>NC_092649.1:3785523-4141356 GCF_032118995.1 Asterias amurensis
GTTTTCGAGAAAGAAGTAATTTTCCACGAATTTGATTTCCAGACCTCAGATTTAGAACTTGAGCTCGCGAAATCAACCATCTAATCGCACACAACTTCGTGTGACAAGGGTTATTTTTCTTTCATATAATCTCGCAACTTCGATGACCGATTGAGCTCAAATTTTCACAGGTTTGTTATTTTATGCATATGTTGAGATACACCAACTGTGAATGCTAGTCTTTGACAATTACCAATAGTGTCCACTGCCTTTAATGATACACGGCGAGTTTTCAACGAATTAGACTTCGAGACCTCAGATTTAGAACTTGAGGTCTCGAAATCAACCATCTTGATGCACACAACTTCGCGTGACAAGGGTGTTTTTTTCTTTTATTATTATCTCGCAAGTTCGATGACCGATTGAGCTCAAATTTTCACAGGTTTGCTATTTTATGCATATGTTGAGATACACCAACTGTGAAGGTAGTCTTTGACAATTACCATTAGTGTCCACTGCCTTTAAACTAAAATAAGGCAACAAGGGCCATGGCCTTCATGTTGTAAGGCCTGCACATAGAGCAAAACACTGGATGAAGACGTACATTTAGAATGTGACATTTAATTGGCAATGAAAGTATACGTGTCAACACAACTAACTGTCTGCAAACATCCATAGAGTAATAAATAACCCACACTCAGAACCAGGCATTTTCTGAATAAGTAGCACTTCAAATTCATGACAACATCAAATTCAACTGATGGGCTTGATAATGACTGGGGGTAGATTCCTACCTACAGTTTTGGGTAGGCTTGCATCTGTTTTGATCCTCTAGTTTCAATCATACTAATTGTTCTCTTTTTCATAAAAAAAAGCAAATCAATGGTTTATGATTTTAAGCAATTTGTTTTTCAACTTGAATCAAGAAAAGTAGGATTTGAAAATTTGCATGGTGGATATTTATGTAGATAATAAAAAGGGTAAAAACCATGTTATATTCCTTATCCCAAAAATTTACATTTATTAATGTTCTTCCTACTAAATTATTTTGGCTAAAGTTGATTAAAAACAAAAAAAACTATGTTGACAAATCTTGTATCTTCAAAGATTGCCTGCAAACGACTTTTGGAACTTTCTGTGGTAGCTATCTGTAAATGCCTACCCTAAAATACGGCCATCAGAGAGAAACCCGCTGTTTTCTTGATCCATGGATCAATTCCACATTCTTGATGAAAAGGGTTGGGTTTTCTCAACAAGTACATACTACACAAACTTTCACAGTAATTTATTCCAAAATGTTTGATCTCTAAAGATCGCCAGCAGGTCACTTTTTGACATTTCTGTGGTGTCTATTTGCGAATGCTGCTCTGAAATCGGCCAGAGATGCAGTTTGGTTCCCACTGTCAACTCGCTTAATGTGATGTAAAGCTGACAATTTTTTGCTGTTTTCTAAATAAGTAGACACTGCATTCAACTGAAACTTTCCGAACTTACTTTTATAAATCAGAATTTTTGTGTCAAAACCGAAGGACGATCCTACCTTTAAACAAAACTCTGTGCCAGAGCTTTGAAAATTCATTGTATAATATTAATAATGTCGGAGTTATTTCATGTATTGCAAGAAGGTGTGGAATTCACATCATCCTTCTCAACTGCATCGCCGCAACAATAATCGCAAGAACTCCACTCTGACAGTGGAAAAACATCCATCACATTTTTCATGGGGAGCAAGTTTATTTGTACAAATTTATTTTCTCGGACTGTCAAAATTGGCATAAACAAATGCACAACCGAGGAAATCAACAAATGTAAGACGCTGTTCATTAAATGACAGAATTAAGATTTACGAGGGTGGGGGGGCGGGTGGTGGTGGGGGGGATTTCTCCAAACACAAAAACTTCACGCACCTGCACGTCCCTGTAAGAAACTGCAACAAGGAATTTGAGTATTTTTTTTCATGTTTTTTTGTTTGCACTTTTTTGAGACAAAGAGAAAGAATAATTTATTATCTTTAAAAAATGTAAGTTTTTTTTTCTTGAAGGCCACTTCAAGGTGTGGGCTACAACTATTTTTCCAGGGGCTGTTGCCAAATACTCCAAGGCATATATGTTTCACGACGGCGTATGAAGCCCAATTTTGCTCTCTCATCTGTTCATCGGAAGCCTGGCCTATAGAGAAGAAAGCACTACCTCCAAAACTTGATGATTATTTAAGGATTTGTTCACAAAACTAATACGACAGTTCCATCTTAAAGAGTGTGCATTTTTGTGTAATAATAGTTTTTTAGTTTTTGTCTTACATTACCCTAACAGACATTTGCTTATACACACAAACTAAATCCTTATGTATATCTTGTGTAAAAGAAAACCTGATATCCCAATTCCTTCTAAATCCTCTCACAGCAGAAACCCAATGAATTAACCAAATTGAATTGGATTGAATTGAAATTCATTTGTACTATTCAACATACAAAACAAATCTTTGTAGTTCAGACGCCTTTGAACACCATTATAAATTGTTTTGATTGATGGATTGATAAGGTCCCCAAAACAATTCTTATACAGTTAACGCCACACCCCCACCCCCCCCCCCCCTAAAAAAAAAAATGAACCATCAACACATCACAAAAGAAAATGTAAAACCGCCACCACAAAAGTCCCACTGTAAAAACACATAGTTTAGAACAATTACAAATGGTTGTGTTTCAAGGGCTCTGTATACATATCTTCTCCCCCGAGAACAGCTTCCACTGCCTTGAAATGTTCAAGTAGAAGTGTAAATTTCCCTTGTTTTAGAGGTGCCATATAGTAAGAGGTGTTTCAACATTTTCAACAAATAATATCCACTTTTCCAAGCTTTTCCCTTTCAAGCTTTATCCCAGACATAGTAATTTGGCTGATAACCTTGTAATGCAGTGAACGGCACATTTTCGTTCTAAAGCAGCTCTATGAAATTGGACCCTGATGCGATGGCTATACTGGACAGGTTTTCAACCAATACACCTTTCTAGCCATACTGCTTAAAGCATGTAAGCATAAAAACTAAGCAAAGTCCCACAAATTATTGCTAAGCAGAATTAGGTTACCATCATAAATACCATACACTTTGCATTGCTGAGACTAGTGCCCCACTCAAATCTTGCTCAGCAAAACTATTCCTAAGGAGAATTAACTTCTTTTAAACAGCCCAGATTTTGAAGAAACTTTGTTTGTGCCTAAGCAGCTTCATCGAACTGCCCAATATATCAGCCCCCCCCCCCCCAACACAACATTCTTCCAACAATCACCCAAGGTGTTTGCCATTGAATTACCCCTTGTAAGGTCACATTAATTTGATAATACTCACACGCAGCCTGGAGGTCAGTTTCTCCCTCAACCAGGTATAAGCAAACACTGGTCTTGGCCCTCTAGGCAGCAACTGACCACAAAGTGACCATTGTCACTGACTTTATTGGCTTCACAAAGTTTGTCAAGTAGTTGAAGTTGACCTGATTGTATCTTAGCAGGTAAACGCCCCCAAAAGAATACAGAATAGTAGAAAGCTCACAATCCAGTTGTGTTGTGTTTTAATGTGATTGGTAAAGTACCACAATATTTGAATGGTTAATCTTCGAACATCCCCCCATAAATTATAGTCCTTTTGCTGAAACAAACCAAGCTAGGCACTGTGGCCATCTGAATATTTAGCAAAATATTCAATTGTATGTTTCAGCAAACCTTCATTTTAAAAAATCACATAATTGGTTGCTTTGTTTGCAACGAATTCAACACCGAACATTTGTGTAACTGTGGTTATCTGTTCACATTGGTTGGCAAAAACTTGAGCTGTAATATCCCTTATTTCCACAATCACAATTCTCTCAAATGTTCAAAATTCCAGTCTTTTTCTCCCTGAATGGAAAGAGTATGGCTATAAACTGCATGATCAACGTGGCCGAGGCATAGAAGTTTTCTATTGGTGAAGAAATAACAAATTCTTGATAGGATAAAAAAAAAAACTCTGATTCTCACCTAAAAAAGTGTTAATAAACTTAATGAGCATCTACCGGTAAACCTTGGACCACTGTATCTACTGCCAACATCCTATGCATATTCATTGAACCACCAGGAAGGAAAGTGGCCAATAGAGGGCTCAATCATGAAATAACCAATTGGTACTCCAATGTGATAACGCTGTCCTATGTAGCCTACATGGTCCTATCGTCCTAGTCTTGAAATCAAGTCGGTAATTGTTAAGGGCGGTGTAGCTACGGGGACGGTACACACATCCTCGATCTCAGTGTGTGTGTGAGTCATGAGTGGCAATTAGAGTTGCTGACGGACCTTGCCATGCGCTACCCGCGACTGTTGCATGAACGATAATCGCACTGTGACTGTTGCATGAATGGCAGAATGTGTGTGTTTTGGGCAGCGATAACGACTTGTCATAAAGTCTACTCTAGTCCTTGCTCTGTACTTGGTACACTGTAGCTCTGTGGTTCTAGTTACTATCTAGCCATTTTGGTTAGACTACAGGGGTGGATTTCACTAAGAGTTAAAGACACTGGACACTATTGGTAATTATCAAAGACCAGTCTTCTCACTTGCTGTATCTCAACCAGGTTTTTCAGTGCTTAACAAGTTTTTCTGCTTAACGGCTTTATGAAATTGGGCCAAGGTCTACTGTTAGTCTGTTGCTATGGCTGTAGTACCTACCTCATTGTGACTCTTCAGGTTCAACAGAGGGCTCTATCACACACAAAAAACCTGCATCATCATAAATTTGTAAAATGATGACAGTATACGTGTAGCCTACAATATTTAAAGGTATGGTCATAGATTGTTTAATACTCAAAAAATTAATGACCTTAAAAACGAACTTGGTGAGACGCAATGCAGCTGTTGATTGTATAAACTATTTTGAGAAAGGATTCCATTCGACGTATTATGGTTGGGATAGTTTTTCAACCAAAACCATTTGAATCTAAGGAAGCACGGATGGTATCTCAACGTTCTGAGGGTTGGTGTTCGCTTGTGAATTGCAGCCAGAGATGCGGTTGGTCCCCGCTGTCACCTCGTACAACCTTTTTTCTTTTCTTTTTTATCAATGGTTTATTTATTTCATCAAAATTGATAAAAGACACAGGCATTAAAAAAAAAAAACTGAATTGTGGTCTTGCACATGGATGGATTGACTTAGGGGTGAGAATACTGTGCAATTTTTTGGCTTTTTCACAGCAAGTAGACACTGTAGCCTACTCGGTCAGTTAACTTTCAAATGTGACTTTAATTGCATCTTTCTTGATAATTTGGCCTATAGACGATGTGACCTCTGACGTCACACGAAAACCATAACATGATTCGCGCGCATACCGCCGGGCAAAACCTTTGTGTTTTGGCAGCCAGCTAGAAAGTGTACGCAATCTTACTATGACTGCGCAACTCAGTGCCCGGCGAAACATGACGTATATAGTGTTTTGTCAACAGAGGGCGGTTTGAATGTAAACATAGGTCACATCGTCTATAGCATTACGTTTAGGTTGAAAAAAACACCAACCTTTCAAGGCAGTGGACACTATTGGTAATTATCAAAGACCAGTATTCTCACTTGGTGTATCCCAATATATGCATAAAATAACAAATCTTTGAAAATTTGGACTCAATTGGTCATCGAGGTTGCAAGAGAATAATGGGAAAAAACCTTGTTGCATGCTTTCCAATGCATGTGTTATGCCTCAGGTTTATTTGAGTGAGAAGTTACCTCTTTCTCAAAAACTACATTACTTCAGAGGAGAGCTGTTTCTCACAATGTTTTATACTCGTACTAACAGCTCTCCATTGCTCGTAACCAAGAAAGTGTTTACGCTAACAATTATTTTGAGTAATTACCAATAGTATCCAGTGCCTTTAAGGGCAGCCCAACATCATACATTTTTACATGTACACATCAATAAGGTTAGCAACTTGACCCCTCTTGACCCCAGCCATACTTCACATACCACAGAGGGCACCTGTTACTAGAGAGACCTAGGAAACAATTATTGGATGCAAAGTCCTGTGATAAAAAATTTTGACAATGCTGACAGTGACAAACAAATTCAAATGTATGGGGCATAAAAGTCAACTAATTGATTTTAAGATCACTATTAAATTTGATAGCTTCTACTCCATACTTTAATCATTATTTGTTTTCCACCACTTTTTTTCTCCATTTGTATTACAAAAGTTGTTCAATGCATTCACTAATGTGCATTTCTGATCAATGTTTATTATTAATCATTACTTATCTAATAAGTATTGATTACCATCCAATACTTATACCTGATAAGTATTGATTTCTAACCAATACTGACGTCTAACACTCTGTAAGTACTGTTTACTAATCAACAATGATATCTAATAAGTATTGATTACTAATTAATACTAATATATGTATTTATAACAAACAAATATTGTTATCTAATAAGTACATGTATTGATTACTTAAAATCAATACTATTATCTAATAAGTAGGCTATTGATTACTAATCAATACTGATATCTAATCAATAGACAATGAACATCATGTCAGTAAAGTAGGTGTAAATTAAAGGAACACGTTGCCTTGGGTCGGACGAGTTGGTCTATAAAAAGCGTTTGTACCGTTTGTTATAAAATGTATATGGTTGGAAAGATGTTTTAAAAGTAGAATATAATGATCCACACAAGTATCACTCAAAATTGCACGGTTTTCCTTTTACATCGCGAACTAACACGGTCGGCCATTATGGGAGTCAACAATTTGACTCCTATAAATGGCCGACCGTGTTAGCCGACGAGGTAAAAAGAAAACCACGCAATTTCGAGGCATATTTGTGTAGATCATTGTATTCTACTTTTACAACATCTTTCTACCCATATGCATTTTATCACAAACGGTTACAGGACGCTTTTCAAAGACCAACTCGACCGATCCAAGGCAACGTGTTCCTTTAAGGCACAAGCTGTGTGCTGTCTGGATGTACATAACCGTGTCTCCATCATTTTTGATAACATCTAAGATGGTGACATCAATGAATGAGGTCTACATACATGTCTCGAACGCATCAGCATAATTGTGTCTTGATCCCCTCAATACCTTAAGAAGCTCAAGTGATCATGGTCAAGTAATAATTTCCAACCAAGATGCAAAACTTGTTACTTCTAGAAATTGACTCGCTGACGTGCAGTACAAGAAGACTAAACTACACATCATCAGTTTTGGTTCACATCTCAATGTAGACTGGGCCCCTGTCTTTATCCTTGTGGATAAAGACAGGTACCTGCTTCTTTTCAGATCCAGTGATTCCATTATGGATACAGTGATTATAATTGGATAGATGCAGTGACTAAAAGCTACCATAGCTGTGTTTGTTTTGACTGGTCTGAGGTCACCTCGGATGAGGTCACCACAGATGACCAATCAAAACACAGATATGCAAAGCTTACTTTCGGTCGTCTGCTGTGTCCACGTGTGTGGTCAGTACATATGCATGTGGATGTACTTGCATGTATTGTTGATGTATTTGTAGAATTTGTACGTATCTCTATGTGAAATGAATGTAGGTCAAAGGTGAGTATAGACGCCGTCTCTGGCGTTATTCACGAGCCTCAAAGTGTGACGTTCAGGCTAATCTCAATGGACCTTATGCACATGACAGCATTTGAGCAGGGCGCCCTCAGCAAGAGGTCAAAATAAGTTTGCCTGCCCATTGGTCCACCCTTACCATGTGCACCCTAAAGCGCATTTTCTTTTATTGCATTAATGTGCATCTAAGATGGCGGTGTGATAACGTCAAAGCATCAGGTCTATTCTCGGGCCGAGGGAAAGCTTCACAAACTTCTAATCGATATGGACACCCGCACCATCACGCAGCATTCTAATCCCTTTACAACTGCCTCACTCCATACATGAAATAACTTCCAGGGTTCCCGAAACAGCACTGACCAAAAAAAAAACAAAGAGCAGCGAGAAATCCAGACCAGCTCTGCCTATAAAAACAAATTGAAAAACCAAATTCAACAAGTCCGAACCCTCGGAAAAATCTAGAGTACCCTGTAATTTGCAAATCAGCCAGTGGGAAATAAGAGACAAAAAACCAGATGTATGAATCCAGCAGAATGGGAAATGCAGAACTGAACTATAACCATGCCCTATATTCAACATTTCCAGCCTGCTTTAACAATAATGGCCAAAACCCACCTGTTCCCAAAAAGCACACACCTGCTACAAAAAAAGAAAGAAATGTGTATTGTACAGCAGTGATGACAGGCCCTACTGAAGAATGTATGAATTTATATTCTTTGTACACCTACATTGTGTTTAGAAAACTGCAGATTAGCTGGTATGTAATTTACTATAGAGAAAAGGACCCAAGAGAAAATTACCCCCCTGCCCCTCCCCCACAAGGGAGCTAGTTGACATTTATAATTTGTACAATTTGAGGATTTTTTAAAGACAAAGTCGCAAATCTCAACTTGGGAAGAAAGTTATTAGCGTCAATCTGAGAACTTGACGATAGGTAATGCCAATACCGATCCTCCTGAGAAATCACTCCGTCTGCAATATGAGGATGATCTCTTTCAGATTTACAAATAACTAAAAGGGTTTACAAAAGGTAATGGTGAAAGACTTCTCTTGAAATATTATTCCATGAAATGCTTTACATTTTGGAAAACAATTACCATTTCTCGATATCGAGAATTACGGATTTATTTTAAACACATGTCATAACACGGCGAAACGTGCGGAAACAAGGGTGGGTTTTCCCGTTATTTTCTCCCGACTACGATGACCGATTGAGCCTAAATTTTCACAGGTTTGTTATTTTATATAGAAGTTGTGATACACGAAATGTGGGCCTTGGACAATACTGTTTACCGAAAGTGTCAAATGGCTTTCAGAGATGATCCCTTTAAGATGATTTCTTAAAGATGATTTCTTAAAGACGATCTCTTGAAAATGATCTCCAAATCACTTTTGTTTATTTCAATTGCCACAATCGGAATAAGAATGTATTGATAACAACAATGGTGGTACGTCATGTTTGGGCCGTTAAGAGCATCATACTCAAGCTCTGGTGTTTCTGTACTGTTTGGGTACTTTTTTTTAACTGTGTCGTCATTTATATTCTGTTGTTTTCATGTCTTTTCTCATTTTTAATCTGGTCATGGGTAACAAATTCTGGTCCAGAAAAAAAAATTTAAGAGGACAGGTCCAGTGGTCTTGTGGATTCCCTCTCCCCCGAATTCAAAACTTCACCAATCACCTGTTGAAGCACAATCACACCATTAACATACTTCCTTTTTCCCCCCCCCTTTCCTTTGGTTAAAAAAAAATGGGGGTGTTCATATTTGTTTTTTTTCTTTTCCTTCTTCTTCAGTTTTGTTTTCCAATCTGAAAGGTACTACCCTTGAACCCATTCACCTGCCTTGAGTCTTAAACTCAATTATGACCCAGTTTTTAGCAAAATGAGTTTGTCATTGACAGAAGGGGCTTCCCTGCCCGAGATAAGAAGATGCGCTGGTTTAGCTCGTCTCCAATACTAATTCAAAACATGCTCCTCCACCTTAAAACAATATTTGTGCGATGTCAGCTCCATCCAAATCCTTTGGTTTTTCACCCTGTTGTCATCGGGCGGACTAAAGCACGTGGGAAGTTACAACACCCTTACTGTCTGTGATAAATACCGCAGGTGACTCCGTGTTGATATACACATCCCTCCAAAATCCCACCCCGAAAAAAAACACCACCTAAAGTATGCATGTTCGCAAAGCACTTGGCACATTTAATGTGACAGCTCAAGGGGTAGGGGCGGGGGTGAGCCCACCCTATGTGTCACCCATGCAACCCCCCTCCCCAAACAGGGTCAGGTAAATAGTGGGTCAACACGCTGGTTATCTAGACAAGGGCGTTAACTCTGGAGGTAATAGCTCGTAACTAATGCTTCCTCTAAATGTCTGCACACAACGCTCACCAGACGGGCCTTGCAGCCACGATTCCTGCGCTCCTCTCTCAGGTTTCAATTAAAAATCCTTAAATTGCAAGAAAAGCGCGCCAGACGAGGCCGCAAATTGCTGCAATTGGGCTGACAGGATGTCTTCAACTCGATGTCGTCTTGCGATAAACTAGCACTAGAGCAGCAACCTTCAGTGTTTCGCTGATTTCGCAACTTTTTAATTTCTGTCAGGTAGCGACCTGGCGGAGGGCCATCCTGGCTGAGGGCTGACTGGCTGCAAACTGGCATTGAATCAATTAGAACCCGACATCCAAAATTTCTCCTCAACTGATCCTTTTTAACTTCTTAAGAACTTTACAGGCCTATCTATTACCCCTATCCATGAAGTCGCTCAAACTACACAGTAAGCTTAATTTTCTAAGTCAATTTAGGGCTTTTTACGATGTTAAGGTTTAATGCCACAACTCTTACAAAATGACTCTCCTAGTTCTGCCTATGTACAGATAGGCCATAATGGGATGAGACGGGTTTACTTTCTTTCACCAAATTGTAAGGAATGAATCAGTAACTTTCTGTGAGGAACAGTTTTTGATTTGTGTGGAATTGTTCCAATCCAAGCAAACTGCCTATTCCGGATTCAAATTGATAAAAATATTTGTATGATATTTTAAATGAGAAATCAAACAAGTTTAAAATTGTCCCCACTGTATAGTTACAAACATATGTACAAGGACTCTTAAACTAGTTCACATACATGTAGTGATGCTATTCTGTATTTTGAATAACTTCTTTTCTCAAAGTTTAAAGACATTTCGACTAAAAAGATGTATTTTAGAATGATTTTGATTGGAACTTGGAAGTGGGCTTTATTTGACTTGATGGATACTATCTCTCTTTAAAGGGAAAAACCCCTCTCTCTCATTCAGGAGGGGGTTGGAAGAGTGATGTCTTCGTTTTGTTTTCTTTTCATGGAACTTTGCCCCTATTAAGATTAAAAGCCACTCTTGGTAAGAAGCGATATGAACAAAATAACTCAGGGAAGCCAAGGTAGGAATTGATATTCCTTCTTAAACAGTCTAGATTGTAGGATGGAGGGAAACATGCACCAGGCAAGGAGTTCCAAAGAGGTGCAGTTTGCGGGGAAAAAGCTGATGGAATGGCTATCTGTTTTTTATCTCGGCAAAGTGGAGTGCATGGGTGAGAACAAGCAGAAAGCCTGGTTCTACACTCAACATCCCAATAGGAGGACTCGGACACGCTGATGACGCATTTATCGTGAAATATCTGCAGAAATTATCTGTTGGAAAGGTTGTATTGTTGTTGATCCCAACCCATTACTAACAAGAATGACATTCCGCACTCTGTCTGATAAAGATGATTGCAGTTTACAACCAACCTACAGAAACTTTAAGTCATCTTGTTTTTAAAGAGAAATAGCCTTATTTTGATTGTGGCAAAATAGTGATTTGTGGGTTCTTCAAATGCTTATTCAAATGAAGAAAATATTTCCCTGGCACAGACTTCATAATAATCAGCTTAGGGGTCATTCAGAACTTTGATTTCTCCTGAAATTAGTTGGGTGAGTCAAAAATAATTGAAAAACTGAAATTAATAAATGAAAACAAAAGATACCCAGCCAGCCAAGATCGTCATTTTCAAAGTAAAAGTCATTTGTTTCGCTAGGAAATGCTACCCAAAAATACTAATTTTGGAGGCCTTTGACCTAAAATAGCTGGTTTATTTGAGGCATTACTTTGTTCTTTAGTGTATAAATTTTTTTCAAATCAAAATTTGGATTGGGTGGATGGGCCAAAACAATTTTTAAATAAAAACAATTTTTTTAAACAATGACTTTTCTGAAAACACACCCTCTCTCTCTCTCTCTCTCTCTCTCTCTCTCTCTCTCTCTCTCTCTCTCTCTCTCTCTCTCTCTCTTTAAAGGGTCACGGTACTTTGTTGGTTTACTTTAAACTCACACGGTTTGAAGAAAATAATAGTAGAAAGCTTACCTAAAAATAATACTTGCTGAGGTGCTGTAAGTTTTTCGAGAAATTGTGAGAAAAACAATGTCACAAAAATATGTTTTACATGCTAAAATAAATTTTTTCTCACTAAAATGAAAATTATTTTTGTGACTTGTATCTTTCAGAACAGATGATATTTGCATTGAAGTAGCTGAGAGATAGTCTTAAAAACCAGTAATGTGTGATACATGACCACTCTACAGACTCTATAATGAAGGGGTGACCCCTGGAAGCACAATTTTATGAATCAGCATCCTGAATTGCCCAATCCAAAGATTGTCACTCATATTTTATTTTCCCGGCGAAAAAAAACACCTAACAAACTAAACTTGTAGTTCATCAAAGACATCCGCCTCGTGCACACATCTGATAAGTCAAACTCCCCTGAGAGTACAGGCAATAAGGATCAAATGATTGTATCGGACGGACGGGGATGGTTCTGGGATGGGATGGGATGTGAAGGGGGAATAAGAAAAACTAGAACTGGGTATTTTTAAAACTCAACTCAAAACATTTCTTTTTTAAAGACATTATCTTTGAATCTTTGTATCTTTTTTATTTTTTGCTTTTTCTTGTAGTGTGATATTGTTGATTGTCTCAGTCAATTCTACCAGGACAAAGTTTCAGCTATCTGTGATGGACTGACATCAGCTACCAACGGTGTCCCCTTATCACCATTGCCATCACTCTCAACAACCCTCGACCACCTTCGACCTGTTACTGTTGATGAAGTTAAGTCCATTATTGCCAGATCTCCTACAAAGACGTGTAACCTCGATCCCATGCCTACTGACCTCTTGAAGAAGTGTCTCCCAGCCGTTGTGCCCGCCATCACTTCTATCATCATTGCAAGCTTGAAGTGTGGTGTTGTCCCTGCATCTTTGAAGATAGCCAATGTACATTGTACATCCAGTGCTTAAGAAACCTGGCTCAGACCGTAACTCTCTTCAAAACTTCAGGCCCATATCGAATCTACCTTTTCTCTCCAAGGTTTTGGAACGTGTCGCTTTCTCTCAACTCACTGATCATCTTGATGACAACCAGTTACTCGATAACCACCAATCAGCATATCGAAGTAACCACAGCGTTGAGACTGTCTTAGTGGGTTTGACAGATATGATCTTGCGAGAGATGGACCACGGTAGGGTGACTGCACTGGTTCTTCTCGATGTTTCAGCGGCATTCGACACTGTGAAGCATTCTGTCCTTGCTGAGCACTGAAATGGTTTAGTTCTTACCTCAGCGACCGTCATCAGTGTATCTCTGTCAATGGCACAAGATCCCCTCCAACTCCTCTAACACATTGCATCCCCCAAGTCTCTGTCGGAGGACCGCTCTTGTTTTCTGTTTACACACAACCACATGGAGCTGTCATCCATTCGCATGGAATCAACTTCCACTCATACGTGGATGACTTTCAGTTGTTCATCTCATTCTCCCCAACCGATGACATCCTGGTTTCAGCACTAAACCGCTTCAACAATGTGTGTCAGATGTCAAACAATGGACGTCTCAGAATAACCTCAAACTAAACAATGACAAAACCGAATTCATGCTCCTTGGTTCCAAGTCCACCCAGAGGAAAATATCTTCTAACCAACCCATCAATATTGGAGATTCGGAGATCACCCCCAAGGAGAAGTGCCGCAACCTGGGTGCTGTCATTGATTCAGGGATGACCCTCAATAGCCATATTTCTTCCATATGGGAAGGTCTTCGTTTTCAACTGCATAAAAATCTGTCACACATCCGCAAATACCTCACTTGCAAGACGACTGAATGCTTGGTTCACTCTGTCATATCTTCTCGACTGGACTTTGCTAACGCTATCCTGATTCACCTACCAGATCATCAAATCCGTCGCCTTCAGCGCCTTCAGAACTCCGCCGCCAGATTAGTTACACTTACCAGAAGATCTTCGCACATATCCCCTGTCCTCAATGCACTTCACTGGCTTCCTGTACATCAGCGAATAGTCTTCAAGGTGTTGGTTCTGGTTTTTCGCACTCTCCATGGCACAGCACCAACCTACCTACAAGACCTGCTACAATGCCATGAACCGAACCGACGCCTTCGCTCCTCTGACACAAACCTTCTCCGAGTACCCCTCTCTCATCACTCCTGGGGAAACTGCTCTTTCTCTCGGTCTGGTCCTTGCCTATGGAACTCACTCCCCATCAAACTCAGAAAGGAAACTTCCTTCAACACTTTCACACCAGCTGCTTCTCCTTCTGTTTATTTTGTTTAATTAGTTCCTTCAGTTGTTAGCTTAGTTAGGGTTCCTGCGCCAGGAGTGTCACCTGTGACGGACATGGCGCATTACAAGTTTCCTTTATTATTATTATTTATTATTGGTGTATCTCTTTTTTTTCTTCTTATTTACAATGTATAATCTTGCTGTATTTTGCTTATCTCTTTTTAGCTTAATGTTTATAATGTGTAAATATTATTATCTAACTACATATCAGCAATTACGAACATCTCATACAAAAAGGGGTTCTGATGATTTAACTTTTTCATGTGCTGACAAGTTGCTAGCAATCGGTTTAAATCCCTTCAGAAAAAAATAGTTGTAAAACGAAGACCACACAACCACACAGTTTTCTGGAGGGAAAGAAGACTCTTGATAGTGCTATTGTGACAATTAGTGCAGCCAGATGATCAATTTATCACTAAAAATTTTGCATGAAAGGTGAAAGAACTAAAGGATTATGGAAGAAGTGTTAAACACTTATGTGTTTCAGCACTGTAATACTCAGTACTTTCCCCGAGTCCTGTGAAACAAATATCACAGGTTTATTACTCGGGTGGGATTCGAACCCACAACCTTTGCAATTCTAGAGCAGTGTCTTACCAACTAGACTACCGAGATTGCCCAGTAGCTAGAGGCAGTTTGAATCCTATGTTTTAGCAGCAGAGCGGCAACGATATAATAGATGTTAAATTTGCATCGAGGATAACGAATATTAATTTTGGTCTTTACCCATACACCGATGTGTGTTAGCTCTGTACACTCAGTACTTCCGCGAGTCATGTGAAAAAATATCACAGCGAATTACTCGGGTGGGATTCGAGAAGTGTAGTTATAAAATGTATTAAACTATTACTTGATCATGTACAATGTAGGTAAGAAACCTATGGACACAAATTTGTAAAGCTGTACTGTAGTGTATTTTTTCATCATCCAAACCAAACACATTGAGTTTGCTACGTAAATTAATGGCTTCTTGAAATTGAAAATTGAAACATCAGGCCATTACCTACATGTAGTTTATGTACATATTAAGGGTATAGTACATTTAATAACCCTGGGGTGGACTTCACAAAGGTAGTCCTAACTTAGGACTAGTCCTAGGCAATGCTAAGAGATAGGACTGGTCCTAAATTAGGACCAGTAACTCATCCTAACTTAGGACTGGTCCTATCTCTTAGCATTACCTAGGACTAGTCCTAAGTTAGGACTACCTTTGTGAAATCCACCCCTACATTGGTATGTTCAGAGTGACAAAAAAAACTGTTTCTTTAATTTTTTTTTTCATAAAAGTACTGTACACTATTTCTCCATGGGTATGTTCATAGTGACTTAAAGGCAGTGGACACTATTGATAATTGCCAAAGACCAGTCTTCTCACTGAGTGTATCTCAGCATTATGCATAAAATATAACAAACCTGTGAAAATTTCAGCTCTTGAAATTGGTCGTCGAAGTTGCGAGATAGTACATGAAGAAAAAAACACCCTTCAGATGCTTGATTTCGAGACCTCAAATTCTAAATCTGAGGTCTCAAAATCAAATTAGTGGAAAATTACTTCTTTCTCAAAAACTACGTTACTTCAGAGGGAGCCGATTCTCACAATGTTTTATACTATCAACAGCTCTCCATTACTATTTACCAAGTAAGTTTTTATGCTAATAATTATTTGGAGTAATTACCAATAGTGTCCACTGCCTTTAAGATGACAAGCAACCTAAAAAGCTGCATCCAAAAGGCTGGTCACTAAGCTATTCCACAGGAAGGTGTATTAGTCCCGAGGTGAAACACTTTTGGAACGGACTCAAGAATCTGCGTTAATAATCACATATAATTATGACCAAATTATGATCAAAAGAGAGACTTTGGCAGTTCGCAATAACTTTAACGACAATCACAGACGCTTCACCAACAACCAGTAACTTGTTAAAACTGCACAGTGTGTGTGACATGCTGTGCATCAAAACCCACAGAGGGATCAGCAAACTGATAAAATGATTTTTTTTTTTGACAACGCACACATTTTTAAATAAACATCTGTAGTGTCAGTAACAGACAGTAAATGAATTGTAGTGTGTACTTTTTAATGTCACACACCAGGGGATCGCTTATTGCCTCAAGTTTCGCACGGAAACGGTGGACATTTTTTTCTTTTCTTCTTCTACCATATATTCCTGTACAACACAGGTGGTTTATGAGTCATAACATTAATGAGTTCTGTATGAGAATCTTACATGAGGTGGGAATGATGTACCTCGTGTGCCTCAATGACTATCCCACGAGGATTGTAAAAACTGGGATGATACAGTACACATGACGATATATTTTAAAGCTCATCCATCACATCTGCACCAAGAGACCCCAAAAATTGACTGTGCCTTGCTGTAGAAATTTTGTTTTCAAACACAACTTGGTCAGTATCATTCCATCATCTAGAACTGAGCTGTTCGTGGGTAATTTGATTGTGTCCTTCCCCATAAACTTTTTTTTATAATAAACTACACAGTTTACTAGCCTGATGGGTTACTTTTTAGAAAGCTTTAAAAGCGCAAGGCCTGCTTGAACAATTTGCATAAATATAGAATGTTTGTGGATGTGCAGAGTACATTTTCTTTGGATTAATTTGTTGTCCTTCTTTACATTAAAACTGAAATGCCTGCAGATAAGAAAGCAGGCCAATTAATGCCAACCTAAGCCTTTGTTGAACTGTTGTTTTACTGGAGACACAAGTCTTGATGCAAAATTTGTAATTTTAACAATTCAATATTTGTATACACTGTACATGAAATGCCACACAAATTCAAATAACATTCAGGCTTGATGACTGTGGGGATATAAAAATACATTATGTTTGAACAATTCGACTAAAACTGACTCATAATCACACATTTTACCTCCCCACCACCAGAAAACAATGATCTCCTAACTGCAGAGTCAACAGAAACACCCCCCCCCCTCCTCCACCCTGAACTCAAAGGAAACATTTACCATTATTCCCCTTTAGTGTTCCAAACAGCCAACGCATCGTTCCATAACAACTCATCAACCACTGATGGACTGACGGTCGATCGTGTATACAACACCTAGACCTGAAATTTTATCTTTGAGGGGAAAGAAAATTTTTTCAATTTGCAAAGGGCAATTCCATTGCAAAAATGTTGAAGTCTATTTGAAACTTTTTTTTTTTTTTGGGGGGGGGCATCAAGGCCAACCTTACCAGGGCAATAGACGCCATATGGCCTCAGTGTAATTCCAGGCTTCAACACCGTATGTACTTTTCACAGGGTCACAACCTGTCAAGGATGCCATTCACAATAATAGCTATACATGTAGCTAATGATGTGTTTCACAACACTTGGCCTTCTTATACAATACAAATTTAACGTTTAAAGGGAAAGTATGGTTGTTTTTATTCTGTATTTTATGTAGATGTATACAGCCAAACTAACATTATTTCATTTCAAAAAGGCGAACAATATTGAATATAGTGCAGGCAGAATATTTATTAATAGGAATACACAATCTCGGAAAGACAATACTTACAGTTTTAAAAGGGTTATCAGATTCAACTTTTGGGGCATAATGTTTTTGACATTTATAGCCACTTTACTTCAAAGTGAAATGATTTTAAAAGTATTAAAAAATGCTTTTATCAATGCTGCTGTACTTCTAACCAAGTAAGTTTTTAATGGCATTATTTTATGCACTGCATGCAAAATTAGTGCCATTGTTGTTCCACAATAAATGTTTTTTTCTCACTATATTCACAATAATTTTATGTGATATTTGTACAGCAAATTTTTTCTGTTAGAATTTCTGTAGGGAAACGAACCCACATCCTGGCGCTCTTCCTTAACAGTGGTCCGCTGGCCAAATGCCAGTTAAAACAACACCCAAGGATCAGTCAAAAGTCTCCCCAAGTCGTCCGGCTGGCTAGTTCAGTGTTGTAAAGCATCCCCCGTTTCATTTGAAATATTGAGTTAGTGAAAAGGCTACTGCTTTAGTGAAATGACAAGCTAACTGGTTCTGCTGGCTAGATGTTTAGGGCAATAATGAAACCTCCCTGCACTCCAGAGCAATTGCAGTATGTCTAAACCACGACAAGGTGCTCCACCGCCAGGTGTTATGAACCGCATTGCGAGCACTACAAGGTGCTACACCACAAGGTGCTACACCACAAGGTGCCACACCACAAGGTGCCACACCAAAGTGTTACACCACAACGTGCCACACCACAAGGTGCCACACCACAAGGTGTTACACCAAAGTGTTACACCACAACGTGCCACACCACAAGGTGCCACACCAAAGTGTTACACCACAACGTGCCACACCACAAGGTGCCACACCAAAGTGTTACACCACAAGGTGCCACACCACAAGGTGCCACACCAAAGTGTTACACCACAACGTGCCACACCACAAGGTGCCACACCAAAGTGTTACACCACAACGTGCCACACCACAAGGTGCCACACCAAAGTGTTACACCACAACGTGCCACACCACAAGGTGCTATACCATAAGGTGCCACACCACAAAGTGTTACACCAGATTGTGCCATACCACAAAGTGCCACATACATCACAAAGTGATACAACACAAGGTGCTACACACCACAAGGTGCCACACCGCTGAACTTACACCAATTTCGCAAAATAGACTAATGTTACCAGTCAAAAATATAGTACCACAGGTACAGTCTGTAAATGGCATCCCGCTAATTCTTGTTTAGCCAAAATGTACTTGGCAATACCTTCTGCTCTACTACCAGTAACTCTTTGAAGATGGGCCCTGGGTGATGTCTCAGCCAGTGTTATTCATCATAGGAATTCAAGGCCTGGAATTTCATTTTTGAAGTTTGAGAGGGCAAGGCCATGCCCCATTTTATCCAAAGGACATTTCCAATGGAACAATCTCAAAGACTCTAATGGGAAACTTCTGAGGGGGCACCGAGGCCAAAATCAGGGACAACAGAAGCCATGGTCCTGGTTTTTGAGGCCATGTCCTCCCTTGCCCTGGTCTTGACCGTGGAGCCCCTTTAAATGTTTCCCATAAACCTACTACATTTCCAAACGGAAGTGCTCTTTGCAAAATGAAAATAACTGTGATGAAATTCCAGGTCTGATGGGTACAATTGGACTTCAGTGCCAAATATTAGTTCCAAACTGTGATTTTTCTCTTCTCTATTTTTTACCAAAAAAAGTTTTCAAATATGCTTTAATGAAAATGACATTTTCACATAAATAAACTAAAAATTATAGTGTAGATTGCCAGCCTTATTATATACAAAAATTATGTCACATTTTCCAATTAGGTTCTGATCCATAGTCATGGGTTATTATTTAGTATTATGTGTTATAAAACTTATAGGCCTAGTATTCAGTAATCTAATCTACATACATGTACTATTACTAATGTTTTACACAATGCAACTCTTTGACCCTGGCAGACACGCTCTTAGCATTTTGAAAATGAAAATACAATACTCTTTTTTTAAATAATAAATGTGTACATATAAGTACTACAAAATAAAACAGCAACATTCAATAAGCAGTATTAACTAGACTTTTGATTAACTGTTTACTTATAATCATTATGTTTTTGGCGGGGTGGGTAAGGTATAATTTAAAATCCAAGTAAGGTAGGAATTTTTGTAGGCTTGCAATATATGGACATAGCACAAAGATTTTCCAAAAGCATTGGGAATTGTATTAGTATTATTAGAATCATAGTTGTTGTTTGCAGGAGATGTTTAGATAATTTATTTTCTTTGAAGTGTAAACAGCGCAGGCTGGCAACATCCAATTAATAAACAATATAAGTTATCATTTTGTGTTTTTTAGAAAACTGTTTTTTTAGTTAGTACATACATTAGAATCTCCGGGGGGACGGTAGCGTAATAAATTTGTTTTGCCAATCGCAATACAGGCTGGCTATGTCCATTTCATCAACATGTCATTAGCATTTTGATTATTTTTTTTCAGAAAACCTTGTGAATTATATTGTTTGCTTACAAAAAACAAATGTACCAGTATGTTTTCAGGGGGGGTACATTATTTGTTTTTCTTGAATTGAAGCAAACACAGGCAGCCAGGCAATATCCAATTTATCAAGCATGGTCTAAATTCAGGAATGTGCATTATTGACGTGCTGGCCATCGTAAATAAATGATCTCAAGGATTTGCAACCAACGAATACAATAGCATTGGTATGTCAGCCATTCTTGTCTGTTTTCTCTTATCACGTTTCTACAACACACACACACACTACGTGAAATGTGAATAATAACCATGCAGGTTGTCCATTTACCGTGTGTGGTGCATGCACCATCAATATGATTATGAAAGTCTGTCCTTTTTTTTATTAGGTATTGTTGACAGAAACATAAGCATAGAAAATGTAGATCATGTATACTTACGGTCTGGTCTATCTGTTTCTACCATTGTCGCAGCCCGTGAGAGGACATCTAATGGCGTTTCCATACTGCTGAGTGCTGTGGAATAATTCTGTAGGCAAAACGCAATCAATCGATGTCGAGTATCTCTGTATGCTGGTTTTACTGCGCGAATCCCAACGAACGCAAGGTGTCAGTTCTGGTTTCACTTCCAATTCCACACACACAGACGAGGAAAAACGAGCAGATTATTTCACCGAAAAAGCCGAGAATTTTCCATCAACATGGTTAAAATCAATATCTTTGCTTGAGTCTCTTTTCAACTTGAAGGCTGGCTGAGCCGGGTTTAACTGGGACCCTGTACAGAGGGAGGCGAAATTCGGTAGTTATTGCACACCCGTAGAGGATTCGATCGTCTCATGCGCGGATCAAACAAGTTGCAATGAATGGAAAATATGTCAGGAATGAAGGTATGCACCTTAGGTGGGACGTTCCATTATACGTGGGTTTGTTCAGCTGGCTAATTTCAGAGGGGATGCATAATAATATGTCATCATAATATAATTAGCAAACCAAAGGCTCTATCCACAATATCGTGTAGTAAGACACGTCTTTATTATTGTTTAACAAAACATTTTAAGTTTATGAAGTCATGATTAAATTAACAGCGAAGAGTAACAAAGTTTCAAATTGTGTTTTCGATTGAACTTTGAAGTTACACCCATTCCGTAATGGTATTGGCTTTTGGGTGATATAAAAAGAGCGAAGGGTAAATCGTAAGCGCCTCGGTTCCCTAAAGAAAAAAATTCCAATGGTGAACTCTTGTGTTGACCCATCGCCTACAAAATGTGCATTGCACCTGGCCTAAGCCCCACTGCCGAATAGCTACTGCACAAGCAAGGTCTTTGTTGATAAAAGAACTGTGTTCAAATTTAAGTTCATTATCTTTAATCACTTGTACAACCATTACGCGTCATCTATGGGTCTAATAGTCTACATACAAACACTTTTTATAAAACAATGCCGCTCTCAAAAATGTTTAGACATAACATGGAGGTAGATGAATGTAAAAATGTTGCCGATCGAGCAAAGCAAACACCTACAGAGAAGTCTTTACCAAATTTATAGACAACACATGGAAGTGCTTTGTTTAACCATTAACCCTGCAACAATGGTATACAATACAATTATGATACAGGTGTCCGCCACGCACGTGCTATCTCCATGATCACACAGTGCGCATCCTTCGCATAATTAGACTTGGTTCAAGTCGGGTCTTGGTAACAAAACTGCATGGTCTGTCGGATAAAATAACCTTCGAAAGCTGTTTACTTACAAAGAGCGCCCTCTGTTGAACAGAGGCATGAAACATTAGCCTAACAAGATTTCCCACATTTTTTTGTTGGGTCCTAGCTCTATATGATTAAAGGCAGTGGGACTCAAAATAATTATTAGCACAAAATCTTTCTTGGTGACGAGTAATGGAGAGAGGTTGACAGTATAAAACATTGTGAGAAACGGCTCCCTCTGAACTGTAATAGTTTTCGAGAAAGAAGTAATTTTCAAAGAATTTGATTTCGAGACCTCAGATTTAGAATTAATTGAGGTGTCAAAATTAACCATCTAATGAAATGCACAACTTCGTGAGACAAGGGTGGTTTTTTTTTTCTTTCATTATTATCTCACAAGTTCGATGACCGATTGAGCTCAAATTTTCACAGGTTTGTTAATTTATGCATATGTTGAGATACACCGACTGTGAAGGCTAGTCTTTGACAATAATTACCAACAGTGTGTGTTTCATCTTCTCAAATTGTTCTTTTTGCCATGTTCTCAAGAACGTACTTTTTGATCGAGGAAATAAAACAATTCTACCACCATCTTTTGTTGTTAATAAATTGTATAATGATCTAGATGTAAATCATTTTTCAATTGCCACTTTTCTGGATTTATCTAAATTATTTGATATAGTTAATCATGATATCTTGATGCGTAAACTATGTGTCAGAGGAATAGTGCTCGACTTGTTTAAAGACAGTAGACACTATTGGTAATTTTCAAAGACCAGTCTTCTCACTTGCTGTATCTCATCATTTGCATGAAATAATAAACCTGTGAAAATTTGAGCTCAATCGGTCATCGAAGTTGCGAGATAATAATGAAAGAAAAAAAACACCCTTGTCACGCGAAGTTGTGTGCTTTTTCAGATGCTTGATTTCGAGACCTCAAATTCTAAATCTGAGGTCAAGAAATCAAATTCGTGGAAAATTACTTCTTTCTCGAAAACTATACGTTACTTCAGAGGGAGCCGTTTATCACAATGTTTTATATTCTCAACCTCTCCCCATTACTTGATACCAAGTAAGGTTTTATGCTAATAATTATTTTGAGCAATTACCAATAGTGTCCACTGCCTTTAAAAGTTACTTATGTGATAGATCCCAATACGTTTTGTATAATATAGTTATTCTGTAAATCTACAAATCGGCCTATTACTTCATGCGGTGTACCACAAGGCTCTGTTGATGGGTCCCTTATTATTTATCTTGTACATTAATGACATCTGCGATACATCAGACAATTTTACATTTGTTTGTTTGCAGAGTATACACAAGTTTGTTGTATGCAGATAAAAATGTAAACTTAGTTGAAATCACTACTTGGCTTTTAGCTCTCGTATAGTTCTCAAATCAAATTGTATTATATTATTCTGTGCTGGGTAGAAATACACACTCGACCAGTATGTTCCTTTAGCAGGTTAAGGTAACTGAATGTTTTGGAATACATATTGATGAGAATTTGACTTGGAAGAAACATATTGACACTATTACAGCTAAAATATAAAAAAAAAACATAGGTATTATGAATCGGCAGGGTCTATTTACTTTTTTTGTAGGACAAAAAAACCCACAATGTCTACAGATTTACACCAAACTTACACCGTTTGAAAATAATGATGGTAGAAAGCTTCCCTGAAAATATTAATTGCTGAGGTGCTGTAGTTTTTGAGAAATTAGTAAAACAATGTCATGAAAATAATTTTCGTCTCAGTGATCATGAGACGAAAATTATTTTAGCATGTAAAAACGTATTTTGACGACACTGTTGTCTCATTTATTTTGTCAAAAACTACAGCACCTCAGCAACTAACTAGTGTAACAAGCTGCTCACTCTCTCCAGAAACGTGCAGTTCGGGTCATTTCTAAAGCTGACTATCTGTGAGCACTCTGGGCCTCTTTTTGACAATAATTTTAAAACTGTTAAAATTCGTTGACCTTTATTATCTTAACTTAGAAAAATGTATGTATAAATATATGAATATTCTAATACCTGCTTGTTGTTTCAACTCCAGTTTTACACTAACCTCAAACATCCATTCCTATTATACTCGCAGCACTGCTACTCTCTTTAAAGAATGAAAAAGCACTCTTTGAAGAGCCACGAAGGGCAACTCTTTTTCGAGTGGTCTTTCCACTCTTTTACATTGAAGTTTGCATCCGTTTGAGTGATTTTTCACTCTGTCCTAGAGTGTAACCCCTCTAAAAGAGTGCAACAACCACCACTCTTTTTGAAGAGCCATATAACGGACAGCTCGAAAAGTAAAAAAGTGATGTTTTCACTATTTTACATTATAGTATGTTAATTATCGTAGAACGTTGTCTAAAATGGTGTTGTCCAGCGTGGCACTTTATTTTGGAATAGTCTACGATAACAACGGCTTTATTTTCTGTCCTACACCTGTTTTGTCCTGTATTTTAATGTCTGTCTGTTTTTTGCATATGCAATCGTGTCCGGGGCTATGCAAAAACCGTCCGGTGGACATGTACATGACATGCACTTAACTCGTAAAATAATAGAGAACGTGTTCCGTCAAATTTACTGCACTGGGGACGGTTTTGCACGGGGGCGGACCCAACTGCATATGCAAATGTGTCCGGGCGGACGCAATTGCATATGCAAAACCGTCCGTTGGATGCTATTGCATATGCAATACTGTCCTCCGAATAGTATTGCATAGAGGACATAATTGCATGCGACACCGACCGTTGCGGACGCACTACACTATTTGTTCCCCCAGAACCTTCTTGAGTTTTGTGTATTCCAAAATGGGTGTGTGATTATTGCACTGGAAAATAAATAACCAACATGGAATAATGGTTATAATATTTCCCTTGTTGAAACCTCGGTCGATGCTTCAATTCCGTGTGGTAAGCTTTCTATCATTCATCAGTCCATCGGTTAAAATCTCATTTAGGGGTTTTTCAGTTTTGTTACATCAGGGGCCAATATCATAGAGCTGCTTAAGCAAAAAATTCGCTTAAGCACGAAAATAGCTCGCTTATTTTATACATGTTACTGGCCAAAATTTCATGCCACATACATTGCTTGTCACTGGTATTTAGCTGTTTATTACTTAGCATAAAAATTTAGTGGAGTCTTGGCCGGTAATCTGATATTAAGGCCCATTCACACGAGCGCTGCAAACGAGGGTCCCTGGTTAAGGGCGCCAGCCGTCTGTCACCTTTACCGCGTGCGATTTTTTAGCGAGCATTCACACGACACACACACACACACATGTAAACATACGTCCCTCGTTTGGGTAGGCTTGACTGCATGGACTAAAGTCTACAAGCGATTACAGTTAAAAGGAATAAAATAATACAATTTCATTGAAATCAATTTCATTTTAAGTCACATAAAATGTAGAATATTTTACAAACATTTTGCGATAACGTAACTCTCATCCCGGCGGCCGGCGGGAAGGGGGTTACGTTTTCGAAGCTAAAAAAAGAAAAACACGATTCAAATAGCTTTTTGGACGTTAAAAATGCTACATTCTTGAATGGAAATGCTTTATAGATATGAAGTTATTGATGACACATACCAAATAATGAATTAAAACATCGAAAAGCTTAACCAAATGACGTATTCTGCTTCCGAATGAACGATGTTTTTGCTTCAAGGTTTGAGCTTGTCTTGAAATGTAGCGATCCAGCAACGTCGAGTCATGTTCGAGTCGAAGAAAAACACAAAATTTCACGATTCAAATAGAGTTTTTGACGTTAAAAACGCTACATTGTTGAATGAAAATGTTTTGTAGATATGGAATTATTGATGAGACATAACAAATGGTGAATTAAAACATCGAAAAGCTTTGCCAAAAGACGTATTCTGCTCCCGATTGAACGATGTTTTTGCTTCAAGGTTTGGACTGGTCTAGCATCCGGCCACAAAACCCACCAGCCAAATGATCGTTGTCCAGCGTTGAGCAGATATACATTACGTGTATGTACATGTACATGTATATGCATGCTATAGTTCGCCCATTTCTTCCTCCATAGTTCTACACGTGTCAACGCAGCGGTCCCTCGTTACGATCGCAGGCATTCGGTTCAGACGATGGCTCCCCATGATTATAACATCGATGCGATTTTTTGGAGGAGGTCTCGATCTGTGTTATGAACAACACGGGACCCAGGTAATTTCGTAACATACATAGCATTCACACGACGTGGATTTGCGATTTCATAACATCGATGTTATGAAATCGCACGGGACCCTCGTTTGCAGCGCTCGTGTGAATGGGCCTTTACTAGGCAAGGATTTTTTTGCTTAAGCAAAACTTTGTGCTTAAGCAGCTCTATGAAATATAAATCTGTAGTTGGTATAAAATGTGTTATATAATGAGCTGTGTCGTATGAAATTTGGAAACTCCGAAACATCAATCAATCAATCAATCATTCATTCAATCAATCAAACGTAATTTGTATAGCGCCTTAATCAAAAGTTTGCTCAAAGGCGCTGAGGCACAGAAGAAATAACAAGTCATTGATGGTAGGCCTCCTGAAACAAGTGGGCTTTCAGAAGTGCCTTAAATGTGTTGAGTGATGTTGTGATTTTAAGAACTCAAGATATTCGATGCCGTTGACCAATGTAGCAGGAGATTCTGTCCCCGGAAATTCTGCCTCCTCTTTAAAGGATTTGGGTTCTTTTTGTAACACTAAACACAATGTCCACAGATTTACACTAAACTTACACCGTTTGAAGATAGTAGAAAGCGCACCTTTAAATATTAGTTGCTGAGGTGCTGTATTTTTTGAGAAAGTAGTAATGAACAGTGTCATGAAAATACGTTTTTAATTTTCGTCTCATGACCACTGAGACGAACATTATTTTTTATGACATTGTTTTACTCATTTTACAACGAAAACTACAGCACCTCAGCATGTGTTCAGGGAAGCTTTCTACTTCGTGTAAATCTGTAGACACATTGTGTTTTTGTCCAACAAAAAGTAGACCCTTATCTTCCTTAGAAATAAAACCACGATTCGATACCACCCTCTCCCTGTAAGCTTACCTCACCTCACACAATCTCCGCGGACAGATTTCCCTAGGACGACGTACTTGAATTAACTTTTAAATTTGAATTAATTTGGCCAGCAAGGAACACACACAAATTAGTTCCTATACGTTGGAAATAACATTTTCACTATTCTCTTAAAGATACATATATTTATTAATGTTGCAAAAGTTTCTCACAAAGATAAAAACCTGTCAAACCATCGGAGTTAGTAAAAAATACCTCCATGGTCAAATAGTGAGATCTTGGACAGGTTCGTCGACTTGGGGTGCATTCTTCCCTTTTCTGATTGCACAAACTTAAATACCGCCCTCTGTTGACAAAATAGGAAATCGCTTTGAAACGCACCTGGTGCCAAACCTTCCCATACCTGATATGCATGCGTGTGTCATCTCTAACGACCAGTACCTGACCAGCAAATCCACATTCATTTGATCATGCACTTGGTATGCACAACTAAACTGCCTATTGTGACACATACCGCTGGCTGAAAGTGAGCGGTCTTACTACAGTACTAGTTTTAGTTTGGGTTATACAACTTTGCCTTTCGATGATTAAAATGTCTAACTGGAAACACGAAAAAGGAACAATTACTTTGTACCGATAGTGGCTGTGTGGATTATAAAGACAACAAAGGTATGTTAAACTGTTATGATTTCAGAACAACGTTCTTTTTGGACTGAGTTAAAATTCAAATCGCTGTGACATTTTTGTTTACATTGTTGATTGAGCAAGTAGTCAGAGGTACGGTACAGCGTAGTGGACGCAAATGCTGAAAGTAAACTGAAACAACACAAGACTTTAAAGACAAGAGTAGTCTAAAACCAGCCTAAATTTTCTGTGACTCATTTTCAATGTAAAAGACCGTACCACTTTTCATGATGTTTTACTTTTTGGAATGGTTTTGTAATTTGTTGTGCATATTTCAACTTTTTTTTTCATAATCAAAGTTCAAGCCTAGCTTGTCTACTAAAACCAAATAGTTATAAATGAATCAGGCAGTCTTTACAAATTATTTCCTCAGGAAATTCTTAAAAACCAAAACCCTTTGGCTAGTCGACACAACTCACGATTTCTTTCTATTGGTCATTAATTAAACAGTTTCTGTATCCTGCCACACTTTTCCACTCATTTTTACCAAAGGAATTCTCATTTGAGTAAATTGAAACCTGATTTAATTCACAGCTAATGAAAAAGTGATGGCAGGATACAGTTATAAATGTGGAAATTTTTTCAAAAACTGGGCTTCCATAGACTTTAACGTGCAAATGGGTTCGGGTTTGTGTTTGTGTTGTGTATACGTACATTATTTTATTCAATGAAAGCAAAACGGCCCCGATGAAATTCACACCAGCAGTCTTTACCAACCATATTTCCATCAGATGTGATGATAATAAATAATAATAAGACTTGTAATGCGCACATATCCACCCTGCTGGGTGTTCAAGGCGCAGTAAAACCAAAACAAAACAAAGAAAAACAGACACAACATATTAAGAGGGGGGGGGGGGGTGTTAAGCACTTTTCAAGTCAATAATTTAGTTTTTTATGCAGCAATTGATATAATAATGTTAGCCTATAATTTCTGCCAACACTTTTAAAAACACATTTTCCCCCGATAAACACGAACACACCTGTACGTAATGCAGGTGGGTTTATCTTTTCCTCAGTAAGGTTAGTTTACATATCATTTTACAATTTAATTTACAGTGTGCGTATTGAAAACAATTGGGAGTGGTGGGAATAAATTCACTTTCCCCACGCCCCCCCCCCCACAACCTTCCTTTAAAATTTAATGTTTAATGCACATTTTTTGCTTTTTATAGAATATTGACATAAACCGGGATATAGGTGCTCCAACTTTTCCAAAAATCTTTCAAACTAAACATTTTCCATGCCTTATTTTAAAGAGTTTTAAAAGTAGCCCACAGGAACAGTTTAATAAATCAACTGTGCATTTTCCTCAGGATGTTGTGGTTGCCAAGATTTAAAAAAAAAAACATTACACCAATGTATCTTTCTGATGTAGTGATCACGGCCACTTTATTTGTGAAATAAAGTTACTTCATCAAAGACTCAAGAAAGATTCAATGTACATGTTATATATTTTTTTAAACTAAAAAAACCACCAATATTTCAGATTTTAAAAACTCAAACCACCAATTTTAGAAGAACATGGGTAGACTTCACAATATTAAAAATGTAAAGGCTAGTTCTAAGTTAGAACGAGTAACTCGTACTAACTCGAGATAACGCTAGTCGTAACTCTTTGTGAAATTACCTTTCTATTTAGTACAAATTAATCCGATGAAATTCTGCTCTGTGGCATTGTATTACAAACCATTTTTTTAAACCGAACCATCGGTTTTAGAGAATGGACTATGTACATGTACACGTGTATCCAGTAAAAAAGTACTCAAAGAAACTTCTGCTCGCTGGCATTGTAACTAGTTTTTAAGTTTCCATTTCAATATTGTGTGTGTATAAAGTGTAAAGCGTGCTAACGCATGGTAATGTAGAAACCAATCGACAGATTTTCCTTTGACCACACACCCCGCAAGCAGCTCTAGGAAGCTCCATTCAATTGACATCGGTATATATTATGACTGGTAACAAGTTCAATTAACCCAAGAGTTAGCTGTCAAAATGTTTGCCAGTTTACTCCACAGCAAACAGCCGTTCAACTATAGAATTGCCCTGCACACACATGAATTCATCTAAGAATAACAAAAGCAAGTGAAAGAAAACCATTTGTACACACTCAAAGAAAACAGTCCTGCCGACTGACTCTTTTGTGCAGGTTTTCTTTACATTGGTCATTCGGGTGTTTGTAGTTTTCCAGGTAAAGGGACTCCGGAGTCTTGGTGCCGGTTATGTCTGCTTTGGATCAGGGAGATTGGGGGGGGGGGGGGGGGGGGCGGCTAGACTCAAACACTTTCACTTTGATTTACATTTCCTGTGTATTAGTACAGTTTTGTAATTCCCTTGTCGTTTTGTGATTTCAACTACATCGTAGATAGGTCAGATTTTTGTGACTGTGCACTAAATATGTTCGTAAGGCTTTACTTGTACATAAATCTGTACTTTGTGTGGTCTGCGTTGTAGTTATAGCCTTGTAATGTAATTTATGATTTTCAATTACCATGATCACATTTGAAATAGTAGGGGGCCTACTAGTACAGGTCTACAGCAAATTTATATCATTAGATGTTTTATGAGTGATTTCACTGATTTTGATATTTGGTTGGTGTCTAATTTGGTTTGTTTGACGGTTCTGATAAATTTGTTTCTTCAAAATTAATCACAAAAATGACTGTCGCCACTGAACAAAGGTTGACAAAATATGGAGATCACCAACATCACATGTAGGGCTACTGCGAATGATGTTGCTCAGTTGGTAGAGAGTGCTGGCACCTTATTCTGGAGGTTATTGGTTCAAATCCCGCTCTAGTCTTAAATTCTTCTTTGCTCAATTGCAAATCAAACCACTGCAGTATTGTTCAAGGCATATATCCACACATGGCACATTATCATTGATTTTGCATAAAATATGGAAACCCCCCACAATTTATCTTGTTGAATATGGAACACATAATTGTAGGTTTCAGTGTATTGTTAGAAGTCAAAGAACCGTACTCAAATTTCAAAAGAGAGAGGACTAAGGGGCCTACTACTGTACTGCTATAATGTTTCATTCATGGTATGACTGAATGAAACTTCCTTATTTGTACCCTTTTTTATGTTTTTTAGATTTTGCATAAAATATGGAAACCCCCCACAATTTATCTTGTTGAATATGGAACACATAATTGTAGGTTTCAGTGTATTGTTAGAAGTCAAAGAACCGTACTCAAATTTCAAAAGAGAGAGGACTAAGGGGCCTACTACTGTACTGCTATAATGTTTCATTCATGGTATGACTGAATGAAACTTCCTTATTTGTACCCTTTTTTATGTTAAAGCACAAGTTTTGTGTTACATTTCAAGAATCTTCTATTACCTGTTTGTGTTTTGGTCGTTTTATTATTTACAAATCGCGTGTTTTAAAACTAAAACAAGTGATGTTTTAAAAAATGTTGACTTTGTTGAAATGTTAACACCAAATTCTTTTGAGTTTAACATTTCCTTTTCACATAAGGGGGTATGTAATTGTTTTGGTGTGTTAGAAAAATTCTGGGCCAGTTATTTTTATGGAGCAGCAAGCCCTGGGGTCTTGTTGATCCCCCCCCCTTCCAAATTTGAGCCCTGAATGGTACTTGGACACTGTATTGTGGAACCAGTCGTTGCACCTGTGCTGAAGAAATACATATTTAGCTCATTCATTGCTGCAACACACACACACAATGTGGGAACCCAATCATCTGAAACAGTCTTAGGAAGCAATAAAGTGTGTGTCCTCTTCTCGTAAGGAGATGACGCATCCTTGTCATGTACGCTTGAATCCAGCTCACCTGGTCCAACACAGAAGAAACACGCCGATGTAACACATGAGGATGAAGAGCGCGCTGGCATCCACGGCGCAATTTCTCCCCTTCTCAACAGTCTTATATCAACTCATCACTAAAAGTGTATCCTCTTAACCTTGGGGCTGTCCAACCATTCAAGCCTCACTCGCAACACGATGACCAGAGAGGCGGAGGGGAGGGGGAGGGGGGTGCATCGACGGCGGCATCTCTCTCCTTCTCAACAGTCCGATATCAACTCATCACTAAGTGTATCCTCTTAACCTTGGGGCTGTCCAACCATTCAAGCCTCACTCCCAACAAGATGACGACCACTGAGGTGGAGGGGAGGGTGTGTGTGTGGGGGGGGGGGGTTGCATCAACAGCGTCGTTTCTCTCCTTCTCAACAGTCCGATATCAACTCATCACTAGGTGTATCCTCTTATCCTTGGGTTGTCAAACCATTCAAGCCTCACTCGCAACACGATGACCAGAGAGGCGGAGGTGGGGGGGTTGCATCGACGGCGGCGTCTCTCTCCTTCTCAACAGTCCGATATCAACTCATCACTAGGTGTATCCTCTTATCCTTGGGTTGTCAAACCATTCAAGCCTCACTCGCAACACGATGACCAGAGAGGAGGAGGAGGGGGGGGGGTTGTAAATTAGATCTGACAGCCGGTATGATTCAGGAATTAAAAGAAGTGATGAAGTTGTTTGTAATCTTGAAGGATTAATCATCTTGCTGTCCAATGATGTGTGAAATGTTCATGGGAGGTAGTCTTTTTCATTTCGTCACCTGTTTCAGTGGGAAAAGAGAAGAATGATATTGGGGGCCATTATGAATTGGAAAAATGAATTTCATAATCCTTACAGGCCTGGAATTTCATCTTTTAGTTTTAGAGGGCAAGGCCATTTTCATCTTACAAAGGGCACTAGAAAATCTCAATTTGAAGGGGCACCAACAGCTCCATGCCAATTACTAAGACCAGGGCAACATACTTAATTTTGGTGCAACATGAATTTTGGTGCAAAGAGCAAAGTGTGTTGACTTTCATGTTTTTTCGTACATTCTTAAGAAAATTGGTTTATTAATAGTGTAGCCTACATTTGTACAATCTTGGGTGTTTTGAATGGTTTTATCCTCATGTATTTTGTGAATTCAATCTAAAGTCCCCCACCCTGAACAACAAAGGAAGAGAAAATGAAGAAGAAAAGCAGAAATAATGATTATAATGTTCTTCTTTTTGGGCATTTCAGTCCGCACTTCAATACAATTTTGCAGTTGTACATACTGTACACAACACTTGAATATTGAGAAATACCATTGAGCTATAAAATGGAAACACTGTACACGCACTTATGCAACACTATAAATTCATTTGAATAATTTGTGCTAATTTTAAAACCAATGAATAACAATTTACGCATTTGATTTATCTATCACCAGGTGCCAATTTCATAGAGCTGCTTTTAAAAGCAAAACATTGTGCTAAATGATTTTTCAAAGCAAACAAATATACAGGAAACCAGTCACTTTGTATGTCATTAGACACCTTTTTTTGGCTGGTAAACCTATTCTGGTAAAGGAACATTGTTTTGTGCTTGGTACATAATTTTGTAATGTACAATTTGTGTTTAGCACTCTCCATTTGAACATCGCCCATGGACAAATTTAATAGATCAACTTAAAGGAATACGTTGCCTTTGATCAGACGGGTTGGTCTATAAAAAGCCTTTGTAACCGTTTTTTTTTTAAATGCATGGTTGGAAAGATGTTTAAAATGTAGTTCACACAATGATCCACACAAATTTGCCTCAAAATTGCATGGTTTTCCTTTTACTGTGTAAACTAACACGGTTGGTCATTTATGAGAGTAAAAATTTGACTCCCATAAATGGCCGACCGTGTTGGTCGACGAGGTAAAGGTTTACATCTTTCTACCCATGCATTTTATAACAAACGGTAACAAACGCTTTTCAAAGACCAACGCGACCGATCCAAGGATACGTGTTCTTTTAAAAAAACACAAAAAGTAGCAAGACAAACCAAAATTATTCTTACCAGAACAAGGCTACTACCAGCCAAAATAGCATGTTACACCATCTTTGATTGGTATCCTGCTTAGTTTTTTTGCTTAGCAATTAGCAAAACAATTCTCGGCTCGGCTCTACTCAGTCCTGAAGTGAAACAGCAGGCCTGGTACAGTACTTCACAGAGGCAAAGAAGGCGATTGCCTATGTGCCCCCTAGTCAATGCCTTCATGCCCTTGAAATGCTCTGGAGTAGAATTGTACAATTTCCTCATAGAATGCCCTTTATCGAGAAGAAGATGCCTTGGTGCTCTAGGCTTTTAAAAAAAGGAAGCGTACATCAAAAAATAGGTACAAGGGATACCAAAATGTGTGTGGACAGGCTTGAAACAGGGTCTTCATAATGCACAGTAGCACTGTGTGTGTGTATATTTTTTCAGTTACAATACAGTTAGCGCTAGGCCCTATGCATTCAAAGATTAGCTTTCATTATTATTTCAGGAAATACTTGACTTCCTTGTAATCGAGTTAGAGTCAATTTACAAACCGTTCTCTGTAAGTATCAAATTATTCTTAACTGGTCAGAGTCTGGTTATTCATTCCCAATCGGGTCGGTGTTGACTACCGATTGCCTTATCGCACTGTGACATACATTTAATGTACTGTGTAGAATGATTGAACTTGTCTTTTAAAGGACACAAAACACAATGTCTACAGATTAACATTAAACTCGCATGGTTTGAAGATAATGATGGTAGAAAGCTTCCCTTAAAATATAAGGCTACTTGCTGAGGTGCTGTATTTTTTGAGAAATTAGTAAAACAATGTGACGAATATCTTGTTTTACATGCTAAAATAATTTTCGTCTCACTGAGATGAAAATTATTTTTGTGACTTGTGTTTTGTGTCAGACAAAAAGTACCCAGACCCTTTAAAGCCATATTGGACCCTTTCGGTACAGAAAAAAAAAAAAAAGTTCACAGATTTACAAATAATTTTTAGTGTTTACAGAAGGTAATGGTGAAAGACTTCTCTTGAAATATTAGTCCATGAAATGCTTTACTTTTTGAGAAAATGGTAAAACAATATAAATTCTCGTTAGCGAGAATTACGGATTTGTTATAAACACATGTCATGACACGGCGAAACGCGCGAAAACAGGAGTGGGTTTTCCTGTTATTTTCTCCCGACTCCGATGTCCGATTGAGCCTAAATTTTCACTGGTTTGTTATTTTACATATAAGTTGTGATACACGAAGTGTGGGACTTGGACAATACTGTTTACCGAAAGTGTATAATGGCTTTAAAGACACTGGACACTATTGGTAATTGTCAAAGACCAGTCTTCTCACTTGGTGTATCTCGACATGTGCATAAAAAAAAAAACCTGTGAAAATTTGGTCGTCAAAGTTTTGAGATAATAATGAAAGAAAAAACACCCTTGTCACACGAAGTTGTGTACTTTCAGATGCTTGATTTCGAGACCTCAAATTCTAAATGTGAAGTCTCCAAATCAAATGCGTGGAAATTTTTCTTCTTTCTCGAAAACTATGTTACTTCAAATGGAGCCGTTTCTCACAATGTTTTATACTATCAACCTCTCCCCATACTCGTTACCAAGTAAGGTTTTATGCTAACAATTATTTTGAGTAACTACCAATAGTGTCCATTGCCTTTAAAGCACAAAACAGTTGCACATGATCATAACACCCTATACTATATCAAATAACATGTTTGGCTTCATATATCTAGTTTCAATTTGAGAGGCAAAATCTCAGTTCCAATTTCAGTCATTCCAAAATCACAACTACACAGAAAACCTTACTGAAAGTGAGAGAGTATTCAATTTCAAAATTTCTAGAGTATTTAAGCAATTTTTAAGTTCATAAATTGACACAAATGTGTACTCATGATTGTGGCTGTGCACTTTTAAAAGCAGACAATGTTGTCTGCACAAAATGTATCAGTGCCTAAAACATCAGATCGAAACGAGGAATACAAATCACCAAGCAGGAAGGAATTAATAATAATAATAGTATCAATCTAAGCATTTATATTGCGTTCTTACACAAAAAACGTACCACAACGCTTTACAACAGTAATTATAAGCAATCTAAATTAACAATACAAAGCAATGACCAATAAATAAATAGCTATAAGAAGCGAAATAAGTATGAAAAAGGTGTGTTTTTAAAGGATTTGGGTACCTTTTCAAAATGTCCATAGATTTGCATTAAACTTCAGGGTTTGAATATAATGATAGTGGAAAGCTTCCCTTCAAATTTTACTTACTGAGGTGCTGTAGTTTTTGAGAAATGAGTAAAACGATGTCATGAAAATACGTTTGTAAATGATTAAAATAATTTTCGTCTCATTAGACAAATCTCATTAGACTCATTAGACTACAGCACCTCAGCACGTAATATTTTCAGGGAAGCTTTCTACTATCATTATCTTCAAACTGTGTAAGTTGAGTGTAAATCTGTGGACATTGTGTTTTTTGTCCTACAAAAGTTACATAGACCCTTTAACAAAGAAAATTTTAAAGGAAAATTATTTATTCTAGAAGAATTTCTTTTAAAATCAGCTACAGTGTAGAAAGAAGCCTGTCAAGCACTTGAAACAAAAATAGCTCAATCCAATTTGTATCATCCATCAGTAGCTCATTACTGCCAAAGTCATTTTCACTTATTAATTTCGGTCGTGAAGCCAAGGACGCTTGGAATTTAATCAAACTTAATCACTGTACTAGCCAAGAGCCCAAAGCAGTGAAGACGAGGAAGAAAGTTTTAGTTTTAGATGTGGGAGGACAAATCCCAGAGAATAATTCTAGGGAAAACCCATGCAATCAGGTAGGGACTGAAAACCCAATCCATTTAGTAACCCCGACGGGATTTGAACCGGGGTCCTAGAGGTGGAAGGCAAGGAAAGATACCACCAGGCCTGATACTTCACGGAGGCAACGATTGCCTCTGTGCCCAAAGGTAATTGCCTTGGTGCCCTTGAAATGCTCTGACAGTACAAATTTGCAATTTCATCATAGGATACCCTTTACCAAGAAGAAAATGCCTTGGTGCCCTTGCCCTTTCAAAAACGAAGCATACAGGCCTGTACCACTACACCAACCTGACTGCCCAACCTGTATTATAAGAGGTCTTTGCGAGTTTATCAATCTAGTCGCTTCTATTTTATGGAATTTCAACTTTAATTTGTGCCTTCAAACATCCAATAGAAATGTTACCAAAAAGCTGTAGTCTTGTGCAATATGGAGAATTTTAATTTGCTGACTTTAATGATGTCTACAAAATTTATTTGTTTGCCTATCAGCTCGTGATTTGTGTGTATTGCCCGACCCAATATAAACGTTTGTGTGTTTTTTTGGGTATGTTCAGACAGCGTACTAACTTAGACCCGAACCGGTTTAACTTTTACGAGCAGCGGGGGGTGGTCGTAAAAATAAAAAACCCTTGCGTTCAGACAGCACAGAGTTAAACCCGATCTGGTTTTTCTTCGGTTTTAAGAGGTCAAAGTAGACGCGACCCCACTGCCTTAACATCCGGTTTTATTCATCAGATTCACGTACCGAGAGATACTGAGTGCACTGGACGATCATCAGAACATGTTAGATATTGGATAAAAATGGCTCAATCGAAAGCGGTAACAGTTCTACCTTTGGGAGGATTCGGGCACTTATAACAAACATGTACACTATTTTAAAACAAGTAATTAAACAAACAAAATATTGATACAAACAGCCGAGAAAACTCACCAAAATATTATGCATATTCCATGAATCAGAACACGTTTTTTTTTGGTGTTTTTTACCATCGGTTCTGATTTAATAAAAGTTTGTACCTCAATCGATTGGAAGTTGCGATCTCTCAAAGCATGGCGCCACGATTTTTATTCCGATTCGTTCACACAGCTACACACGTGCAAGTTACGTAAATACATGTACATGTACTTTTTCAGTTTTTTCCCAACCTTCCAAACAACGTGGTATTGCTGGCCAAGGGGAATTTCCCCTACACACAGCCTCGCACCCACGGCAGTTCATTCTCCTAATTTGAAAGTACAGCACGCTAGTAACGGTGACGGCAATAGAAAAGCACATCCACGGGATCGGTGATGGATAACTATGGGATATCAGAGATTGATCACTATGGGATGGCAGCGCTGTGCTGTGAGAAGCATTACACAATATCTATATGCTTCTTCGCTGCGCTCGTAGAGTATACGCATGAAACCAGTTTTAATTTATTGTAGGGCACTCAACAAAAAACGCTTGGAAAATATAATTTTGTTTTAGAATTTAATCAATATTGGACCGTTGAAATAAACTGCACACACCGATCGAGAGAGTTTCGCCAACTCGGTAAGCGACACCAGAGACGACAGTATACATAACATAATATACAAAAAAATACAAGCACTCCGGGTCCCGGGCGTGTGCATTGAACCACACAATGGGTCGTCTGTTGTGAGTTAAAACCGGATGTCATTCTGTCCACACGCAGTGTTAAAAGATAAACCCGAACTGGTTTAGACTTAGACCGCCTCGCTGGACGGTTTAAGTCTTGGGGTTTAAACCCGATCCGGTCTAACTTTATTTGCGTTCACACGCACAAAAGTTGAACCCGAACCGGTCTAAGTGGACTTAGACCAACTTTAGTACGGCGTGTGAACGACCTCTTTTAGGGAGAACCCTAATCTGACCATTTAATGTGTGATTTGTATTTGATTTTGTAAGCAACAACTGCTGGAAGTACATCTGGCTTACAAGAGTTGTGGATTATTGTTTGTGTGATTAATGTACGTACGGCTTGTAAGTTGTATAGTACAAATGTATAATGTCCGTCGATATATCGAAAATACTTTTAAAAAACGACATCGACGGACGTTAGTATAGTATGTATCATGTAAGTAAGCATTTCTAGCCACACTATTTCCTGTCGTCCATCCCTGGATTTCAATTTCCAGCACTTCACAAAACCCGCACTTCAAACTTCCTGTACTACACAGCTTTGCTCAGCTGTGATTTCATTTGTGTTTACATAACGGATCCAGCTATGGCATGGACCCTTGAATATAGTTCAATCTGTCTGCAACAGGTTGGACGCTTGTTATGATGACACCGGTATTTTATTTGTTCCGGGAACACATGGAATTTGTTTTGTTTTTGTTCTGAAGCCCCCTGACAATGCTATCTATAATCAAATAAATCTGAACTTTGCTCCGTTGGCGTTTACTTGTTTCATACTGCACTTTCTGTGTGTAACATGAGCGTTCCTATGCGATGTGATCATCTTAAGTTTCTAATCAAACATTTCGTTTTGGAGGGAGAGATTTTAAAATAAACTGTGATGTGTGTGGTTTATATTTGATTTGCACAAGCAACAAGTGCATGGGAAGTGCATCAGGCTAAGTTTTGGATGCATTATATTTGCGTGTGTGAAGGCTTGTAATGCATGTTAGTGTTGTTGATGGTAGAACCTTGGTTGAACAGACCCTAAGATTAAGATTAAAATATTTATTGTCATGATAAAAAACATGAAATTTGTCTTCCCTTTGTAAAGGAGACTACATTACATACAAGAAAGGCATAGCAACAATAGACAACAAGAATACAATTACAATTTACAGATATACAAATATAAAGATAAAAAGATATGGGGGAGCATGTAAAAAGTACAAAATATAAGCGTGAACCAAATTTTCTCGACCATCAACTGTTTAAAAGATTAATTGCACTAGGGAGAAAGGAATCCTTAAACCTGTTGGTCTTTAAGCAAAGCTGGTCTTGTTTCTACCCTGTGCGCCGTGGTGCGTTGTTTATTTCTAACGGACACAATTGATTACTTCTAATGGTGTCATACATATAATTTTCAGTTTTTAAAGTGCCGTTATTATCTCGAACACAAAGGTCAGTTACAAGGTTATTCACTTTAAAATTGATTACAGATTATTACCAGAAATCTGATAATCTGAGTGAATTTGGTAACAAGATAAATTATGTTCAAATATTATTTTTGATAGTGAAATATTTTCAATTGGGGGCAAATTCCATAGTGCTGCTAACTATTTTTGGTGCTAAGAAAACAAATTTGCGGGGAAAAAAAAAAGCGTATTTCACAGGTTGGCAAAAAAATTAGGTGCCCAGCGTGCGTTTGCTGAAAAAGTGTAAAGCACCGGAATGTTAATTTGCCTTTTGCTATTAACTTGACACCATGGCCAATGTCAGAGAGGTGTGCGTAAGCAAAAAATAGTGCTTAAAACTGTTTTAAAAACATAATAACACATATCTAACAAGGTACCTTTTCTGATATAATCACAATTGAAAATACCCACTTAACAATAATTTGCTATTTTAGCAAAAAAGTCAGTCAACCAGTGGAAATGGGTACATTATATGAATTGGCATTTTGAGTTGTAACCTATCAATGTTTTGAATAACATAGGGGGCTTAGTATTTTGCCTAGTAGCCTTAAGTGGTAACCCATTTCTTGTAAGCAGAACTACTGTTGTGTTTAGCAATTTTTGTTTTTTTCCTTAGCAATTCTATGGAATTGCCCCCCCCCCCCCCAATGTAATTAAATCTGTGGTAATTGTGTAATGTGAGTAACCCTGGAACTGCCCTTCGGAGGAGACTGTATATTTTGTTTACATACAATGAGTATTCAAGTCTGATTTGTGTAATTTTATGTGCCTACTGTTTTGTAATAATGCCAGGTTGTGATTGCTGTGTGTTCTTGGTCTGGCCAATGACCTTGAATTTAACAATCATGTTATACTCGCAGCTGTTGCTGCTTTGCCTCAAGGGTGTTCATGTATAGTATAGACGACCTCCCTTTCACCATGGTTGTGTATACTACACTGTCGGTTGTGCATCCATATTCAATGTACACATGTACGACTACACTACTACTAATAATAATAGGCCTAATAATAATAATAATAATAATAATAATAATAATAATAATAATAATACTTACTTCAGTTTTATACAGCACTTTTTCACACCCAAAGTGCTTCAAATTATTACCCTTGGTCACTGGGCCTTAAATCTCTCCATAAACCATCTCTGAGCTCGGAGGTTACACAACAGCCTTGTGCAACAAATGTGCGCTACTCGGATAAATCAATAACATTCACAAGAACCATCTCTGCCCTCACAGGTACCCATTTACCCCTGGGTAGAGAGAAGCAATTATAGTAAAAGTGTCTTGCTCAGGGATACAAGTGTCACGACCAGGATTCAAACCCACACCCAGCTGAACAGAAACATTAGAGTTTGAATTTGGTGCTCGGCCACGACACCCAGAATGTATTGAGAAGAACCATAGGCCCTTTTCGCAACCACAAATTTGGATGTCAATGTTTCATTTATCACTAATCCTCTGTTTCATGTCAACAAAAGCGTCAAAATCTTGCAGATCTTGTGAATTTTAGAAATGTGTTACTTGGTGATTAATACTTTGCTATTTGTGTGTGTTTTTACAGATGAGTGACGGACGTCGTACCCAGGTGGTGTTACTTGATGATAAGAGGGTGGACCTTGTGGTGCAGGTAAATAATTTGACTAGTCCGGATTGACGACGCTTCTTTTTTTCTGGCTAATCTGTGACTTAACAAATATCTGAGTTCCAACTCTCCCTGATTTTGCAGGTAGTTCCCTAAAACTAAACCAATCTTTCCATGTTATGTTGACGAACAATTCTGCAAATCTACCTGATTTTAATGTTGAATGTATTTCCCTGATTGTTTTACAAGCTCCCTAATAGGGGACTTTCAGAACGCTTGGTGGCAGCAGACTTACCAGGTAAAATCCATTGTTCTTGGTAATGTGCGCGTGCTCAGAACTACGTACACAATGGACATTTACCTGGTAAGTCTGCTGCCACCTAGCGTTTCAAAGTCTTCTATTGCTAGAGAAACAATCTGACGGTATAATTATTTGTTAAACCTTACACCGATTAAGCACTGTGTACTCGGTACTTTCCCAAGTTCTGTGGAAACAAATTCAAAGGCAAATCAGCCAGGTGGGATTTGAACTCAAGACCTTTGCATTGCTAGAGCAGATGTCTAACCATTAGACCACCGAGATACATGTAGCCTGGTAGACAGAGACCGTTTGAATCCTTTTGTTAGCAGTCGGGACTGCAACAGTGTGTGTAGGTGCAAATACCTTAGTCCAAGTCCCTGTGCAGGATAACAGTTTCTGCCATCCTAAAATCTGCTTGCCATGTTCCCGTCTACATTGATATAACATTCACTTATTCAATTTGGGGGAATTCCTAGGGAATTCACTCCAACTAATCCCAGATCAAACAGATCGCGGATTAGGGATAAATTTGAGGATTAGGTGACTTCAGTGTGTGGTGACAATGATAGAATGCCCTTGTCTGGTAAGCTGGCTAGATTTACCAAGGTGGGTAGACGGGTAATTGTGTACTCTCTGGAGTATGTGCAAATAAGGAGCACCCCATGGATAGAATTTGACTCAATAGAAATTTTTTTGGTAAACCGAATGGCCTTTGTGGGATCTGGGGATCTTTTTGAGCGAGAAGTTTTCCCATAGCAGCTTGAATCTGCAATCTTGGGCGATGTGTGCTGGAAGCTTTCGGTTATTTAATAACCAGTTTAGCGTAAAAAAAAATGTTGGATTAAATCGGTCAACCGAACCAACCCTAGAGGTAGTGTAATGATCTTGCTAAGTCTTTTTGAGCAAGTAGGGTTTTCCCATAGCAGCTTGAATCCACAATCTTGGGCGATGTGTGCTGGAAGTTTTTTGTTCAGCGTAAAAAAAATGTTGGATTAAATCGGTCAACCGAACCAACCCTAGAAGTAGTGTAATTGTAGATATGTGACTTGGTGTGCACGTCATGAGCACACCACCTTCAAGACCAAGCCTGACTACTTAAAACAAAATACAAAATTTGTGACTCGTTTAGGCCTATTAAATTTCATACAGTGCATACAGATTTCACTAAAAGTCTGTCATAATTTCCTTACTTAACAAAATAATTTCAATTGAAAGATATTTATCAGATGCAAGGCAATAAGCCAGTTTGAGGCAACGACTCTGCAAGGTTTTAAACAGACGTTTACTCTTTTATTCCCATTCATAAATGCCCTTTTGTTAAAAAAATAAATACAAAAAATACAACTACAGACACTTTGACAGTTGAAAATTTGAGGTTTGAAATGTTTTTCCCCTGTGAAGAGTCTGTTGGGTGTGGGTTGTGTGTACGTGCGCGCGCTTAAAAATAGATTACGCGCGCGCGCTTAGAAGTAGATATCACCCTGTTTCTAATAGCTATGAATTGCGTTCCGAGTGATAATCTTGCGAGCTTGACACGCGGAAGCCAGCCGGTTATAAACACTGGTCATTTTCAACCGTTTAAACACCCCCACGTGACGCGCTCTCCACCAATAGGAGTAGAGAAACTGTCTGGGGTATTTATGAATGGTCTGTTTATGTACCTAAACCAAACAGTGCACTCCTATAGTGTCCACCATGTATTCTCAAGAAGGCTAGGGTAATGTACATGTACTTCAACAAACAATTTTAAAAATGTTGGAAATATTCAACAGTGAGGTATCGCTTTTCATTTGAAAAACCCAAGACTGCAAACCGAGTCCGATCTTGAGTTTACTTGTTGGAGCGGACGCTTAAATCAGTGGCCTCAGGCCAATGGTCTGGTATGAGTTTCCAGCCATGCAATGAGGGGGTTACCTGATTATCCGAATAACCTTTGTGCCATGAAGATCGATGAAATGTGTTTTGGTGTAAAATGGAGCCGTGGTTTGACAATAATGCCCCCAGGAATCCAATCTGAGGGTTGAGTTACATGCAGACACATATCGGCACGGCAGAATAAACAGCTAAGCACACATTTTCGCTCACCGATCAGACAAAAGTCTCACTTGTTTCTTAGCATGACATAGTAGAAAATTGTTAATAAATTGATGATATAACTGCAAAAACAAAATACACATTATTATCACACAAACTTTGAATCCATCCCTGTTAAAAAATATATGTAGGGAGGTTACAGCAGGTACCAACCACATCTCTGGCTACAGCATTCACAAGGACAAAACAAAACAAAAAATTACTCATCTTCAACTTGAAGTGAAATTTGCAAAACTGAACAAGAAAAAAATCATGATCACTTACTTTCACCAAGGTTCGAATATAATGATTATAACAGAAAAAAAAGAAAAGAAAAAATATCTTGTCTGAAACGAAATGTTGCAAAACCTCGAATTTTGAAGTGTTAAAAAAACCCAACTTAATCCTGGATGCACTCAATCCAGGTGCCATCTATGTGACGCCTAGACGGCATTTCTGCTCTAAGAATTTACGGAATTTGTGTATTTCATATCATGTAGCGCCCTGTGTGAGCTGATGACGGGATTCGATAAATAAACATACAGTTCCAGTATCTATTTATGATGAGATCATGTCGAGTCATCCTCCAAGGGTTGTGGAAAAATAAAAAGCTGAGAGGTGGAAGTAAAGTGTACATGTATGGGCAGACAACTCGCCAACATTCCAATCTAAGTTACTTTTTTTATGTTGTGTGGTAGACATAATAATAATAACTAGTTCCTAATAGCGCACTTTACAACAACATATCAATATGCTTTTAGTGCTCGGGGCCAAACTTAATAGAGCTGCTTATAAAGCAGAAACTAATCATGACATGTTTAGCACAAGTTCTGATCGGTGCGATTAAACAGAAATATTTGTGCTTAAAAGCAGAAAGTAAGCCCTGGTCATTGGGCTAATAACATTCTTTCAGCTCTGTCTTTATCCCCAGCTCCATTAGGAGTATTGACCCATTTCACCTGACGTCATCATAAAAAAAATCTTGAATGCGCCATACTGGTGGGCAATTTCACTGTACGTTTTTATATATAACTCTATGGTGTGGGTTATACGCAGTGAAAGTGCGCATTTTAGGCGACGCGGCGTTAATACACGTAAACCTAACTGCCCACCAACACGGTGAGCGCGGACCAGTCGCCGCGTGTGACGTGCGTGCAAGGGGTCAATACAGGTCAGTGCAAAAAAGTAAGATCAGAATTGTCATAACCACAGAATAATCATTTCTAATGCATTTAAACATTCCTGTTGTGGCGGATGCACAAATCAAGATGCTTGGAACACTGTTTGACCCCGGTTCACAAAACCGGATTCGTGTTTGCAAGAAAGCTAGCAGCATAATTAACTATTAATTTTTTTAGGCAGTTCTTAGATGGTGCTTTATCACACCCGAAGGGCATCTCAGAGCGCTCATTATTATTTCTGCAGGTACCCAGAGCTGTGTTTGGAAAGTCTTTAAAATAAGACCCGCTTACATGTATACATGTACAGTATGTACATGTATATGTATGAAAGTATTAAGCCCTGTTTGCATTGGACTTAATTTGGGTAAACTAACCGAGCCAATGGGTAACTAACCCATTTGAAGTCCAATGCGGACAGCCCAGGAAGTTTTTCTCCCAGGTAACTTACCCGACCGGAATGTGTTGTTTAACCGAGCCAAAGGTGCCCAAGAAGATTGACCAGGTCAGTTTAACCGAGCCAGAAAGTCCAATGTGGACGCGGCGACTCGGTTTAATCTCCCATCCGTCCGTGACCCGAAGAAGCTGACATGTTTTGTCATGGAAGAATAAGATTTTTGTGATTATCGAACTATTCAATGTTGCGCAGGGGCAGCTCGGTTAGTTTACCCACGGTCTCGGTAAGTTTACCCGAGTCAAATAAATCCAAGTGCGGGCGGTCACTGGGAAGGTTAACCCGTCGGAATGTTACCCAGCGTCATGTTTAAGTTACCCAGTTTATTAATCCAGTGCGAACACGGCTTTACAATATCACTTAGTCTCAGCTGCGAAAGACTACATGTACATGTATGTTATTACTATTGTTTGGGGCCAAACTAAAACCACATTTTGGAGTCAAGATAACCTCCTTCGTGCCAGGCGGAAGACGGTCAGCCTTAAAAGTGGACTAGCTACTCATGGATTGAAGGTGAAGATGAGAATGATTCTATATCCACAAGGGAGAAAAAAAAGCCACAAAGTGTGTGGTGGCCACTTACTATAGACCATGTGAACTGTGTTTACAATACGTGTGACCTTGTACATTTGAGTATTCTGGCAGGCAAGATACTACACTGGAAGTCCTATTGGAAAGTTGACATTTTGTGTCATACATGTAATTTCCACATAAAACCAAGAGTTATGAAAGTAAAAGCTGGGCAAGTTTTGAGATGTGCCCCCTTTCATCATATCAAAAGTTGATTGGAATTAGACAGTGCAATCTCCATAAAATATAAGATTTTATGTTTTCTTCCATTGAGCTGTGTACAAATCGTGCCTGTAGGAAGTCCAGGCTCTGTGGCTCTTTTGTAAACATGTGATGTCACAGGTCACATCATCTATATCATGCGATGATGTTGCCATATAGAGCAGTTTGGCTTACTGCTCATCTGATGAGATGCTCGCTTGTCTTTAACGCCAGTGCATCAGTCAAGAGAACATGTCAGTTGATGAGCTTTGAGGCTAAAATCAATGTAGGCATGGATCACGACCATAGAGCGCTCAGCTGCACTAACAGAGTATCACTAATAACCTGTCCGTGAAAAATGTTGTCTGGTTTGGGGGGGGGGGGATTACATTTGGCTGCAGTGTGGTGTGGCCAAGCGGTCAAACGCACCAGACTCTGGTGTTTCTAATCAGCAGCATGTGCGTGTTCGTGTCCTAGGCCAAATTTACATGGCTCTGCTTACCGTAAGCAAAGAATCAGCGCAATTATTTCAATGGATTAGCAGGATTTTTTTTTAGACTTGTGCTTGACGAACTCCACAATACTAGGCATTCTACGCTTACACAGCTAGAAGCAGAAATTGGCCACTTTCACTTAGTTTGCGGTGAATAGTGATCAGAAGCACAGAATTCAGCAGTAAGCAGGGCAATGAAATTGGGCCCTTGTGTCATAAGGCCTATTTCTTCATTCGTTGGAAGGGACTTGCATTGTAAAGCCTGTGGACCCAAGTGTTGCTCTGTCAAAATACACAATCCTCTAAAGTTGAATTCAATGTTCTGTAATACTTTATCTCTTCCTTGCTCTATGTTTTTACTAATGCACTGATTTATCGTAGTTGTTGAGTATATTGTTGGAACAAGTCTGGATAATGTAGACTATACTTTGTATGTTTACTGTACACAAACTGTTCTTGAGCTTTGAAGCATAAGATATTTATAAGACTACAGCAGTTTTAGGTTTTATGGTTCATAAGTCATTTGTGGGAACGCTAAAGCAGTGATGCATGGCCATTAGGATTAAAGGCCTCAATTCTGGGCCCTATTTCATATCAAGTTTGCTTGCAAAGTTTCTTGCTTAGCAAGGAGGACATGCTTCATGTGTGAGTTGCTAGCAAGCAAAATAGTTGCGCTTAGCTACATGTACTTTTTGTGCTTTAATCATGTTAATAGGGAGTTCTATGAAATTGGACTAGTGTTGTAGTAAAATCCCAGTCAGTATCATAAATTAACACATTGGTCTTTCCGGTAATACATACTGTACAGTACAGTACATACAGTACATACTCTACAGTATGGAGCAATAAACTAGACAGACCCCTTATTTGCTCCATGATCAGACCCGGATCTGAACCTGCAATGTGGATTAACAGCTTAGCTAGTGTAATGCAAAAAGCAGGATTAGACCTGGTTCAAGATCCTGCAGTTTTAATCCGCCTTGGAGGGTTGGATCTTGCAAAGAGGATTTCTAAGGTAATTTCAGATTTTGCTACATATAGCAGCGTTTTGCATTTCTTTTGATAAACCTCTCGTAGACGATGTGACCTCTGACGTCACTTGAAAACAATAACATGATTCGCGCGCATATCGCCGGGCAAAACCTTTGTGTTTTGGCAGCCAGCTAGAAAGTACACGCAATCTTACCGTGACTATGCGTCTTTGCCTGGCGAAAAACATGACGTGTACACTACAGTGTTTTGTCAACAGAGGGCGGTTTATATGTAAATATAGGTCACATCGTCTATACATTCTAACATCTGGGAGGTTCTGGGTCTAGCTGTTTGCAGGAATACTCGCATTTGTCAAATCTCATTCCTGCATGATGTTATTGAAGCGACAACTGTTCAAAATCAAAACATAAAGTTGTTTTTCAAGATCCAAGAAATTCACAGAATGTTTAGTGGATTGGTTTTGGTAAAAAAATACGAAAAGGAAGTGTCAGCCAGCTGTGTGGTGTGGGGAACTTAGTTTGCATTATTTTCAAAACAAGAGCAATTTGTTTTGAAAATGTTGTTTTGAAAACTGCCTTGTCGCGGTACAGGCCTATATAATATGATACATTTTTAAAAACCTCATTCCTCACATGTACCAATAGGCCTATTATATAAACAGTTCAATCAAATGTAAACAGCAATCATGCACTCATTTTAGAACCCAAATAAATACCCAAAATTAGATAAACATGCAACCTCAAATCACAAACCCACCCCTCCCTCTTCTGTCTAGCGATATGGTACAAATGTCACAATTGACTTTACTGATTAAATCCAATTCCAAACAACCTCTTTGTTGAATTGAAAGCAAAACTAAAACGTCCGTTTCTCATCAAACATTTTCATTTCAAGTATGAACAACAAAAGACTGAAAAGATAACAGTCTCGCTCAAGTCTGACATTCCAATGCTCATGGCTCTAATCTCTGTTCATTTCCCCTATACAAATTCAATTGCTTAAAAAGAGAGCGAGAGGGGGGGGGGGGGGGAGAAAAAAGAGGGCAAAAATAGATCATAGCTTGGGGTCCAGAGATAATATCAATCTGACAGTCCCAAGGATGGCTTTATTACTATTATTCTGTTATGATGTATCCTCTGGGCTTTGAGGCTAATCTATGGATGAGATCCATGGCCCTGTGTCATTGGCCTGCTGTATAGGTGAAGATGGATTGACATCACTCTAGAGTAGAACCCAAACAAGATTCAATTAAATTTCTTGCAACCATTTGGCTGGCATGAGGTTGGTTTGAGGTAAGCTGTTCTCTGAGCAAGGTTGAACAAAAAAAACCTTTCCCCATGCTCTGAGGTAATTCCTTGTTTCCTCTGGTTGTACAACCAGAGGAAACAAGGAATTACCTCAGAGCATGGGGAAAGGTTTTTTTAAATTTTACCTCAACATGCTATGAAATAATGTTTGAGATTCTACTAATATCATATGGCTTGTGATTTCTCAGGATTTTCTTTGATCTCAAAATCTCCATGGCATGAGGTTGATTTTGGCGGGCTTTTTTGCTGAGGTAATTGTTTTTACTGTGAATGTAGATCATGTTAAACTTCCCCCCATGCCATGACAGTTTTTTTTATTAGATTGTACTTTTAATGTATATTAACATTTTTTCTTTCTTGATTCAAAAATTTCCTTGGCATGAGGTTGGTTTTTGCTGGCTGTTTTAACAGGCTTTTTATTTCTCAGGATTTTTCTTGGCCTCAAAATCTCCTTGAATCTTTAAAATTTCTTGATAGAAGTCAATGTAGAATTCACCAAAGGGAGCAAGAATAAGTCCATATTTTTTCCCAACCTGTAGTTTTGTATTTCTGTTGGTGCACAGTCTGGTCAACCTTCTGAATTGTAGAATGTCTGAATGGTTCTGGGTCAAGAATAACGTAGAACACAAGCTATTTTTCAGGAATTTGTACATCATCATAATTTTTCCTAAAAGATTTTGTTTGTAATGATTTTGGAATAAGTTTTGTCTGATTCAATAAAAAAAATTCTTTAAGGGCAAAACTTACAAATTTTGACAAAATTATCAGTCTTCTTTGATTTTACCAAAAATCATGTTAGAGTACAAAACTAAAAAAGTTTTGCAGTGAAAAAATGTGATCCTTTTTATCATCGAACTATTACAAAATCAATCAAGGTTTTCCCCATGTGCAAGATATATGTAGCCTGTCAGGATGGTACAAACGAACTGTGGTCGATACATAACTGTAATGTTTGTTGTTACTTTACTTGAGATTTGAAAAGATTAATCAAATTCACAAAATGGTAAAGATAAAACCATTTAGAATGCCCCAGATTGAAGTGATTTGCACATTAGGGCTTTTAAAACGAATTTAAAGACACAGTAAAATCAGTCTTAAAGACTTTTGTCTCAACTCAGGCTAAACTTTGGGTCCAGAATGCCCAACAGTTTTGAAAAATCCTGGAGAGAACCCTAACACTTTTCCTTCAAGCTTAATAAAGCCATCTGTCTCGATGTTTCTGTAGATGTTGTTTAAGTCTCCTCAGAGGTGTCTCTCAACTAGGTCAATGAGGCTACTTCTTGGGGGATTTGATTGCGATGTGGCGACTGTTTTTTTTCTGCGTGAGCGATTAAAGTCGGTAATGATGTATGCGTGGGTGTGTAAAATGCTAGATTTGTAATCTAGGGTGAATTTTTTAAATTTTTTTTTTTCTTCGTCTGTAGTTGTCTGACTTCGGGGAACTCAGTGCTAAAATTACTTTTGAAATGGTTTTATATGAACATAGTAGTACAATCAGCAACTTGGGAGAGAAAAAAACAAAAACAAAATGGCGTCCAGGGTTACATTGTATTATCTTCATTTTAAGAAATACAAGGAAAAATAAAAAATGCTCTCCTTCAATTATAATGAGAACTCTGTGCAATTCACAGAACAAAATGTCATACATTATTATTTCTATTTTAAAAGAGCAAAATTTAAACACAATGTATAAAATCTGACTGTTCATGTTTAAGCATTTTTCATGTGAAAATTTGTCATAGGATTTGTTTGGTGCATTGCTAATCTTTGTTGCGGCATGTAGGGCCGAGTGGTCAAGTGCACTGAACTGGAGCTCTGGGGAGTTTTTGATCAGCTGAGTGTGGGGTCGAGTTCCGGTCTTGACCCTTGTATCCTTAAGCAAGACACTTAACTATTATTGCTTCGTCCTTCGAACGGGACGTGAGAGGTTTTGTCTATGCCTGTAAAAGAATCCACAGTTACACTTATCGCTTAGACTAGAGAAGGGGTTTGCCCTGGTGTTTCTGGCAATGGTTGCTGAATAGGCATACTGCTGAATGCGCCACCGCACCGCGAAACCCTTACAAGGTGTTACATTAAGTGGGTTTCATAATTCAAAAACTTCAAAAACCTGTCAGGAAATAAATAATGATAAGCACTTTGAGATGCCAGATGTAGATAAAGCGCAAGTTATTAAAACTAAATAGTATTGCTAACATTTACATTTTCAAAGCAGTAAAAAAATTTCATAGCTAATATTTTGTTCCTGATGTGAACATTGTTCAGTTGAGCTTTTTGATTTAGCATGCTTCAGCTAAGCTTACAAAGTGGGTCCAGAATAGGCCTGGGTGACTAGTGTCGAAGTCGCGACTAATGATAACTTAGTCAAGTCGCGACTACAGTTTTTCAACTACTCTGTTAATAATGCTGCCAGGACAAAAAAAATCGCGACTTCCTGCTTGGTAAACCAAATGTCGTTCAGGACTTGACATAATTTTACAAAACACAATCAGTCTTCAGTGACACAATCCTTCAATCCTTTCAGCGTGAATTTTACTATATTGCGCCTGCGGCAAACAATATGCAATCTTGGGAACTAAAAAATAGTTGCGACAAGTGTGAAAGTCGCAAACATTTGAGGCGCAACAAGTGTCAAAGTTGCGAGTATTTGAGGCGTGACAAGTCAAGTAGTAAATTTCGCCAGTCACCCGGGCTTAGTCCAGAATACCCCCCCAGAATTTAGAAAGAAACAAAAATCTAGAGAGAAGGCTCAATGGTGCAACTAACCATGGAGGAAGAAAAAAGAACCCACCGTGGCATTGAACGTGGGTCTATAAAGGCCAGGGTCTGTCATGGTACATTGCATGTCAGTCTGTAACGCGCCATGGTCACAGTAAGACCCCACAGCTACAACACTGCATGGGTCTAGCCACAGCCTCTAGAACTAAATGCCAATGTACAGCAGGGGCTCCAAAGCAGTCACGAATGGTCTAAACTCTGGTATGTGAGTACTTTGGCTAGTTTGCCAAAGTGAAAACAAGATCGACTAAAATATACTGTAATTAAAAATATATTTGACTTTGATTTGATTTATTTGGCATACTACAAAGCAAACAAATACAAATATTAAAAAATAGACAAATACACATGTGGACAGTAAATTAAAAGAATTTGTTTGTCAAGGATAATCTAAAAGATGAAAGACTTATTTCCATTGTGGTCCTCTGAGTAAAGAGAAAATGGCATAGTCTGTCCACGGACAAAATAGTAAAATTGAAGGACTACAGCAAAATTCTGGCAGGTACAGGACAGGATCATACAAGTAATCCACAAAAGCATAAAAGGAGAAGTGAACGTCAGAAAATATAGGGAAATTTTATAGAAAAAAAATATATCTGATATAAAGCAAAACCTGAAAAGTTAGAAGGCAATATAAAAGTGGTTTACAAGACAAACAAATATTTTAGCTTTTAAGAGCTAATTTGTTTTACGTGTTGTATGTACATGAAGTTGTAGGTGTTCTCTTCGAGATTGATTAGAAGTCTATTTTAACTTGCACTTTTCTTATTTCCTAGTGAGAAAATAATGTATATTAAGTCACTTTTGAAAAGCCCTTAGCACCCTGAACTTAAACAACAAAAATATTGGCAGTAAGGATACATATATGTGTGCTCAGTGCAAAATGAGTTCTTCACCAAATTAATTTCTTGATGCGCTGCTAGGCATTGGCGAAGGTATAAAAAGAAATGATACTTTTTTAACCGCTGTGACCTTTGAAGCGTGTCAGCTGAGCTATTGAGTTCTCTTTGAAGAAGTTACAGTGGTACAACACTGTATCCATATTAAACAATCTGTCGCATTACTAAGATGCCAGGAGGCAGGTTCTGGTGTGGGGAGAGCGTGCGGCTTTCTTGACGCACCTTGGTATATAGAGCAAGATGCCCTCAGTCTACGTACATGTTTACCACGGACGAAGGACCTCCATGGTCTTAAACATGGCTGTGAAATCTCATTACTTGCCAAGAGTGTGCCTAGATTGGGGGGGGGGAGGGGGACAGGTCCTGGTGACTATTTTAAAAGGGCAAGGGCATCTAGGCATTTTCTCCTTGGTAAAGGGCACCCGGCCCTGTGAGGAAATTGTACATTTCTACTGGAGCATTTCAAGGGCACCAAGGCAAAGACCAGGGGGCATGGAGGAAATCACCTTTGTTGCCTCTGTGAAGTATCAGGCCTGACAATCTGTCGCATTACTAAGATGCCCAGAGGCAGGTTCTGGTGTGGGGAGAGCGTGTGGCTTTCTTGATGCTGTGTGGTATAGATAGAGCAAGATGCCCCCAGTCTATGCACCATGGAGGAAATGGACCTCCATGGTCCTAAAACATGACTGTTAAATCGCATTACAGGGTGTGGGTATACTTTTTGTACGACTCAAAGCACAATGTCCACAAATTTACATTTTTTAAATTTACACTGTCTGAAGATAATGACGGTAGAAACCTTCTCTTAAAATATTACCTGCTGAGGTGCGGTAGGTAGTTTTTGAGAAATAAAACGGCATCACAAAAATAATTTTTTTCTCCAGAACAGGAGTATGTATCCAACGTATTTACGCGACTTTCTTGAAAACATTTCTCTATGATTTTCACTTTTTCTCTCCAAAAAATAAAAAAGCTGAAACAAATTATATTACATATACATCTTCATTCATAGTGAGTAGGGATTCATGTCATGGGCAAAAACTTGATCTACAAAAGATTTGCCAGAATGAGGGGGGGGGGGGACCGGTCCTGGTGACTTGTTTCAGGAGTGTGATTTGTTCTGCTGTTTAAAAAGCATAAACCAATTTGATATAAGTGTGTACGTGTGCTTCAGCTAATCCTGGATTGTTTGTGGTAACACCTTTGAGAAATCTCATACACGCTTTGCACGAGTTAGTTGCATTACAACTTTAAGGGGAAAGTAGGCCCCTAGCCTATACCTTTGGTTTTGGAACCAATCGATTGTTTTAACCCTAACCAAAATGTAGATATAGCCTACAATAAAACTGACCTGTGAGTTATTCATTTCAAAAAGAGGTAAAAAAAAAAAAAAATTAAAAATGAAATAAATAACAATAGTAATAATACACCTGAGAAAGACCTCTGAGATCTAAAGGCTACGGAACATACCCCAACAAAAAGGAAAATATGATATTTCTTTTGCTTGCTGTGATAAAATAGAATAAAAATTATAGCAAAACAAAAAACCTGCTGATGACTTCGGAGGGATAGGTTTTCATGTATCTCTTTTGTTTCCACGCTGAAAACTCGTGCTGTGGCATGCTTGCTTGTTTCTTTTAACATTACACGTACCTTGCCACACTATGCAATAAATCAATGTATCTCAAGTATATTTTTTTTTCTAGCTGAAAACTCAAGCTGTGGATTGCATGTTTCTTTCCAACCTTTACCCACTCACCACAACTTGCAATAAATCAAACTCTACCAAACTGCACATAGATTGCGCCTCATGGATCCAGTAGATAAATCTCAATCCAGCCTCTGCCAATGTGTTGCTTAACAGTAACTTGACCTGAGAAAGTTAGTCCATGCAATCTTGACTGATTACCAGATGTTTATTCCAATTCCCCCAAGATCAATTACTCTGATGCCCAGACACTCTCAAACCCAGCATTGTTTTTAGTATTAATTACCGAAAAAGCGCTCTCCTGAAAAGTGCGTCTCCATATGAAGTGAAATATAACCTGGATTTGACAGCGATCGGTCGAAATAATCAGATCTGAAACACCCTCGCTTTATGCGTAGTTTATGCTAAGGCCAAGTAAAATCAAATACGGGTTGATCGTCCGGGTTTTTCTGAAAAAGAGGAGAATGAGGGCCCTTTTTATTTTTATTTTTTTAATTTCTTTCAAAGGTGGCCAAGATTTTTTTATTCAAACTGGCCACCAATTTTTCAGTTTAAAGTCACCACTTACTTTATGTAGGATACAAGTTCTTAAAAGATTAGTAAGTTTAAGGAGAAATACATAGAAAAAATGTGTCTTTTTGAAGAAACAAAAATGTTAACTTAGAAATAAATTAAACAAGGATGCAGCCTAAAAAAAGGATGATGGAGGGGGTGATCAACTGGTATTTTTTTTATTTGGCCTAATCAGATCTGAAACACCCCCCTCGCCTTAATGCATAGTTTACACTAAACCGTTGCATGGTGACAGGGCCCCTTTTCAAGTGCACGGTCTAGGGCTTATGTGAATTTACAATGCAGTGATTTAGAAGGTTTTATTACTTCTGTTTATTCTCAGTTATCTCTGCTTGACTTCTTGACACTTAACATCGTGATGAAGTAGAGTGAGTCATGTGTACATGTACGTAGGACAAACGCACATGTACCTACATGTAAATGTAGATCATGTTGAAAATAAGCATCAGGTTGACCTGTATTATAAGATATTGCATTGAAAGCCCCTAGCGTTGTGAATCAGACGTTAGGTCAGAATATCAATTGCCTCTTGGTCATCGGTTTTTTTTAAGGAAAAATTTACTTATTAACATCTTTTCCCGGGTAGATTAGGGTTAGGGATAATGTACATTATAGGTTATTAGGTAAAATACATTCAAAGATACAGCGAAGAGTAGTTAAAATAACGAGGAAGGAAAAAGAAACCGTTTGAGCCCGAATGATTGCCTAAAAGAAACACAGTTCCTGTCTAGAGGCTCTCCTCTCAAGCTGGTCCTAAAAGCACAACTACATACATTTGGTAGGCACTCTTAAAATTAGGGATGAGAAAGTTCAGACCTAAGCCCGGTTCATACTTCCTGCGAATGCGAATGCGAAGCGAATCTTGACGTCACAAATTCGCAACGAACAATTCGCAGCAGTTGCCCTCTGCTCTACTCCCTTGCGAATAATCGCTGCGAAAGGAGGGTGTGACGTCAAATTCACGTCAAATTCGCTTCGCATTCGCATTCGCTGGAAGTATGAACCGGGCTTAATGCGGAAATTCAGACATTATCGGCCTAAGTCTGCCTGGTAAACAATTTTTTTTTTCTCTCAAAATAAAATTAAGCCATGCTCTTTGATCTACTTCTCTAGTGCTGAGGATACTTTTCCAAAAAGATCCTTGGAAGGTCCTTGGAACCAAAAGGTGAAAATGCTATTCCTCCCAAGATCTGGATCCCAGTTTCAGATCTTTTTGTCAGCAATGACTGTGACCTCTTTTATAGTTAATGGCAATTAAGATACATTTGGTTTGAAGCCTACAGCAACCTGCAATAAAATAAGACACTTTTGAGAAACATTTCATTTTGAGGTAATGTGGTGTAAAAAAAAGTTATCCGTTTGTATCCCCCAAATTTGAATCTGAGAAGCGTTATTGTCAGATTTGTAAGATCCAGCTCATCAGGGGTTACCAAAAGAAAGAAAAGCCATCATTGCATACATGTACCTCCTCACATTTGTATCCAAGTTTCAGGCCGCTGATAATAATGATAATAATAAGGAAATTTTTATTGCGCATGTATCCACCTAATAAGGTGCTCAAAGCGCATGAAAAGAAGAAAACAGAAACAGATCAACAGAGGGAAGAGGGAACATGGGGAAAACAAAAGAAATAAACTACTGAAAAGCTGTTTGAAACAAATGAAATTTCAATTTGTCTTTAAAAGTGTCCACGGTGCCACTATCCCGAATGTGTTTTGGCAACTGATTCCATAGGAATGGTCCAGCGTGCGCAACGGTCCTGATAGTGATTTTTGAGTAGCAACTGAGATATTTTGTGTGGCGTATTGCTACCCTATACAAGTGGAATCGTACAGTGCTGTACATATTTATTGGACTTGATTATTTTTTTTACTTCTAAATATTTTTTTTTCTGGAAAGTAGCTCTTGGGAAAATTGGGCCTTGGGATGATGAAGATCTTATGGGTTCTTGTTTTGACGACCCTCTGTCACTTTTGATCTTGTTTGTTCTGGAGCTTCGCATTTGATAAAATCTTTGATCATATTCTTGATTTTGTTTTCCTTTTTTTTTCCCAGCCTAAGCTGCTAGCAGGGGACCTTCTTGATCTTGTTGTTTCTTACTTCAGTCTCAGGGAAAAGGAATACTTCGGACTGGCATTCGCCGATGAATCGTAAGTATTTGAGGATAATTCTTTTGGTTGGGGGTGTCTTTAGAAATCAGGCTTAATATATTTCCCAAGCTTACTATGATGTTGATTAATGGTAATTTATTGATATATATATATTGTTTGTCATGCTGTTGGCTTGATTTATCATCATGTAGGACTCAAGGGGGGGGGAGGGGCGAGCTCAGGGAACCTTACTTTTGACAAGCTAGCATATCGGCGGGCAGATGTGCCAAACTATGGGCGGATATGCAACACAAATTTACAGAAGTCTGAACCAAAATAACAGAAGTCTAAAACCAAAGCTATTTAGAAATCTTCAGACTGCACAAGGTAGAGCTTTTGAAGCCAAACAATTATTTAAGCATCAATTTGCACCTTGGTAAAACAAGTTTATATTTGAGATATGAAAATATATACCCTGAAGAAGCAAGAAACCACTATCGGAAAAACTAATTTCAATTTGTTTTGTTCACCCTCCAATCACTTAACAAACCCTGTACTTGAAAGTGGGCTGTACGACAATCAACTCATTTTCGTATAGAGCCTGTCACATATGTTCACTTCTTAGCGCTAACCAGAGAAATCGGTGATGAGTCTAAGACAGTGAAGCACTGGCTCTTATGACTGGACCCGATGAGGCCAGAGAGAGGGAAGATTGGGGGGGGGGGGCTGTTTGTTTCATCATCTTCTTGCCTCTCTTAAAGGCACTGGACACGTTTGGTAATTGTCAAAGACCAGTCTTCTCACTTGGTGTACCCCAACCTACGCATGGTATTGAACAATTTGAGGCAATTGGTCATCAAAGTTGCAAGAGAATAATGAAAGAAAAAACACCGTTGTTTCACAAGTTAGTGTGCTTTCAGATTCCTAAAAAGGGCTCCAGGCCTGAAGATTGTTTTTTTTTCTCTGTCTCAAAAAGTCACTTCAGAGGGAGCCGTTTCTCACAGTAATTTATACTATCAACAGTTCTTCATTGCTTGTTACCGAGTACGTTTTTATACTAACAATTATTTTGAGTAATTACCAGTAGTGTCCAGGTGCCTTTAAGATGGAAGAGGGCAGGGAGGAAGATGTCACTGAGGGGTTGATTGATTTTTATTTTCTTCGTCTTCCTCTTACCCTTTCATGATGGAGGAAGGGAAGGAATGTCATGTTTCGATTTTCTAGGGTGATCTGTCAGCGGAGATGTATAATTGATTTGGTGTGAGGTTTCTCAAGATGTTTTATTCCTTAATACATAATCGGAAAGGAGGGAGGAAATTTTTGTGAATCGTAATTGTGTTGCTTTTGTATTCTTCGGGTTTCATTTTTCAGTTTGATATTTTGATTGTTGAAATGTACTGCAAGTTAGTGTAAAGTAATTTTTGGTTCAACAAAGATACACTAACAGAGAATGGATTTATCACAAATTTTGAACCATCGCTAGTGACAGGAAAATCAAAAAAAAAAAAAAATGCTATGATATTTACATGTGAACACAACAAACAGTAAATGAAGAAGTGTATATTTATTATTCACAATTCTTGTCTCAAATGATTCAACTTTACACAAAGGCAATGGCGCAGAGGTGTGGTACCACACCTTCTGTACAAAAAGATCTAATCGCGCTCACTAATCGGCCGTCCAGCAGGAGGTCTCCTAACTTATTCCACTGGTCAGACAGGGGCATTGTCAGGGTTTTCTTTTGTTACTCTGCGTTTTTGCGGGCCGTTTGAGCTCCTTCTCTTCCTTCCTCCATGCTCTGAAGTAACGTAGTTTTCAAGAATGAAGTAATTTTCAACGAATTTGATTTCAAGACCTCAGAATTAGAATTTGAGGTCTCGAAATCAAGCATGTGAAAGCACACAACTTCGTGTGACAACTTCGACAACTAATTGAGCTCAAATTTTCCCAGGTTTGTTATTTTATGCATATGTTGAGATACAGCAAGTGAGAAGACTGGTCTTTGACGATTACCAATAGTAGTCCAGTGTCTTTAACCTTTGTGCATTGTTTCTTGTACTATTTATGTATCTGCCTGTTGTTACTTTTGATGTTTGTGGTGTTTTTTAAAACTTGTGCGTGCAACGCAATTTCTTCCTTTTGGAGATCATTAATTATTCTGCAGTGGCCTCAATTGCCCTGGTCTTGGCCACATGTATGTATGTGCCCCTTCAAAAGTTGCCATAGAGTTTAAGATTTTACTATGGAGTCCCCTTTGCACATTGAAAATAGACATGCCCCCTCCAAGATGAAATTCCAGGTCTGCAAATGAGATTCTGTCTGCCTCCAACTAATTATTTGTTTGTATGATTACCTTACGCATTCCAAAGGGGAATAATTTACATTTAATTTAAATAAATGAAATCTCGAGTTACCCTCCTACCTCCTACAGCGTCCTAAGTAGCCTTGAGTTAAGATCTACTGTACATGTACGTGAATGAGGGCAATCTGGTCTTTGAAGGAAGAACGGGGGAGGGGGTGACGTCAACAACTGTTGAGTCAGAGCATGGAGGATTTTTCTTCCTACATGGTATAGAGTAATTCTGACTATTGGATTGCAATTCTGTTACGATTGAATGATTGTACCTGAATGAATCTATACTATACAGTCATCGTGGCTTTATCATGTTCAGTGGAAGGAATGACCCTCTAGCTTGACTGTAGTCTGAATTATTGGAAAAGGGAAATTTCACACTTTTATTTCAATTCAGTGACAGACTATTCAAAGTCTGTCTGATGAACTAAAAATTGTGTATTTCTCAAAATTATGTAAGTTATGCTCTTTTATTTTATCTACTGAACTCTAGCACTGACATGACTGAGAATACTGTTCCCAAAACTCCATGGAATGTAACACTCCAGGGGTTATCAAAAGGTGGAAATGCCATCATTTCAATGAACCTCCAAAAATCTGGATCCCAGTTTCAAAGTTTTTATTTTAGTTTGTCAGCAATAACTCTCAACTCTAGAATATTTACATCTGGCAGAGGCAGCGCATGTTGTTGCTATACACATTATTGTACATGGAAGTTGCAATTTGCTTCTTTTTTTTCATGCGGGATACATTTTGCAAAGTTAAGATAATACGCTTTTGCATTGTTGTGACAAAGTTTAGTTTATTGATCAAGAGTGAAGAAAAACATTTTGAATTTGATTGATTTATTTCTTCAAATTGACGTTGAATTTTTCAATTGACACCCTTTTGATCATTCCGGACATGAAATTGGAGTTAACGACCTTACAACACTTACATTGTAGCCAACGATTTATAAATACTGATACATTAGTACAACCCGTTGAAGCTGTTGATTTATGAATGAGTTCTTTGTTACGCAACTTTCATGCATTCTAATGCAATGGCGCTGCACTTTTCTTTTCATGAGACTTCTTTTCATTACGATGGGGATTCTATGAGCTTTCAAGGTTAGGTGCGTTCAGTTCGGAGTAGGTTTGAACAAAAGTAATAATGCCAAAAAGTGACTCATGGAACATTGAGGAATTACAGTTAAGTGATTACCATGTACCTGTTGCCAGTTGGGGGTATTAATATCTGTATAATGCTTGTGTTCAGTTACTCATGTTCGCAATGTGCACTTTAAAATGTTTTATACAAATTGCTTGATTCACAATGCTTGTACGCAACAAAGTGCTACTTGCACTTAGTGGAGGACATTTCTTACACTGCAGTACATCACATCACATGTGGAATAAGTCAAGATCCTTAAAAAACATCTACATTGTACATATGTACATATACATTGTGTAGTCTGGATTTTGGGTTCACAAAACAATCAGTCTTTTTACACTAATTTGCAAGTAATACATGAACAATGTATTTTTCTTTTTTTTTTAAATATTTTTTTACATTCAAGCGTAAAACAGTTTTAGGTTTTTTGCTCTGTTGGACTGAGTACTGTACATTACTAAATGTTTGGTACATGTAAAGTGTTGAGTTCTTCATGGTATTGAACGGACTTATAGGCCTTATCCGAAGGACGAAGCAATTTAATGGACACAAATGTCAAGACTAGGACCTGAACCCACACTCTGATGGTCACAAACACCAGAGCTTGAATCCGGTGTCCTTTACCGCGCAGCCACAAAACACCACAAAGCGTATATTGTATTAATGCTGTATCTGTGTTCATTACTGCACTGTACATCCCTAGCACTACTCAAGTAGAAAAGGAACAGCATGTACCCCAGGACACAATGTCTCAAACCCGGTCAAATTTCAGGCCTCGGAACATTCCATCGCAGGCGTTCGCTTTATTGTAATTGTACCCAATTTAATTACCGTTTTCTATTTTAACCCACTGGGCAAGCAGGACTATAACATTGCGTGATCCCAGGGCATCGTTCCAAGAGAAACACATCCTTGCATTTCTCATTCGCATCAGTCATTGCCGTCGGTCTTAATCAATCTTAGTCAGCGCGAGAATTTCTTGTTTATTTGCGAGCAGTTTAAGGAGTTGCTGAATGGTTGGGTAAGGGTGGAGGTGGGAGTTTCTTGAAATGTTTTAGATAATTGCTTGGATATTACGTACATTTGGTCTTGATTTTATACATTTGAAACCTGCAAGTCAGATTTTTTTGTTAATAGATGTTTTAATTTGCATTGTGAATAAGGAAAATTTAGCCTGCCTTGAATTTTGTTTTTTTAAGGGGCACAGCAATTTTCCTCATGTAAGGGCACTTCTATGAGGAACATTTAAATTTGTATTTTAACTTCGTAAAGGGCACCACAGCGAAGCATGAGGCACCGCGGTAATTGCTGTGGGTGCCGTGGGTTATTTCAAGGCCTGGAATATTGTGGCTGTGCACCCAAGTAAATTTCATGCAAATCCACCCCTTTGCCCCCCCCCCCCCCTCCTTAAACAAAGAGTCCGCCATACATAAACTTTTAATTTTTCACAGGCAAGCATTTCACAGAAAAAAATGTTTTTAGTATGAACTTTATACTCAGTAAGGTTTCAGAACAAAACAAAGCAATGATGTTTTTTACACTAATCCTGAACAATACCTTGATCCATTATTTAAAAAGATTCAGTGGGAAATATATAACAGGACAAAAAATGGTTATAGTATGAACTTCATATACTCTGTAAGCTTTCAGTCTAAAACTAAACAAATTATCCTTACAAATTCTGTATAACACCTTTATAATGCAATTTATATACCTGACTTTTAACGGACATAATTATGCAGGGTTGTACCATGGACACACGGATAGGCGTGATTCTTGTAATTGAAATCTGAATTGCCTGTGTCTCATAAAACTACCCCCCTTGTAGAGTTGGAATACCCAAGCAGTGAGATGCCTTTCTCTCGTATAAATCTCTGAAATGCATCAGGAGATATCGGACTGCGGAACTGAATTGTTACTAGTGTCATAGTGATCAGTGATCTTCAGTACCAGCATGGTGGGCGGTGCCTGGTAGGACTGCCCATTAGAACAAAACATTTTCGCCCAGCACTCTGAGAAAGAAAAAAAATACACTGTGCTGCCCAGTACAGACATCCCCAGATTGCACTTCAGCAATGATGGCCCCATATCTAAACATGAATATATTTCTGAGTATGTTTAGAGTTAGTTCCGATAATGAAACCCTCCTCCCGACGGCGGAAGGAGGGTTACGTTATTGCAACTAGTTTAGAGTATGACGAGCAGAGTATACTGTTCGAAACGTCAAGACCACACCAGCTCTTTTTAAGAGCCAACACTTCCTCAAAAGAGATATTATACATGGCTGTACCAGCAGGTTTACTATTTATAGTATTTATAGTTACTTCTTATGAATATTTTTGTAAATCTCCTTGCCCTTGGTGGATTTAGAGCCCACCACTAAAATTGGTTAAGCTACGTACGACACTGGTCAGTAGTATCGCATTGTGCAAGGACACTGCGATCAAACTGGTCAGTAGTAGCGCATTGTGCAAGGACACTGCGATCAAACTGGTCAGTAGTAGCGCATTGTGCAAGGACACTGCGATCAAACTGGTCAGTAGTAGCGCATTGTGCAAGGACACTGCGATCAAACTGGTCAGTAGTAGCGCATTGTGCAAGGACACTGCGATCAAACTGGTCAGTAGTAGCGCATTGTGCAAGGACACTGCGATCAAACTGGTCAGTAGTAGCGCATTGTGCAAGGACACTGCGATCAAACTGGTCAGTAGTATCGCATTGTGCAAGGACACTGCGATCAAACTGGTCAGTAGTATCGCATTGTGCTAGGACACTGCGATCAAACTGGTCAGTAGTATCGCATTGTGCAAGGACACTGCGATATTTCACCTTCCTGCTGCGCCACATTGATAAGCACGGACGGAGCTGGTGGCGGAGCGACACCTACAGGTGTTGGCGAGCTGTAGTTCATTTAAAATCCATGGCTCATCTCTCTTGTGATTTAATGGAAGAGAGATCTCATGAAACCAAAGGAGTTGCCTGTCCACACTGGCCTTGCTTTATGAATGAACTACATCTATGTGGAAATGATAAGAGGAGATGATGTGTTGGTCGTGTATATTTATATTTATTTTGATTTGCGCTAACACCTGGGCTCGAAGTTAACACTGGACCACGGGCCCAAGGCCAGTGATTTTAGTGTCCAGCCTGTAACATCATGACTGGACAAGCCCTGTGATCTTGTGTTTTATTTAATTGAACAATAGTATAGGCTCATTGCGTAATATTTTTGTGATAAAGTGTTGACTATTTATGAGTCTGATGAATATCTTTCAATTCTTTTCAGTGTCGTTTCTACGACTGGAAGTAAAACGAACTCGGAGGGTCACATGATTATTCAAACCACTTTGTGGTTCCAACTATCACCCGACCTTCATCTTTGTTTAAAAAATTGCTCAAAAACAGCTAAATTTGATGATCAAAGTTCTACACAAAAGACAAATGAGAAAGACTTTTTTCTTAGTGCTTGAGGAACACGTTTTGATCCCGGTTTGTAAAATAAATCCTGGTCTAGTAAACATTTCAAGCTGCAAGCGGTGAAGTCTTGTGGGTATTCCCCTAAATTCAAACCCTGGACACCTTGTTTATATCTACTTTGCTGTGTAGTTTTTGTTCTTTGAGATCTTGTTTTGATTGCTGTTTATTCTACTGCAGTGGAGTGATTTCAGAATTCTGAAGATTGAAAAATTTTAAAAAGAACTGTCCTACTTATTAACTACTACCTGAGTGGCAGAAGTTAGAAAAACGGCCGGGACTACTACTTTCAGTTAGTTGATCAAGGGGACTTCTCGCTATTAACTTCAGATTAGCGTATCAGATGCAGTTTGCGCATCAGCCCGATATGCAAAACAAGATAATGATGAAATGATTTATTTATTTATTTATTTGTTTAGCATATGTGAGAACCTTGACTCTCAGTCAGTGAGCCATCTGTGAGGTTAGATTTGAATAATTTTATCTTGTAAAGGCATCATATTCTTTCTACTTTTTCCCTTTTCTTTTTGAACTATTCAAATTTTCTTTTGAAATCTTATTTGAGTCTTCACGTGTGACAAGTCAACTAAGTATTGTAGCAGACATTCAAAATCTAACTTGCAAACGACTTATGATTAGGAAAAACGTCACAGTAATTGTACAGTAACTGTATTCTTCTGTCATAAAAAATTATGTGTCACAAATACATTTTCATAAATACCTAAGACAGTTAATCCATTCTGATTGGTCGAGAGGGCATCACGTGGGGGTGTTATAACGGATGCTATAACACCAGTAAAAAGTGTTGAAACACAGGCGTGACACGCGAGCTTGCATCTGTGCTTATAAGACAGTTTCTTCATTCCTATTGGTCGAGAGCAACGGCTGAAACAGTTGTGCCACATCACGCGATACGCGCGACGCCCACAGCAATCTCCTTATAAGGAGTTGTTTACCCGAGGGCCTTACCATTTTACAGCTGGAGGGGTGTTGTAATGAAAGAAATCATTGAATAATTGTAATGTTTGCATTTATTTTACTTTTTGACCAAAAAGTGTTTATGTTTTTTTGACCGAAAAGGTATTTATGAATGGGAATCAAAGTGTGTTGAATCGGTTTTCAACTAGTGGTTTAAACCCGCCGAGGCCTGGTTCTTGATAATTTACCTCGACTTCGTCTCGGTAAAATTATCAGGAACCAGGCCTTGGCGGGTTTAAACCACTAATTGAAAACCTCTTCACCACACATTGATTCCCTTAATCACACTCGAGTAACATGCCTGTGATTTTTTTCACAGAACCCGGGAAAGTACTGAATATACAGTGCTAACACACATCGGTGTATATGGGTAAACCAAAATGAATATTTGCCATAATTGGTTTTAAAAAAATACAAAAACAAAGCTGCGTGTCTAAATATGCCAGCAATGACCAACAAGGAAAAACAATGGAGGTCATTTTATAGTCAACAAGTTGGTTCAATTGTGTTGACTGTTTGTTTCCTTATTTCCCAATCCGGTTTCCTTTAAATTTGGCACAAACAATGAAAGTGCAATTCGCAATACCATGTTTCATAATTTGTTTTCTTCTTATTGTTTAATCTACTTTTAGTTTGATTTGCTTCCGAGGTTAATTGCTTGGCTGCTTTCCTGTACACTTAGGTATTTTAAATTTGAATTTTGTTTATTTGAAAGTAATTTATTACCTAGGTTTTATAGTTATTATTGAAAATCACTTTGGGGCATTTTACATATATTTTAAACACATTTTATTAGTGTTTTTTTTTTGTGGTTTTTTTTGGCCATTGAAACAAGAACACAACACATAGAGATTCTGTCCCCCATATGGGAAATGAACATGGGCTGGAGAAGAACGATTCAAAAAGAGGGCACTATCAGAAGAAGTTTGTACAAAGAATCTTCTGCCACACAGGCAATCAAAATACGATAAAACTTTTAATTGTCATGAATGGAAAGTAAGCCTTTAAAAACGCCCTCATGGGGTCAAAGAGCGGACAATTACGGCACACGCATGTACATGTACACATGTATTGCATCGCCTGTGGGAGAAGAGTTTACATTGCAGAGGAACATGTAGGCTAACCTGTGTGGCAGGAGATTCTGTCCCCATACGGCAAACTGTGTACAAACTTCTTTAGATAGCGCCCTCTTTTGAATCATCCTCTTCTAGCCCATGTTAGTTTCCCATATGGGGGACAGATTTCCATGGGACCCCAGGTTTCCCCTAGTCCCCTTATGGCTATTTGTGTACAAACTTCTTCTGATAGCGCCCTCTTTTGAAACATCCTCCTTAAGCCCATGTTAGTTTCCCTCATGGAGGACAAAGATCTATGAGGGACAGATTTTCCTAGGACACTGGTGTGGCAGGAGATTCTGTACCCCAAATGGCAAACTGTGTACAAACTTCTTCTGATAGCGCCCTCTGTTGAATCCTCCTCCTCCAGCCCATGTTAATTTTACATACTGTACGGGGACAGAATATCCAGAGGACCGATTTCCCCACGAAACCTGCACCTAGGGAGAAGCTGTTGAAAGCTTCAAATTGAAGTGAGCCCTCTTTGGTTTGGCAGGGTTTGCCAAGGATGAAAACAGCATCCACCAATATTTGTCATAGCGCCCTCTGTTGACACTAAGTGAAACACCAATGTTATAAGCTGGGGGTTGGTTGGATGGGATATTAAAATTGTGATCAGGATCAGGGGGTTTTGGATTGTAAAAAATACAGTGGTTAACACTGAGCTAACATATGTGGCATGTTGCTATGGTGTGTTTATAGAGTGACTGGTAATGTTAGTTCAGGCGAACGGTGTGCCACATGGTGCGGCTTGGAAAATACGCCCTGAGTTTGAGAGTAAATATTTCGAGGATGATCAAATATTTTGTCTGTATCAATAATCATTATGTTATGTGCATGATGTCAGAAGTACATGTACCTACATGTAGCAATGGTTTATATCGATAATATCAGGCGTGATATTCAATCTACTAAAGTCTGATTCCCAAAATATTTTGCTCTTGGGAACCCCCCCCCCCCCCCCCCCCGAAAAATTGTGATTAAATAAGCCTGAAATGTATATTAAAGTCTAGACCATTTGGACCAGGGTTTGCCCTTAATGTTTTCAGTGACTGGTCAACAGGACCAGTAAGCTACTTCATTTCACTGGTCTGTAAGCTCACTGCGCTTGCCCATGATTCATACTAGATAGGGAAGCTCTTCAACACCAAACTAGCTATCCAGGCTGCTTTGATTTGAGTGTATTTTAACTGGCAAAAGTTCTTTAAATTGTTCAAGAACGTCAACTTTAACCGGAATTTTATTGTAATGCACTCTCGAACAGGCTGGTTCTGGAGAGAGTGCAATTTAAATTCAATAACTTATTATTATTATTATTATTATTATTATTATTATTATTATTATTATTATTATTATTATTATTATTATTATTATTATTATTATTATTATTATTATTATTATTATATGAATTTCACATGATGTATTGCAGGCTGGCATACTACAATGTAGTCTACAAGTCATTCAAAACCACAGTGGATGATATTAACTAGTCAAAGAATAGGAGGGTTGACTGTGTACTTTGTTGATGCATTCAACACAAGATATCGCATTTTAAGTTGGTCTTGTGCATCTGTTATTCTTAACCACAGTGGATAAAAATGAATGGTCAGACAGTAGGAGGGTTGACTGTGTGTTGTATAGATGCGATCACCACAAGATATCATATTGCAGACTTGCATATTGTTTATCAATCATTTAAAACCACTGTGGATGATTTTGAATTGTCAGTTCAAGCAGAGAGAGGGAGAGAAAGATTCTAAGAGTAGATCTTCAGTGATATCTTCACTATGGCCCAATTTTATAGAGCTACAAGAAAATATTGCTTACCAATGTATGCTTAGCAGAAATGAGCAGAACACCAGTCACAAATTGTACATGTGTGATATGGTATGTTGGCTGGTAACCCTGTTCTGGTAAGCATAATTATGTTATGCTCAGCAACTGTGCTTAAGCAGCTCTATGAAATTGTGCCCTGATCTTCCCAACATTGGATTGTTTCATTGCAAAAACTCATGTGGTATTTTTTTTCTCTTCTAAATCTATTTTCAGGGGCCATTATAACTGGCTACAGCTGGAACGGAAGGTTCTAGACCACGAGTTCCTCCACAGATCTGGAACCCTGATTCTCTACTTTCAAGTCCAGTTCTTCTGTGAGAGTATAGCACAGCTCAGAGACAGTATAACGATTGAGCTGTTTTACCTCCAAGCAAAAGGATCCATACACAAGGTGAGGAAGAAGGGGAAAAAGATGCCCCCACAAGATGTAGAATAGGGTGTCATGGCCGAGTGATTAAGACCATCAAATTCAAGTTCTGGTGGTTAAGTCATCAGAGTGTGGGTTCGAATCCCGGCCGTGGCACTTGTGTCCGTGAGCAAGATGCTTTACTATAGACGATGTGACCTTTGTTTACATTCAAACCACTCTCTGTTGACAAAACATTGTATACGTCATCTTTCACTGGGCAAAAAGACGCGAAGTTATGGTGAGATTGCATACATTTTCTAGATGGCTGCCAAAACACAAAGGTTTTTCCCAGCGGTATGCGCGAATCATGTTATGGTTTTCGATTGACGGCAGGGGTCACATATCGTCTATAATTGATTCTCTTCACCCAGGGTTATAAGATGGGTACCTGCAAGGGTAGAGGTTGATATTGTGTATGAAAAAAGCCATGAGTAATCACCAAAGGTAATCCCTCCCTTAAAGAAAAAGAAGAAAGAAAAAAACCCCAGTACAAATCTACAGTTACTTTGCAAATTCACCTGGAAAGTTTAAGTGTACATAAAGGTCTCAGGTAGAATCCAACCAGCTTTTTGGTCATGGGATGAGGACTGGCAGCAAGAGATATGCGACATTTGGGAGGTTGGACCACGGTTGAAACACGAGGCTCAAGTATCAGGCGCCGTTTCATGAATTCTGTGTCGGGGGATAAATGGAAAAGGTCATGAGTTATTAGTGTTTAAAGGGTTTTGATACCTTTTGTAATAAATCAGGGTTTTTTTTTGCCATGGCATGGTCTCAGAATTCATCACTGCAATTAGGGAGCGTCTCAAAAGTCGGGCACATTCCTAGCGCAAAAGAACGTTCCTGCGGGCATATGCCCGCAGGATCGCAACATCATGACATTAGGAACGTTCTAACATGAGACTGGGCGCGGTCACGCATTTGGAACGATCCAAAAGATCGCTCTGGCGGTCCAAGTAAAGCGGCGGGGATACTCTTGCGATCCAAAAAGAACGTTCCTACCGTTCCGACTTTTGAGACGCTCCCTTACCTATCTTTCTGAAAGTTTGTATATACTCAGCGCCTTGAGTACCTTGTTTGGTAGATACGTGCGCTATATAAGACTTCGATATTATTATTATTATTATTATTATTATTATTACTATTATTACTCACTTTGCATGAAGATGATTATTTTTTGACCAGTAGAAGTTTCAGCTTCATTATTCGCCAGGTTTTTGAGAAGAAAAAGTGAAAATCACAGAGCAATGTTTTCAGGAGAATCTCGTAAATCCATTGTACATTCTAAAATAATTTATGTCTCATGAGACCACAAGTATTTTTGTGAAATTATTTAACTTGTTTCTCAAAAACTACAGCACAGTCAGCAAGTTATATTTTAAGAGGAAGCTTTCTACCCTTATTATCTTTAAACCGTGTAAGTTTAGTGTAAGTATGTTGCATTTTTGTTTTGTAAGTACCCAAACCCTTTAAGGAAACCCTGTAAGGAAACCCAGGGGGAAGGTCGCTGGAGTTATGCAGAGAGGAGGCAAAGATTTGTTCGGTTGACAGTGTTGGGCAGGAGACGAGACAACGGAAAAGTGTGTTAGTGGGTCTGACTGTTGACTTTATAAATAATATTGGGGAGTTTTTTTCACAAACAGAGGGCGTCCTTGGTTTGTTTCTTGTTTTAACCCTTTCCTTCACTATTTATTTAAGTAGTAAGTTAGTCAATACGGAAACGTTAATTGTTAATTTTGTTTTGGCGAGCACCCCCCCCCCCCAAAAATAAATAAATAAATAAATAAAATAACCCAACAACAACAACAACATCAACAACAAAAAACAGACCTGTCGCAATAGCACCCTCCCAGTCCGCCTTCCTATTCTAAAAACTGTGGCCGTGTGATCTTCATTTTTCGTTTCTCAGGCTCCCATTTCAATTGTAGTGTTAAAGACACACACAACAGTGGGAAAGTAAAGAAATCATACATGTAGATGGGGTGGGAAATGTGTACTGGAATATGTAAGAATAAAAGAACCCCATGTTGTCATAAAGTATTGAAAACTTGCGAAGTAGCACTACAATTTCTAGACACTTGAAAGTGCAGTTACCGAAACGTGTTGGGCAGAATATATGCATTATGGGTTTTTCCAAACAGTTCAAATACTCTCAAGGTGTGAATGCAAAACTGATTCCACTAAACATTGGAGACCTTTTCAAATATGTGCTCCTTTTGTCCCGAAATGGAACTTATTAGGAGAATAGAAAAGAGCTAGTGAATGTGAGGGGGGGGGGGGGGTCAGGAGACGCTTTACTCAGCCACCTGATTGTTGTGAGAGTAAACAACGCAACCGTGAATCAGACGTTTGCGAGGATTGACCAAACAGTTGAACGCAGGTTTGATACATTTTGTTGTGTACGACTCAACATTGTCCGGCTTTGAAATCCGTCCTTAATGGCAAGCCAGAAGGGAGTAGGAAAGATGTGTCAATTTGAAGAGAGTGTTTATCTTGGACGGGGGCCGATGTTTTTGTCGAAAATAACGACCTTCCGTCAGAGCTTTTCATGAATATCAGATTTTTTCCAAGCAGCTGTTTTGACACTATAAAAAATACAAGAAGAGAATGTTTTCAAAAGTGTTTGGATATTAGAAAAGATTTATGGAAAGAAAATAATCATTATGCAGTCAGGAATTTAACTGTAAGCCGAGGCTGCTGGTTCCAATTGACATTTTTTGTTTAAATCTGTGGATAAATGAATAAGGAAAAGGGAAGAATTTTTTGAAGCAAAGAATTTTTTTGCTGTTGTACATGGTCTCATTGATGGACAACAATGTTGTAAAGTTTGTGGTCAATAATGATGCCATTGAAGAGCGTGAGACTGCAGTTACCAAAATGAGTCGAGGGTTGGGAGACTTGCGCATCTTTTTTTTTAAACAGCTTAAATATTTCATGTATTTAAGTCATATCACATCAAATGTGGATACTGTTGTTTTAACAATTGCTTATATTGTGTGCATGCTTTAGAAGCAATTTCCTTGACACCAGTGGACATATTTTGTTAAAAGAACTTGAGTCTGTCCAAAACAATTGGACAGGGAAATCTACAACTCAACTATTTCTTGAGAAAATCCTTAAAAGAAAATTGTTTCAAAACATTTCCTATGGGTTCATCATCAGACCCAGACCACTGTGTAAAGTGGGCTATAGGCCTACCCCCATAGTGAAATGACGTCTCACAATTTGTAAACCAGCAGGAACTCCCAGCATAGATCTCCAAGTTACAGAATCGAAAAATAGTTTTCCTACTAGTCACTAGTCATGTCAGTCACCATCGTCACCGAGTCAGACACCATTCAACTACATGTAAATGTACCTGTTTATAAACAGTTTGGTCATAGCCCCCCCCCCCATGAAAAACCACAATGGCTTTGAAAGTACCAAGAGTCAGAACTGTTGATGACAGCTTTGTTGTTTTTGCTGAGGTCAGTCAACTTTAGCATAGCTATAAGTACACTGTACGCCTACGCAGTCATGTTCTGTGCAGATGTACAATGACAGAGACCCCAAGAGAAAAGTACATGTATTGATTAAGGGTTTTGTTGTTTTTTAGTTTGGTGTTTTTTTTTAACAACTAACAGATGGACAGTCCTTTGAAAATTGCCAATGTACATGTACATGTACAGTCAGAATGTGTACATGAGTTTACCTTTCGGAAAAAAACCCACTAACCCTTTGTATTTTATGCAAAAGGTGCAGTCCTTCTATTTTAGAACTAGTTTTGTTGTTATTTAAAAGTGTTAGGTCTGGTTTTCAACTTATTTGATCCGGAAAATCTTGATTTAAGTTTTTAAATAGTTTATCTTTTTAGATTCCAGAAGTTTACAAGCTTCCATTTTAGTATTGTACAGTAAACAACAATGCTTAAATATAAGCTCAGTAGTTTCTTAAAAAACATGAATTGTTGATAAAATCCTAACATTATTCCATGTATTATATTAGCCATACACTTTTAATTTATTACATATTTTACATATTGCTTTATTGCATTTAGTTTGTCCATAGTCCGTGGCATTATATGTTCTTCGTTTTGAAACAGCATAGTAGATCCATAGAGCATGGAGGTAGAAGCATAGAGCAAGGAATGGTAGATCTGTCAAAATTCGTTCAGGAGAGAAAACACTCTTTAAAGAAAATTAAGGGCCATGCAACTTTAAAACTAAATTCACACAATACAAACACTCTAGCTGGAAGTGTAATGTCAACAAGACCCTTAACAATGGATCCCCTCCATTCTTTGAGGATTTCTAGTACAATTCACCTTGAAGAAAAATCTTACTTTTTTCATCGCTTTCTTAACCCCATTCATTGGCATAAATGTTTCAAGGTCCTTTCGTTGATTGAATGATAGAGTTAGGGACAAGCTCTATGATTGGACATGTACTTGTAGTTTTTTTTACATGCCATTGTGTATACTATGTATAACTATGTACATGTGAAAGTTTTATTGTTATGATCTTAAAGCCATTATACACTTTCGGTAAACAGTATTGTCTAAGTCCCACACTTCGTGTATCACAACTTATATATAAAATAACAATCCTGTGGATATTTAGGCTCAATCGGACATCGGAGTCGGGAGAAAATAACGGGAAAACCCACTCCTGTTTTCGTGCGTTTCGCCGTGTCATGACATGTGTTTATAACAAATCTGTAATTCTCGTTAACGAGAATTTATATTGTTTTACCGTTTTCTCAAAAAGTAAAGCATTTCATGGACTAATATTTCAAGAGAAGTCTTTCACCATTACCTTCTGTAAACCCTGTAAAATATTTGTAAATCTGTGAACTTTTTTTTTTTTTCTGTACCGAAAGGGTCCAATGGCTTTAAGTGAAATTTACCTTCAAGACACTGGACACTATTGGTAGCCGTTTCTCACAATGTTTTATACCACCAACCTTTCCCCATTACTTGTCACCAAGAAAGGTTTTATGCTAATAAATATTTTGAGTAATTACCAATAGTGTCCACTGCCTTTAAAGAAAAGTCTTTTCTCTTTTTTTCATCTCTTTCTAGAATCTAAACCCCATTCATTCATTGGCATAAATGTTTGAAGGTTCTTTCGTTGATTGAATGATAGACTAGGGATTTAGCTCTTTGGTTGGACATGCACTTGTAGTTTTTATACACACACCATTGTGTATAATAATGTGTACATTGTACATGGAGAAAGTTGTTAGATTCTACCTCCATGGTCGTAGTGAGTATATGACGAAGCTCCATAACTACACCCCGCTGGTCTTGTGTACTGTGTCAACAATACACGAGGAACTGTTGCCTTTCGTTGCTAATTAAGGGGGTACAGGTGAGAGCTTGGGTTGGCCTTCCATGACTTTAGGAAGTAACCCCCTGGGAGCCGACAAATCCAATTGGATTGTTATGACAGAGGTCTGGTTGCTAGACTCATTGCAAGGTAGCTTGAACACTTTGACGTCACACTTCAAGGCTGGTCATTTATGTCCGATACATAAACTGTACCTGCCTTGAGCACACATGTATGTCAGGACCCTTACGGATGCAGATTTTACCCTGCCTTCATTTCACATGGAGATTCGCAGTCAAATCATTTGTACCTGCAGTGGATACGTATAAACTAAAAAAACGTTACGTGCACATACTAACATTATGCACGACGGAAAGTGCAGCTGACTATCAGATGAACTGTTTAAATAAATACAGTATGAAGACATTTTGTAACATAAGCGATCCTGCAGCGTAACGTCGACCTTAAGTTTATTTTTACAATTGATAATGTTATCAAACTTCCTCTAAACGGAAAAAGGAAGCTGTCTTTCCAGATGAATGCCTATTGTCGCAGGATTTGGTTAATGATATCCGTGTATTAAAAGGAAATACTGTCAATGCCGATTGCCGTGTTGGAAAGAAATTCTTTGTCATTCACTAGACAATATTTGGCCAAAAAAAACAAAAAACGAGCCAAGTGATTTTAAAGTTATGGTCATACATAGAGTGGTTGATCATCATCACAACACAACGCCAAGAGTTGTTGTCTGGCCAGTAGGTGCTGTGTTGTGTTGAGAGTTTTTGAACTCAAACACACAGCTCTGAGTAAACCTTCTGTTTACAATGGAGTCCATCATTTTCCTGAAGACGATCAGAGCATACTGATTGAAACGTTGAGTCGTTAACCACCAGTTCTTTTCTGAACAAACACTACTCAAAAAGAGATATTCACATGGTGTTACCTCAAACCTCTCTAAGTTAAATTTGTGTTGTTCCTTTGTACTTAATGTCTTTTTATTTATATACAGCGTTGTTGACTACACATGATCTAGAGTCCTAAATTAGCAGGCACTGGTTTACCGTTGTGGCTTTCTTGAGGTTAACCACATCTATTTTGGGGAGAATCTTGAGACATTTTTATCATGCTGTGAGAGTGTATGGTATCAGTGTACATGTCTACATGTAGGTGGGTATGTGGTGAAATGTGGGTATTGTTATGAGAAGATAGAGGGCAGTAAACTAACGTTGAAAACGTTCAAGGGAATTGGACAAGAGTTAAAGCGTTTGTAAATATTGCTTGCTTTGTACTGAAGGACAATCTTGTTCATTCTGTATGCATGATTCTACTCTATATAACATGAGAGAGGTTTATGCTCTTCAATGAACTGTAGTCCACCGGTTCAAGATGCTTCCGATGTGAACATGGAGAAATCTGGAACAAGGAAAACAATGTCCGTCAACAAAATGGCTCCCCTCCTCCAGCCAACCAAAATTCCTTCCTTCACCCTGTAAACACCTTAATAACCTTTCCCTCCCCCATTTCCGTCTTAAAAACAGAACCTTGTTTGCTTAGACCTTCTTAAGACTCTAAACATAGTGCAAGGGATGTTATTGTGTCTTTAAAATGACTTCCCCCAGCAGGAAAATCATGGCAGGACTTTGTCCAGGAGTGGGCGGAAATTTGATATAGTTTTTTTGGTTTACCATTGAACCTACACATACACAAGCCTGTCTTGTTTTCTTTTATTTCTCGTGCTTTCGGGGGGTTGGGGGGGGGAGGGAGAAGAAGAAAGAATTGCTGTTGATTTGCGGAGCTTTGAAATTGTTAGCAAACAATCCACCCACAGGCTCATTGAGTCTGCGACTAGAGCTCATCAAGAGTCACGACTTAAAGCCATTATACACTTTCGGTAAACAGGTTATTGTCCAAGTCCCACACTTCGTGTATCACAACTTATATAAAATAACAAACCTGTGAAAATTTAGGCTCAATCGGTCATTGGAGTCGGGAGAAAATAACGGGAAAACCCACTCTTGTTTCCGCGCGTTTGGCCCTATCATGACATGTGTTTAAAATAAATCCGTAATTCTCGCTATCGAGAATTGATATTGTTTTAATGTTTTCTCAAAAAGTAAAGCATTTCACGGAACAATATTTCAAGAGAAGTCTTTCACCACTACCTGAACTTTTTTTTCTGTACCGAAAGTGTCCAATGGCTTTAAAGAGTTGTGGTACCTTTTGTAGATCAAGTTTTTGGGCCATGACATGAATCCCTACCCACTGCGAATGAAGATAATATTAATAATAAATAATAAAACACATTTATATAGCGCCAAATCCATTTTAAAAATGCTCCCAGGCACTTTATAATAAGAAAAACTATCACATTAAACCATGAAAAGTAAAATCATGAAAAGGTGAAAAATAAGATCCACCAAATGTGATCATTAAAACAATAAATATTAAAAAATAATAAGATGTATTTGTAATGTAATTTATCTGCTTCATTAGTCTTCAAGTTTTTAAGAAGAAGAAAAGTGAAAACCTCTCCCCATTGCTAGAAATCAAGAAAGGTTTTATGTTAATAATTATTTTGAGTAATTACCAATAGTGTCCACTGCCTTTAAACTGTGTTAGTTTAATGTGAATCTCTGGAGGTTTGTGTTGTTGCACAAAAAGTACCCAAACCCTTTAAAGAACGTGTTGATTGCTTGTGACTTTTAAATCCCCTTCCCTTATCCTCTTCAGTCTCTTTAGATCCCCCCTCATTTTAACTTGTTCGATTCTAATTTCAAGTATTTTTATAAATCGGAATACTGACCATGATGCAGTAATCCAGCCAGGAGCGCTGTTTTTTTTTTTCTCCCATGACGCCACCTCTCATGTTTCTGAGTCCATGTTTAAGTAACCGGTCTGGTCTCGGTCTCTTCTGTCTTTGTTCCATCCAGGGTGACATCGAGGTTGACAGCGAGACTGTATTTGAGTTGGCTGCGTACGTACTGCAAGCAACGGAAGGCGACTTTGTCAGGTAAGATTTTTTTTGTTTTTTTGTAAGGTTGTTGTCTTAAGGGAGAAATGCAGGGGTGGTTACGCTCTGTGAAGAGATTCACACATGACTAAATTGTTTTCAACAACACAGTCCTTTTGAAAAAGGAACCTAAATCTTAAATGCCAAACGCAGGTGACAGTTCTACATGTTACTAAATGAAAGAAGAAGAAAATTAGTAAAATTTGAAACTTTGCATGGTGGAAATACGATATACAAAGGTTTGCTGTAACACCATGTAATGACTACCTCTAATGAGTTGGGGTGGTTCTGAAAAGAACCGTTGGTTTCAGCTCGACGTTTCGATCACTATGCTCTGATCATCTTCTGGAGAAGACGATCAGAGCATACTGATCGAAACGGAAGACGATCAGAGCATACTGATCGAAACGTCGAGCTGAAACCAACAGTTCTTTTCACAACCACCCCAACTCATTAGATATAGTCATTACATGGTGTTACCGTAAACCTTTCTATAAGAAGAAAATGGCTGATGTGTATTAAGAACTACAACCTATACGCAGAACTTTCCCCGATTTCTGTCAAAAAAATCCACAGGCAAATCACTCGATGGGATTCTCGGTGGTGTGGGGGGAGGGGGGTACTGAATACACAGTGCTTACTACACATCAATTAATGTAAGAGTAAAAACACATTATATTTTTCTATTCCTACCAACTCGGTATGATACCTTTAAAAGCTGTTTCAGTGTTACATCGAACAAGCTTTGAAATTATAATTTCACTAATCATATTTAGAAAATAAGAAAGACTGAGAGTACACTTTGCTTAACATCAACGGAATATTTATGACTTGACATTGTGAGGTATGGACGCACGGCACTGCTTGTCTACTGCTTTTAGCACTGCTCGTCTAATGCTTTTTAAAAGCCGACGTAATGAGTTCGAGAGAACAAACTGCATTTTGCTAATTCACTGGGGGAGCGATGCATTTTCTCTGCCTATTTAATAACATGAGGGGAGAACATGATTAAGCTAATGCATCAGCCTCCGTCAATATCAAGAGTGTAGAGTCGGAGACTGGACTGCAAGGCATCATGGTATGAATACCCAGAATTGAAGTGAGTGGACTTTAGAAGCGTGTGTATTACGGTGTGGAAAGGTTTGCGGTAAAGCCCGGTTCATACTTCCTGTGAATGCGAAGCGAATGTTGACTTCACAAATTCGCACCGAATAATTCGCAGCAGTTCAACTCTATGCAACTTACTTGCGAATATCGCTGTGAAAGGATAGTTGGGATGTCAAATTCACGTCAAATTCGCATTTGCAGGAAGTATGATCCAGGCTTAACACCATGTAATGACTAAAATGAGTTTGGGTTGTTCTGGAAAGAGCTGTTGGTCTCACCTCGACCTTTTGATCAGTATGCTTTGATCGTCCTCTGCTTTCTTCAGAAGACGATCAAAGCATACTAATCAAAACGGCGAGTTGAAACCAAAGGTTCTTTTCAGAACCACCCCAACTCATTCAGAGATAGCCATTACACGGTGTTACTGCAAACCTTTCCATATCGTATTCCCACCATGCAAAGTTTCAAATCCTACTCATGTGTAAAACATTGGTAATTGTCGACTACCAGTAGCCATGTTTTTTTAGCTGCTCCTTGAGAAAATGGCTTTTAAGAAGGGGGAAGGATTTGAGGATGTTAGCGGACAAAGTCTTGTTCTTAGGGGGTAAAAACTTGCCCCTCTTGGTGACATTAGGGGTAAGTGACTTGGACAGGTTAAGACGAGGGGTAACTCCCATCTGTCACTAAGGCACCATACCAGGGGCCACTTTCATAAAGTCTGTAAGCACAGTAAAGTATTGCTTAACAGAAGCAGGTTACCAGCCAAAATTTCATTAAGTTTACATTGTTGTGACTGGTGCCCTACTCGTTTTTTTGTCAGCAAAGAAATTTCTCAAGCAGTATTTTCTGCTTAGCAGCTTTATGAGGTTGGGCCCAGGATGTGACACAGTGAAAAATTTCCCTTCACTCTCTCGGCTTAGAGAGCATAGATAAGAGGGATTGGAGGATCCCAAGACTTTGTTTAAGACTTGCATTAAGAAGAAGACCAGGGGGATACGCTACATCTTGAGGATTATTAGATTTAAGAGAGGGATTATTATTAGGGATTTGATGTATGCATGGGTTGGGTTGGGATTTTAAGAAGTACAGTTTGTGTACTTCAGTGTCAGCTGTTAATAAAGTTGGCTGTGAAGAGGGTGGAAATTTCTTCTGGCAGTTATTCTGCGAAAGGATTATCTGGGGTTTTTTTTTTAAGGCTTAAGAATATGTTGCTGTATTGGTAGCATTATGTACGTATGTAGCTTATATGATGACACATGTTCACATACACCTACAGGGTCTGGGCCTGCCTTCATGCATGCTAGATTTGTAAAATTTTTGATATTAAGAAAAGAAGCACATCTCAAAACTTGTTCAGATGAGATTTATATTTTATATTTCGTGATTTTATGTGGCAATTAAGGTTGTAAAAAAACCTTTTGCGATCAGTGTAGTATCTTGCCTGCCATAAAATGCCCCGGAATGCACAGGGTTTATAATTTCGTAAGCAATATTATCTTTATTGGCAGTAACATCAACACATGGGTCACATTGTCCTACATGGATTTCCACCCCAACAAAGTTCTAACTCATACTTCTTATAAGAGTTGTAAATGGACATGAGTGATAAACTTCATCTGGGCAACATTCCAATTTGGGAACGATAGAAGCAATCCAGGCCTAGAATTTCATTGTTGAGAGGGCAGGTTCATTTTCAAAGGGCGCTTCCATTATCAAATCTTAAAGGCAGTGGACACTATTGGTAATCACTCAAAATAATTATTATCATAAAACCTTACTTGGTAATAAGTAATGGGGAGAAGGTGATAGTATAAAACATTGTGAGAAACGGCTCCCTCTGAAGTAACATAGTTTTCGAGAAAGATATAATTTTCCGCGAATTTGATTTCGAGACCTCAGATTTAGAATTTGAGGTCTTGAAATCAAGCATCTGAAAGCACACAACTTCGTGTGACAAGGTGTTTTTTCCTTTCATTATTATCTCGCAACTTTGACTACCAATTGAGCTCAAATTTTCACAGGTTTGTTATTTTATGCATATGTTGATATACCACCAAGTGATAAGACTAGTCTTTGACAATTACCAATAGTGTTTAGAACCTTTAAAGTCTCTGGGTAACTTCCAGTGAAGGGGCACCAAGGCCTCTGTGACCTCTGTGTAATTCCATGCTTGGCAACCCTGTAATGATCGTACACTTTAGATAACTGAGACATAGAGTGTTGGCAGTTGGCCATGTGGTAGTGCGTATCTCAGTGACATTTTTAGACGCTCCACTCTGATCGACATCACTGAATTGCATGCCCTTTATGTTAAAGTCATGAATGATAAACTTGATCTGAGCAACATTCCAACTTGGGAACGATGGTCGCAGTACACCAATGAAGCTATCCAGTGATGCTTTTACACCTTGATAACTGAGACGCAGAGCGGTGGCAGTTGGCCGTGTGGCAGATCGTATCTCAGTGACATTCTTAGACACACCGATCCCGATCATTATTCGCCAAGTTGTAGGCCCTCATCATGAGTTGATTGGTCATTGGTTTCTGTTCAAGATGAGGTCGCGACCACCTGCTGCAGCCGGAGGCTAAGGATGGGATACAGAGTATGAAAGACTGTAGGAGGATCTCTATCTCATCTTATGAGATTGCGCCACTTTTTGTTTACACCTCTACTAAAAAGGTCAACTCGGTAGAATCTTCCCAGCCTTCAGTCGTCTCTGAGGCAAGAGTGAAGCCCGATTCATACTTCCAGCAAATAAAAATTAAAAATAAAACTGTTTTTTATATATGGTTCCGAGGCGCTTTACAGAGGTTACAAATTTAAGCAAGTTGATAAAAAATAGAGAACAATTTAAGATAAACAGGTTAAGAAGGTTTAAGAAAATGCGAATGCGATACAAATTTTGACGTCACAAATTCACACTGAAGAATTCGCAACTGTATTCAACTCCAGCGAAACATTTGCTGCGAAAACAGTCATATAATGTCAAAATTCGCTTTGCATTCGCATTCGCAGGAAGTATGAACCTGCACTAACTTCTCGCCGAAGTTTAACCTCTGCTATTTGCTTTTAGCAAATGGCGCTGGTTTGTGAACAAGTTGAGCTTGCTCCCCACTCACACAGTTTGTGTGTGTTTGACCGATTTTCAGCGAAGAAATTGACAGATGTAAAACAACCGGACATGAAAAGAGCGTGCTGATCGAAATGTTAAAATGTCTCACCATTGGCTCTTTAAAATAACTGTATACATATAAGGTTACTGCTTATTGGTGAGGCTCTCTGTAGCCCTGGGGTGGCTTTCACAAAGAGTTAAGACTAGGCTTATCTCGAGTTAGGAAGAGTTACTTGTCCTAACTTAGGACTAGCCTTAAGTTTTTTTATCTCCTAGGTGTTACGAAAGGTTTTACGACAATAATTATTTTGAGTAATTACCGATAGTGTCCACTGCCTTTAACACTGAGAGCTGAATTATTTCTGATTTTCTTGTTATTTTTGTCCCTATTCAGTGATCCCAAATCTAGGAATGACTTAAAGACTTTACCAGTACTACCTCAGAGCACGTTGAGGGAGCATCCATCGTTGCCTTACTGCGAAGAGAAGATTATATTCTACTATAAACAGCTCGGAGGGCTCAGTAGAGGGCAGGCTATTATCTGGTGAGTACAACAATACGATTCGATCCTCAAAATCAACAAATGTACAATGTAGTTGATAATGTGTTTATTTAAACCATTTTAAGGAGCGCATGAACAAAACATATCATTAGTGAACTCCAATCTAAGAAACCACACCCATTTAACCCTCCCTTCGTGTGGGTGTGTCGTCATCTGTTTCCAATACCCATCCACTATTTCCCTACATCAGCACTTTAGGCATGAATCATAAAATCAATATACAACGACAGTAGTAATAACACTTAGTCTGGTTCTGTCTTGAAGAACAAAAAATCAAATAAAAAAATCATCTGAACTTTCACTCGTCGCTTATCCTCCAAATATGGTAAATTGCTCGGAGCTGAAAACAAGGGACCGAGGCAGCTCTTACTTGCGTCTGTCTGGAGAAATAGCAATATGGAAGGGAAAGAAGATTAAAGTAAAACACCCAGGGCCCTCCCAAGTATAAAAATTCATAATGCGTCCCTGCTGATCCCCGGGACGTCAGAAGAACAAATATATGAAACGTTGCTCAGTGTTTTATTTCTGGATCGGATGATTCTGTTTCCTGAGAAATGCAGACATAGCGCCATGTGAGACGGTGTACCTGGTCTGGAATTGGATCCACCTGATGCTGTGCCTATTGCGTAGGGTCTGACGTCAGACATGGTTTGGGGGTTGGCGGATCATCGTGGGTGACCCTCGTGGGTCCTTGGAGGTAGAGTCATTTTAGGATTTCATGAATGAGTCAGGCGGAGTCGTGTGACACTCCTGCAATCTGAAACTAGCTGTGTAGGACCACCCCCCCCCCTGATTCTTCTGACAATGTTTTTGAGTTTCATAACCATTTCAAGGACAAAGGCCTTGTGATGATTTGTTAAATCATCAATGTCATGTCGTTGTGACCCATTCCTAGGGAGTTAGTCTTAAACTCTGGGAGGTTACACAATGTAAATTTTCTCTACAGTGTGTATTATAATCCTGGCCCAGGTCAAAACACTTTATGTCCTATATTACTTACAATCAACCATGAGTAAATGCCTACATTTGAGAAGTTGATGTTTTGTTTTGCATGCGATGGCTGAGCAGTTAAGAGCACTTAGTACATGTACTCTGGTGTTTCTGATCAGTAGAGTTGATAAGTAGAGTGTGAACTCCAGTCCCAGTTGTGCCAATTTTGTCCTTAAGAGCAAGGTGCTTTAATCTCTTTGTCCTTCAGTTGGGACATTAAAGACTAAGCTTGGGCGATATCGATTTATTTTATTCACGATATATCGCCGACAATATATCGCGATATTCGATATAATCGCGATTAATTAAATTTGACATCATCAGTCTTCAAACTCCAAGTGAAAGTTGTAGAAGAGACAGTCATAGCATAGGAGAGGTGTTCTAATGACCTATTCTTTTGGTTTTACTCCAAACATATGGGGTGCAAGATGTCTCAGCTAGCAAATACATCGCAACATTTAATCGATATCGCGATATATCGTGATTATCGCGATATATCGCGATGTATCGCGATATATCGATATTTCGGTTAAAACCAAATCCATCTGTTATCGAAATTGTTTCCAAATTAATATCGCGATATTCGATAATATCGTGATATCGCCCAAGCTTGTTAAAGACACTGGACACTATTGGTAATTGTCAAAGACCAGTCTTCTCACTTGCTGTATCTTAACATATGCATAAAATAACAAACCTGTGAAAATTTGAGCTCACTCTTTAAGATTTTCAAACTTGTTCGTCAGGACATGAAAGGATTGGAAGAAACTGTAAATAAATAGTAAACTTGCAGGTACAACCATGAGTAAATCTCTTTATTGGGAGTGTTGGCTCTGAAAAGAGCCGAACTCTGAAAAGAGTTGATGTGGTCTCGATGTTTCAAACAGTACACTTTGACTCGTCTTCAGGAGAAAAGAAAGATTGGTATATTTTCAGGGAACTACATGTTTCTGCAGAATCAGGTAGAGTTAGTTGGCAGCTCTGCATTATCTTTCCTTTTTTTGCTCCCACTTCACGGGATTTTCTGTTTTGATAGTGAAACGTGCGTAACGCCACAAGAGACATATTTTCTTGCCTCTTCACCTGGGAAATTTCTCAAGAGTTCCGCTTGAGAGACCTTGCCTCTCTGTGTGCGGACAGGCAGAACGTGGGTCATGCACACGTTGTCCAATACTAATGACACCATCTCTCGTTGCCGTGACGGATGAAGGCTTGAAACATTACAGAAAGTGACGATGAGAGGGAATTTGAATACTGCTCCCTTTCAAAATGATACTGAGAGAAATTATGACCGAGTGACTAAAAAAGAGTATCACTTTAAAATAATAATAATAGACTGTTTTTATATAACGCTTTTCACGCACGAGAGGTGTCTCAAAGCGCTTCCAACATTATTTCCACTGGTCACTAGGCCCTGAATCATTCCTTAAACCATCTCAGCTCCCTGGGGATTATACAGCCTGTGCGCAATATGTGCGCTACTCGGCTAAACCAATCACAAGAACCCACTCTGCCCTCACAGGTACCCATTTACCCCTGGGTGGAGAGAAGCAATTAGTTAAGTGTCTTGCTCAGGGACACAAGTGTCATGACCGAGATTCGAACCCACTCTCTGCTGAACAGAAGCATCAGAGCTTGAGTTCGGTGCTTTTATCCACTTGGCCACGACACAACGACCCCACTGGTTTGCTTGTGTGCTTCGGCACAAACACCTGTGGTATGATTAATTAATGTAGATATGCCTGAATGTTTGGCCTACTTATGGAGCATGAAATGCTGACTCTTTCTTTGCAAACAACAAAAATCACTTTGTGTACAGCTGACATGAGTCACTGTTTTCACTGTGGAAAAAACCCGAGTTTCACGTACAGTACATTTGTAAGAACTTCTTTTCACTGAGATACACAAACGTGGTAATGATTGTGGGCATTTATAGAGCGCTCTTACACTGGGTATTACATGTATCACAGCGCTTTTATGCAACAACAAAAACAGTACACGAATCAGTACATTTTCAGTGAATCTGCAAAACTAAGGGAAACAATTCCAATATATCACTATCACAACTATTTCTGAATGAGGACATGTTATTACGCACTGCACATGTTAAACAATGGAACAATGTTCCCATTTTCTGTACATTCAAGTTAAAGTTGTACTTCCAGTCTAGCTGTGTGTGCATGGAATTCTTTTGTTCATTACCAATATCCACCGATGTTAACGCTCATACAGCACATCTTTATCTTCATCTGACTTCTCAACCACCTCCGCATGGCCCTTTCTTTGCACTATTTATCACATTCAAAGACCATTGTGATAAAAACAAGAGGTCTCTCACACTGTAAGCCTAAAAGGGTTTGAGCACATTTTCAGGCCTGGATTTGATCATGTCACAGCTGCCCTCCCACCCATTAAGGCATGATGAAAATTGACACGTTCACCCGATTTTTATTTCCTGTCCATCAAAATCACGGAGGCTGTAAGAGATTCTGATGAGATATTTAGGTGATTAAAACGAAAGCCGATATATCCCAAAGTGCTGAGGTCTAAATGTAGAGTTTGTGGTTTTGCGGTTTGAAAAAGGGGACATTAAGAACTGGTGTTGGTTAAGTGTCCTGTTAAAGGACAAAAGAGAAATAATGGAAGAAAAACACCCTTGTCGCACAAATTGTGTGCTTTTCAAATACTTCTTTCTCAAAACTACGTTACTTCGGAGGGAACCGTTTCTCACAATGTTTTATACTATCAACAGCTCCATTGCTTGTTACCAAGTAAGTTTTTATGGTAATAATTATTTTGAGTAATTACCAATAGTGTCCAGTGCCTTTAAAAAGTTCTATGAAATAGCACCAGGGCTTGATTCACAAAGTTGAGTTGTCTATAACCGTGGACTTGGCCTTTTGATGCAGATTCTACCACATTAACGTGTATTACGTGCACAAGTTCATTGTCTGATACCAGTCTTGTTTGCTTAAAGGAACACGTTGCCTTGGATCGGTTGAGTTGGTCTTTGTAACCGTTTGTTATAAAATTGATATGGTTAGAAAGATGTTGTAAAAGTAGGATACAATGTTCTACACAAATATGCCTCGAAATTGCGTGGTTTTCGTTTTACCTCGTCGACTAACACGGTCGGCCATTTATGGGAGTCAAAAAGTTGACTCCCATAAATGGCCGACCGTGTTAATTCGCGACGTAAAATGAAAACCGTGCAATTTTGAGTGATACTTGTGTGGATCATTATATTCTACTTTTAAAACATCTTTCAAACCATATACATTTCATAACAAACGGTTTCAAGCGCTTTTTTTAGACCAACTCGTCCGATCCAAGGCAACGTGTTCCTTTAATGCAGTCGACATTATTGTCAATAAACACATCTACATGTTAGCTCTATGCCTATTATTCATGTTGCCTCATCAGCATGTATAAGGTTGTAAGCCAAGTCCGTGATGAAACATTAATTACATTTTCTCTCATGTGTTATGCCTAGTGTGGTATCCTGCCACTGCCTCTGTTGAAGTATTATGCATTCACGTTGGGATTAAGACCCCTCTGGCATTTGGTTAACAAAGTAGGTTAAAAATCCCTCGGGAGCTGATGATGGTCATGAATGTCTGAAATCAAAGGCTTCTTGACTAAGGTCGTTACTCATCCTGGAAAGGAAGAAAGGTCTTGCATAATCATAATGTTGACATGTACTTTAAATTTGTGTTTTAGAATTAGAACTCAGTGCAGTTTTATTTTGGATAGTTGTTGTGTTTTTTGAGCTGCACATGTCATTGCTGCTGTGTTTTGTGACTGCTTTGTTTTTGGACAATCCTGTGAAAGCCCCTTGTGATCTATACACTAGGGTTGAGTTTTGGGATTAGGGTTTGGATTAGGGTTAGGATTAGGATTAGGATTAGGGTTAGGGTTTAATAGCAGGATTTGTCTATAACTTTAATCAGTGACTAGCAAGCAGGACCAGTTTAGCTTGTCATTTCACTGGTCCTCAAACTTTTTCGCGCATCCATACTTTATATTAGACTGGATGTTTATCAACACTGCACTTGCCAGCTGGACCACTTGGAGAGAATTCGGCCAGCAATTCACTGTTAAGGGAAATTGCTGTTAAGGATACATACATGTAAGGAGTGTAGGAAGATGGGGATGGCAGAACATTAGTGTGTAAGCCTATGTTTGAGTGTTCTTGTGCCCCTTCAAAAGTTTCCCACGGACTTTTCCAATGCAGTGCCCTTTGCAAAGCGAAAATGGCTTCTCCATCTCAAAGATGGCATTCCAGGCATTGTTAAATCATAGAGAAAAGACACCTTATAGCTCTTATGCTTATATGTGCCACTGTTCGCAATATGGACTTGATATCGTAACACAGTAACTTCACCATGTCGAAGTCCAATGTGAGTGAGGCTTCAGTCTGTCCCCTTCAGCGTGGACCCTCGACTCCCATGAACAGCCCAATTATGCCTCAGAGCGCCATTTGCAAGAAGTGACAAATGAGTACAACCCTTGATGGGTGTTCATTATTTATTGTACAGAGACATCCAGAGTATGAAGCTGAGGAAGCAAAGAGGATGTAGATGCACGGTCATAGGGGGGACATCTTAGCTCTGGGTTAACCATTCACGCTATCTCAGCTTGAATCAGGTCATATGTGTAGCTTGCCGATATTGAGTGCACTAATAATTCGTCCTGTCTTGAATTTTGTAGTTGTCATTTGTTCCTTTAAAGCCATTATACACTTTCGGAACAGAAAAAATAAATAAAAGTTCACCGATTTACAAATAACTTACAGGGTTTACAGAAGGTAATGGTAAAATACTTCTCTTGAAATATTATTCCATGAAATGCTTTACTTTTTGAGAAAACATTAAAACAATTACCAATTCTCGACATCGAGAATTACAGATTTATAGTAAACACATGTCACGACACGGCGAAACATGCGAAAACAAGGGTGGGTTTTCCCGTGATTTTCTCCCGACTCCGATGTCCGATTGAGCCTAAATTTTCACAGGTTTGTTATTTTATATATAAGTTGTGATACACGAAGTGTGGGCCTTGGACAATACAACATTGTGCTTACAGGCTTTATGAAATTGGGCCCAGGAATTTAAACATGCAGAATTTCAGATATATAGTTGAGAGATCAGCCATAAAGTGCTTCGAAAGTGAGGATATTTAACTTATACGCAACACGCATTTTAATCGGTTGCCATGGGTGTTATATTTTGTGAATGAGGCGTACGTGAGTAACGGTGTAAAGCAGTTGTTATCTTACCCAAACTTCTGCCCCTATTTCGACTATCCCCTTAAGGTGCACTATACTGTAACCAGAATTAACATAAACCAACCACCTATAAATTTGCTCTTTGAACAAAGTAATCTCTGATGGAAAAGGTCAGGGATCATTTGTAGATACATGCAAAGGTCACCAAGAGATCCAGAAACTTCCCTCTGGGGTAAAACGAGAATAGAAAAGTGGAGCATCCAACGGATTGCTGATTAGAAAAATGACGCTGTGTGGAAAGCCACAGAAAGCCATGGGGAGGTTAAAAAATCGTAATGTGAAAGCCCCTACTGGAAGATTGGAGTTGTTGAAGCTGAAAAACTGTGATGAAAAAGCACACTTGGAAATGACTGGGTTTCTTCCTTCTCAGTGTTGAGCTGAAAAGGTTTCTACAAATGCAATCACGACATGCAAAAAAAAAAATACAGACAACAACAAAAAAAGTTTAGAAATGCCTGCAGCTATTTGTAAGTCTTGCAGACAAATTTGCGCACCATCTGTTAATTTTGTCGTTTTGTGTAATGATGTGGTGAGGTAGACAGAAATGACAGGGAACATGACCGCAGATGGTCAAGTTGAATTATTAAGTGGAAGAATTTAAGGCTGGATAATAAAGTAGAAGGATTGGATTGGAGAGTACTGGGCTGGCGGGAGTTATTGCAGTGGTGGGCTAGGGTTTGGTGACGAGGAAGCTTCGTTTCCAGCCAGAGTTTCCTGAAAGATACGGACAGAATAGAAAATATTAATAATAGAAACAGTTATAACAATCAGGTCTTGCATTATATGATATTACCGGACGCCTCAAAGCACTTATTATGGGGTTTTTTTTTTCTTCTAAAAAGGAGAAGTTTTCAATGTTATGAATTATGAGACCCATAGCTACTTACATCATAGCAAGCTATATGCTTACATGTGTACATGTGGGTGTAATCTGCAGGCAACCATGACAGGAACATCGGGGCAAATACCTCATAAAAATTCTCTACTGGCATCTTACACATAATTAATAATAATAATAATAATAAATGTCCTGACCAGGATTTGAACCCACACCCGTGATCCAATCACTTGAGCCCAGTGCACCAAATTGTTGGCCACAACACATTTATGTATTGTATGATGAGCAATTTCATGGTCAGTCGCATTACACTTTTCTGTGTCATTTCTTGATCTTGGTGCTAGTAGTTCTATGTGAGATATTATTTCCATTTAAGTTTAAAGACTGATTTGTACTTGACACCCAAGGCTTTAGATTAGAAATGTTGTGGGCTTTGTACTGGATGTTATAGCTTTGTAAAAAGCGGGTGAGTCGCATTACACAAAAGGACATACCACATGCATTGTGTAATTTTGATAACACGTGTCTGATATTCTCTTATAAAAAGTATATGATTTGATGATTCTGTGAAAAACCCAAACGGCTAGAATCAATACTACGCCACCCAAACTCTTGAAAATTACGCGTGGGAAAGTGTTTTAGAGCCAATGGCAAAACAGTCAGCCGCAGATAGAACTGGGTTAACGTAATAAGAAGTGCGTAATGAGGGAGGGAGCGACCGTAGAATATTTGCCCCACCTCAACAGCGATTATCACTGGAACATGAAGTGCCTGGTAAAGGCAAACAAACCGGGCCACAAAGTCCCACGAGAAATTGGAATTCAACAGTGTGCGAACGGCAATCACTGAGGGAAATTATCTAACTGTGAATGGAAAAGACTTCATTAAAATCATCTCTTCTTTGTTTACCCTGAGCTCTTGTATCCACTGGTACTTTTAAAGTGCGCTCAAATTTCAACAAGTGATCTCCAAAGGCGTTTGCACAATCGGGTGAATGATGAGAAAAATCAGACTTTTATCAAAAAATGATGGGTTTTTTTCTCTGTATAAAACAAGTTATTCTCTTGGATCTACTTCCCTGTTGATACTCTTTACAAAATCTACTTGGAATCTATGGCCCCTTTCAAAACTTCAGCTTTTGATTTGGCTCGAGGCTCCATTCTCTCGTCTGAAGCCTTGTGCTGCCAAGCTAGCCTGAGCCACATCCAAATCCAGTTGTTTCAAATAGGGGCATATGACCCAAGGGGTTATTAAAAGGTGGAACTGCTATCATTTCAATGCATCTCCTAAGATCTGGATCCTGCAGTTTCAGACTTTTTTGTCAGCAGTGACTCTCGTCCCTGCACAATGGGGACTACTTGGTGCGTGTGGTCAGATGCTGACTGAGTATTTTATACGTTGCACCCCGAAGAGAAATAATTAACTTTACAAAAACAAGAACACCCCTTTTGAGCCAATGTACACATTGGCCGAGTACTATGTATGTTTAACTGCAAAGAGAAATCAATCAATCTTGCACCATACCCCGCAAGGAAGACTGTGGGAATAAATTTGTCCTCTCCATTCTTGCCTCTTGCGCTCTTTGGAAAATTTGAGCTCAATTGGTCATTGAATTTGCGAGATAATGAAAGAAAAAACACCCTTGTCACCTGAAGTTGTGTGCTTTCAGATGCTTGATTTTGTGACCTCAAATCGAAATCCGAGATCTCAAAATCAATGTCGTGGAAAAACTACGTTACTTCAGAGGGAGCAGTTTCTCACAATGTTTTATACTATTAACAGCTCCCCATTACTCGTTACCAAGTAAGTTTTTATGCTAATTTTTTTGGAGTAATTACCAATAGTGTCTGTCCACTGCCTTTAATGAAGTGCTGGATGGACATGCATGCAACAACCCAGCATTGAGACACAAAGTCTGGTGAGAAATTGCAGTTTGACAGGGTGACACTGGCTATTTCTGATGAAATTTCTCACGATCTCTTTACAGACTAGGGAGAGTGGGTGGGTGAGAGACTTCACCAAGATGTTTCCCAGAGCTGTCATGCCCATCTACCCATTCAGACTTTGAACATTAAAACATGAGGTTTCCGTCACATAGGAGACATAAGGTCGCTGACGAAAATGTGATTCAAAGGGAGATGGTTTAGTGGTGGGGACAATATGTCGCGGTCTTCTCCTCAGAGAAAAATGAGGAAAAAAAAAAACAGTTCCAAAAATAAATTTCACATATAAGTTTGAGTCTGAGACACAAGTACGCAGTCACAAGCAAAATTGAAATTTGAAGTGGTCTGGGGGGGATGTGTGCTTAATGGAAACCGTCACGCTCTCCCTCCCCTCTAAATATGATTAAGACTTTCTGAAGACACTTTGACCTCCTTGGTGTGGACAATTTAATTGTTGACTGTTTTAAGGAAGTTGTTTGTCCATGGGTAATCTTTAACTTAAACCATGCTGTGACATTCACAAAGGGTCAAGATTGATGAGTGAAAATTTTCCGCAGTCTCCGTTTTTAGTGGAGGAAGACCACGATATTCTCTCCTCAATTAATTTCTCAAGATGATAAATCACCCAATTGGACACATTCGCGCTTAAAAGGCCAGTTTCCTCACTTGGTGTATTCCATGCATAATTGGTTGTGATTTTCATTTTTTTTTTTTTCTCTCTCAAAAACCTGACGATTAAAGAATTTTTTCTACAGGTATTTATATTAACATCTTTATTCATTCAGTAGGGATTCTTGTCATGGCCAAGAACTTGATCTACAAAAAGTATCGAAACCCTTTAATGAAAAGTGAATCTTCTTGCGGGGACTGCTTGCTCAAGATGCAATGGTTAACTGGAGGCACTCTTTGACATTCAGAGAAGCAAACAATGAGTGAGTCTGAATGCTGTGGAAGACGAGCATCCTCAGTAATCTCGAGATAGAGACGAGGGAATCCTAGTCTTGGTTACTTTTTTGAGCAGTCTTGCTGGGTGTCTTAAATCTTAAATCTGTGATCCGGCTGAGGCCAAGTGGGGAATGGATGTGTTTGTGACTCTGTGGAAGTGAGAGGTTTGTTCGTTTTCCTCCTTTTTTTACACAGGATATAAGCCTGATGATAAATTTATTGTATCACTGAAGTTTTAAGTTTTTATGTACTATGGCATTTTTAGCAGGAACAGGTAACATTGCTTTGGGGAATTTTTTTTAGAGAAATTTTAAATTAGGTTTGAATATTTACTTTGTGTTCACGATAGAAAAGAAACAAGTTAAAATGTGGAGACAGGTTAATGGAAGTGTTTCCTGAAAGTGAAGGGCAACTCCCATAAAAAACTAACAGAAATATATACTTCCATTTGACAGTTTGATTACTTCCAAGGGGTATCAAGGGCAATGCAATGGAATGGGGCATTGAGGCGATTGCCTCTCGACTGTCTCTGGAAAGTATTGCCTGCTATAGATGGTCATACCTACACCACACCCCTCTTTTTGTAACTGCTTTTTCATTTACGATGGAAACTGGTTTTTCGTGTTCAATGACGAAAATGCTTTAGAAGTGAAGTCATACATTCCATTGCGCTCAAAACCTCAAAGCTCAAAACCTCATATCCTGTTGTTGACATTTTTTTAAGGAAAAACCAGATGATGCATTTCCTGCCTGTAGATGCAGTGTTTGGGGAAGCCAGTTTGTAAATATTTAGTTTCTTGAATTGAGTATAACAATGAGTGGAATTATTAAACCCTGAGCTGTCAGAGGGTAGTTTGTATACAAATAAAACATTGCAAGAAAAAGAAAGGCGTTCGGCTACACATGTATAAATGATTTTTCAAAAGAAAGTCTTCATGGTAAAACTGGAAGCTCTGCATAGTGGAGACGGGTAAATGAAGGTAGGCCTGCCCTGCGGGGACACCATGTAAATATGAGTAGAGGTGTGTCTGAGAGGAGCTGATTATGTTGCTCTGAATGTCTTCTGGAAAATGCTGGACTCTGTGTCTGTTGTTTATGACGTATACGCCAAATTATCAAGAATAATATAACAAAAAGTGTCCCGTGAAAGTTTCAGTTGAAATTAGTGTCTACTTGTTGAGAAAACAGTAACAAAAATGTGTCAATGTCTTTCATCAAGAATGCCAAATCCATCCATGATTAGTAAGTCGATTGCTGGTGGTTACAACTGATTCTTTAGTCGCAGCTTTCACAAACAGACACAGCAAAAATTGTATCTGCAAAAGATAACCTGAAGGCAATCTTTGGTGATTCAATTTTTTTGAAATCGTTTTAGTGGTTTCTAATCCACAGTACAGTGGTACTTAAGATCAAATAGTTTGACAGGATGCTGTCTACCATTACCACTTTTATAACATACAGGCTTTCTTCAACTAAAAATTATACAATGTGCTGAAGCAGAAATTTCTTGCTAAAAACCTTCACAGGTGCCTTTTATGGGATATTTCTTGATAATTATGCCTATAAATCACCATTACCTCGACAATTTAAATCAACCTACGACCCTAAAGCACAAAACTCTTTGTTAAAGCAAACCCATGAAATTGTGCCCTGTTGCATGTACCAAGAATCGTTCATTAGAATTCACGGCCTGAGCAAATAATGCTACCTCCTTAAAGGCACTGGACACTATTGCTTGGTGTATCTCAACATTTGCACAAAATAACAAACCTGTGAAAATTCATTTGGTCATCGAAGTTGTGTGCTTTCAGATGCTTGATTTTGAGACCTAAAAATCTAATTCTGAGGTCTCAAAATCAAATTTGTTGAAAATGACTTCTTTCTCGAAAACTGCGTCACTTCAGAGGGAGCCTTCTCACAATGTTCTATACTACAAACCTCTCCCCTTTACTCATTACCTCGGTTTTGATGCTTACAACTATTTTGAGTAATTACCAATAGTGTCCTGTGCCTTTAAAATATAGTCCGGTAGTCTTCTTGATGATGACACTCTTGCGTAGCCATACATGATAAATTAAGTCTTGTGTGTGCGCGATGTAGATTTATTCAAGCAGTATCTTGCGTCCATATTGCTACCCCCCCCCCCTTAATGAGACCTCATGCTGCAAAGATTTCGGTCAGGTTTCCCTTAGGGTTATTATGAAGATTAACATGAAGTGGGACGCTTGGTCATGGGTCTTGCTTTTTGGAATAACATAATCATGTTTGGTTGGAGTTGGGTTTTTAATGGGTTAGACGGTGTTATTCATGCTGTGTTTAAAGACATTGGACACTATCGTTAATCACTCAAAATAATTGTTGCCATAAAAACGTACTTGTTAACGACAATGGAGAGCTGTTGATAGTATAAAACATTGTGAGAAACAACTCCCTCTGAAGTAATGTAGTTTTTGAGAAAGAAGTAATTTTTCACTAAAATATTTGAACTTGATGCTTGATTTTGAGACCTCAGAACGAGATTTGGAGGTCTCAAAATCAAGCATCTCAAAGCACACAACTTTTGCAACAAGGGCAATTTTTCTTTCATTATTTTCTCGCAACTTCGACGACCAATTGAGCTCAAATTTTCACAGGTTTGTTATTTTATGCACATGTTGAGATACAGCAAGTGAGAAAACTGGCCTTCTGAAATGATTCGTTCGCTAATATATAATCACAGGTTAGTCTTATTGTAATAATGAAACAAATCGAAAACAGTTCCTTAAACCAAACGTATACTTAACCTTTAAAGCAATTTCTTTACACATCAACAGTATCTTAATGATAAGGGGCTCCAGTGAAAGCGAAATTTGGAACCCTCTGCAATCCAAAACATTGTTTGAGAGTCATTTGTCATCACAAATACTTACTCAGTAATACTCCTAGGTGTCAGCTATCTGTGGTTTGACTATTAATTACCAGGCGGGAACAAACATTTGATCTTGACCAACAAAATAGTACACAAGGCTGGTCTTTCTTTCAGTTGTTGGGTAAATTTGTTCCCCCTCAGTCCTTGCCTGGTCTCTGGCCACGAGATTAAGTTACAGTTTAATGTGAATAGTACTCTCTGTGTTTGGTCTAACCAAGGAGCTGTGGTTTGACTGAGGTTATTTGGTCTTTCATCAGGTTTTTCTTTCGCTTTAGTCTGTTGTCCTTCAACTTGTGTGGAAATGGAGTGCTTATCACTTGTTAGAATGTTTGGTTTTTTTAATATTTTAAATTCTTAAGTCAATATTTGACATTGCTGAAGGATTTATAAGACCTCTGTCAATGAACTAGTATTTTGTTCTTGTCCACCCTCTAAAGGCTAGAAGCCACTCTTAGTCTTGGTAATGGTTTAAAAGACATCATTTCTGATGAACATAACATAACCCGCTGGGGAGCTGATGGTAGAAATTGAAGTCTAAATTGTGTAGGATGGAGAAAAAACATGCACCAGGCAAGGAGTTCCGTAAGAGTGGAGTAACGCATTTTGACTTTGTTGGTTGCTTTAGGATTTCTTATTCTTACAATTCAACTCCTTTTGTTTGGGAATCAAGTTATATTTGTCTTCAAGTCTTGTCAACAAGTTGATAAGGTTTGTTTAAATTGTTGTGGTTGCTTTTCCCCCTCTGTTGATGGAGGACGTGACAAATCCTGTTGAAAATGTTGACAGTCATGCCGCCATATTTAGCGCATTACTTGTGTTTTACCTTAACACGGATGTGTATCGACTTCCAAGCACTCTATACTCTGTACTTTCCGAGAAAACAACAGATGAAAATTACTCGGGTTGGATTAGAATCCATGACATTTGCCAGCCTTACCACTAGTCCACCAAGCTTGTCCAGTAGCTGGAGGCAGTTCAAATCCTACATGTATCGTTTATCAATGGGTACTTGAATGTTTTATGTTAAATATGCATCGTGGATGGAGAAGATATTATTTGTGTTTTACCCATAGTGTGGATGTATGTTGAGCACTGTACAATCTGAGTCCAGTGAAAACAAGTAGATATACATGTATGTATCCACAGGCAATATGACTCGAGTGGGATTCAAACCAAATACCGTTTTTTTTTCTTTCTCAAAGGACTCAGGAAAATATATATTTGGTAATCACTCGTTAACTCTATAAGCTAAAGTAGTAGTCCAGTCTATTTTCTATAACATCCGCCCTGGTAATTGTTAACAAGCAGGACAGTTCTTTTCAGAACTGAGAAGTCTCCCGAACTCCCGATTATCTACTCCGCGGCAGTAGAATAAATGCTAGACAGTTCTCTAAGAACAAACTCTACCTGGCAAGTAGATACACACATGGTGTTACCGCAAACCCCCCAAAAAATATATTGATACCTCACCGTGCAATGCCTCAAATCCTATAAACAATATTATTGTTTATCCCCAATGCAAATTTAACATCTATATTTATCACGCCATGACGTCTGCATATAATGATTCTCAAGTGTTTTTCAAAAAAATACCTTTTAGAGCCTTTAAAACAACCTGTAAGAGCCTTTCATTTGACCTTTTAAGCTGTCTTTTCACAGGATCTTAAGTGCCTCTAAAACTTCCAATGTCACCTCCCATTATCATGGATAAATCAAGGACTATGTGTTTGTGCCCTTGTTCTTGTGCCCTACATAACAAGCACTTTGTTCATTTTTTTTAAAAAGTACATTAAAAGCATAGACACTATTGGTATTTACTCAAAGTAATTTTCAGCATAAACCCTTATCTTGGTAACAAGTGATGGGGAGAGGTTGATGGTATAAAACATTGTGAGAAACAGCTCCCTCTGAAGTAACGTAGCTTACGAAAAAGAAGTAATTTTCCACAAATTTGATTTTGAGACCTCAGATTTAGAACTTGAAGTCTCAAAATCAACCAACTTCGTGTGACAGGGGTGTATTTTTCTTTCATTATTATCAAATTCATTGGCCGATTGAGCTCAAATTTTCACAGGTTTGTTATTTTATGCATACGTCTAGATACACCAACTGTGAAGGCTAGTCTTTGACAATTACCAATAGTGTCCACTGCCTTTAACGCTGTTAAAAAATGCAAATCAACAGGGCTTGAATTTGGAGGGAAAGCCATAATACCATGCATTCACCATAAAAGACCAGAATTAAAATTAGTGTGAACAAGCACTCGGAAAAGAATAAAATATTCAGAATTAAAAGCTATTCATCACATTCTTAGTCACGGAATTTTCTGAGGATATATGAACGGGTCCAGGCAACATGTTTTGTTCATGCTTGCTCAAACCTTAAGCAGGTGGGAATCAGATCACCTGACTACGGAAGCAACAAGAAGCTGCAACTGGTACCCAGTACGGCGCTCAAAGAATGCCCGTCCCATTTTGTACATGTATCTAGAGCAGATCCAAACTCTATGACTTCCTCACAGAGGAAATAATTGGTTCCTAGTTGGACTTCCGCTCAAACCCTGTCATCTGAAAGACATTCCTATCGACCCAAATTACCGGGATGTGGAGAATTTTTTTTCTGGCCGGGATTCGGGGATGGAAGAGTCTGACTATCTTTATACATACTCCTCGCCAGTAACCAGACGCAGATTTTTGAAGCGTTGGATTAATTCAAAACACCAGGTGTTTTTGTCAACAGTTTTTTTTTCTTTTTCTGGAGGTATGGCTGCTGAAGCGATTAGCAGCGGCGTAAGTTATTTTGACAGTCCTAGCCTTTATGAACAGAAACAAAATGATTAGTTTACGCGTAACATGTTGAAGGCTGTGTTCAATTTCAATTTGATGAGCTTTTTCTGTGGCAATGCATGTGGATGGAAATTACTGTCAAGTTATTGTCCACAAGACCTTAAAATGAAATCTAGTTTGGGACACATGTTAAAGTTGAGTTCGTTATTGACTGTACTGTGTATGGTACATCCAACCTATTAAGTCCATGTAGACCTACCCATTTCTACCTTCATGTTTCAACTTGTGACATCACATGTTTACAAAAGAGACACGGAGCCTGATTTAAACAGACCCATGGAAGAAACCAATAAAATCATACCTTTTATAGAAACTGCGCCATTCATTTCTAAGTTTGTGGCTGAAGAAAACAAAATTGACTAGACTGTGGGAATCTAACCAATGACCTCCGGATTAACATGCCAGCGCTCTACCAACTCTAGCCTTATGTTGATGTCTCCCTATTTTGTCAATGTCTTTGTTTGTGGGTACTGATACGAAGAAAGGGGTCACTTCTCCAATTATTTGAAAGGGGTGTTGTGTTGGAAGGGGGGGGGGGCGATAGTGGATCAGTCTTTTGATTCATATTGTCGTTCTGACATGTGTGTGTTGGGGGGGGGGGGGGGGTTCTTATGTCATGATCCAGCTTCTAAAGCATTTACAATGAGTGACGTCACTGATCTACTGTTGTGTCAATCAGATGTAAACAATATAATTGATTTTGAGCCCCCCCCCCCCCCCCCCCCCTTTAAAACAACCGAAGTCAAGCATAGAGATGAGTCAAGTAATTGAAGCTAAAGTGCATTCACATGGCAGCAATTTAACTGGGGTCCCTTTGCTTAATTTTAGCATGGTTGTAAAATGTAGCAATGTTTGACAAGATCTTGCAAGAGAACTTGAACGGTACGAACCCTTGCTAAATTTCTCCCATGTGAAAGGGGCTTAAGGATATGGCGTGCGATACATTGTAACCCCGAAGGATATACATGTGCACCATGTAGAGAAGAACCAAAATCCATTAGATAAATTGACACTGTACATGTGTGTGTTTACTCAAGCCGGTTATTGGGTGACTGATGTTTCTCGTTATTGAGTTATGTAATGGAGAGGGGGGTATCTGGTTGCGGATATGTTTCCAGTTTGATATAGTAAACCGAGGTTTAGTCTTATTGATAAACTGATATGCATAACTGTGTTTGCAGTAGTGCATTTGATTAGTTTTTCTTCTAGTACCCCCTGAATCACTTATTGAAGAGTGGCTTTTAGCCTTGTTTGGGGCGAGAAATTACTTCTTTTTCAAAAACAACGTCTTCAGAGGGAGCCGTTTCTCACAATGTTTTATACTGTCAATAACAGCTCTCCATTGCTGGGGTTTTATGCTAACAATCATGTGGAGTAAATTACAACTCTTGGGAGATTATGAATCCACCTTTAATTGTATTGAACAGTGAAAACTGTCCGAATGAATTTAACAAGGTAGTTATATTGATGCCCCGATGTAACTATAAACCGGTTTACTTTGTCCTCGTTCTTTTTTACTCTCAAACCACGATTCTGTCTCAGTGGAGTCTTTTACCTTCCCTATCTTCCCTATATTGGATCAATTTCAAGATAAACTTTCATTTTAAAAAAGAAAACGGAATAAAAAAAAACCCTGGATGAGTATTGCTCTCTCTCTCTTCCAAAGTACGCAAACCACGTTTGACAACGTTCCAAGCCTTCTATTGAAATAATATACGGTTGACATTTACAGAGACTTGCCCGGTTTTATGGATTGGACAGTCCCAAGCGATTGGAATCCTAGCGAGGGAGAAATCAAACGCGATAATAAATTCTCTACCTCAGCAGAATTTTGAGCGATTAGCGACACACATGTCTTGTTATTGTTAATTTAAAGGAAAGATATATTCTTGGTAATTGTTCTTTGAATTAATGACAATAACAATTTATTGGGTTAGAAGCTTTCGGTTGTATGAAGCATTTCGAGAATCATTTTTACTTGGGTGTTGTGTTGTTATGGAAAAAGATATTATACACATAATGAATGTATATGAGTGCAATGGTGCGAATATGTTCATGAGTTGAAAGATGGAATGTTCTATTCAAGGAGGCGGAGCCGAGTTGAATGGAACATTCCAGCTTTCAACGAATGAACATATTCACACCATTGCGCGAATGGAAAACATTCATTATTTGTTTTATATAACATCCAAGTTGATCTTTGTCATTTTGATTGAAAGATACAACTTTCAAAACAAACAAAGCGTAGGCCTACAATTTTTAATTGTAGAAGCCGAATGCTAGTAATTTTACATAATATGCCTTGCAGTAACACTGCTGCGTTACCACAGACACGCGCATGTAGTGATGTTTTTTTTACTCAGCTTTTTCGTTCCATCCGAAAAGTACCATTGCACGCTGGCAGCGTGCAATGGTACATTTCGGATGGAACGAAAGAGCACGGTGAGTGACTCAGCGTGCAATGGTGATGGACAATCCTCCAATCAAATGGCAAGGATCTGCTTGGGTGTTATATAATATAAGTTATCACATGGGACACAGAAGCGCTATATTTTTTCGTATATCATGAGCGCGCGTGTGATAACCAATTTATCTTCCAGTCTCACGTGCAACGCGCAAAGTTTAAACTTTCAGAACGTTATTTCATGACGAACAGCATTCATGTGACAAAGTTTAGAATGTAATTTTTGCACTGTCCACATACGGAGCTGGACAAAATGACATTTCACAATACGCACTGGTTAATAAAAACAGAGGAAGTAGGATATAAAACAGAGATCATAGCATGTATGTTTTATCCCCCTAGTAGTTCGAGCATCCGATTGGTGGATTAGCGCGTACTGGAAGATAATAGTTTTTATCATGGAAACATTTGAATCTGATAAGCATTTCTGCTATAATTATGCCAATAGTGGATTATTCTTCCTGCGTAGACATAACCGCTTTAATGGCTGTAATCCCAAAAACTCTACTACCCTTTAAAAGGAAATTTTCACAGGTTAGTTAATAAATGTGTATAAAAAATATGTCCATATATAATGGCTTCAAAAAACAATTATATATATATACATTCCCTTTAAAGACATGCTGTGGTTTGGGTTTGCTGTTTTTTCCCTCTGGAACTAGAATTGTAAATTTGTAAACTCCAAATGCTGAAAATTTAGTTTAATTTCCAATGCGCATTTTAACAGATGCTCTCTAAATAAATTATGCTGAATTTTTCAGACCTGAACGAATTAGGGCACTTTAAAAAATGGAGAAAAAATACAAAAATCCTAGAGACTGTTTTATCAATTTTTGCGGATTAGTATCCGTAGGGAACAATGACTTGAAATGAGAGCATCTGTTGGTGATTGGGTTACCAGACAAGTGCCCGAAGCCAGACTAATTGCTGGATTGCTTTGTGTTTAAATGCGATTTACTGGTATGCTTGAATGCTTGCGAGCAGCTTTTAATTGGTAGAAAGATGGTCTTGTTTTGTAGATAGTTGTCCCTTCCGCTGTTTTATGCACCATGATTCACTTTCATTCAAGCAAACATGAAAGAGCCGTAGAGTCTGACAATGGGTTATGAATACAGTGAACTTCAGTAATGATCATATATTATACACATTATAATTATTGTTTTAGCCAACCAACTGTTTATAAATTAGTAACTTTGATTGGCTATAATTTTCTTTTTCTAGATACTTTCCCTTAATCCTGTGCTCCTCTTTTTGCTATAAATGGTTTTGTTGTTGTTTGTACAGTATATTTATGCCTCTGAAGTAGGTCTGGTTTGAAATTGTAAGCTGAGACCATCTACCAAAGACAAGCCTTCACAGTTGCTGTATCTCAACATATGCATAAAATAACAAACCTGTGAAAATTTGAGCTCAATCGATCATCGAAGTTGCGAGATAATAATGAAAGAAGAAAAAAACCTTGTCACACGAAGTTGCGAGATAATAATGAAAGAAAAAACACCCTTGTCGCACCATGGTCACACGAAGTTGTGTGCTTTTAGATGCTTGATTTCGAGACCTCAAGTTCTAAATCTGAGATCTCGAAATCAAATTCGTGGAAAATTACTTCTATGGCACTTCAGAGGGAGCCATTTCTCACAATGTTTTATACCATCAACCTCTCCCCATTACTGGTCACCAAGAAAGGTTTTATGCCAATAATTATTTTAAGTAATTACCAATAGTGTCCACTGCCTTTAGTATGTTATTGTATATATTGGTTCTATAAATGAAACAATGAAACCAACATACATGTAGGTAGTTTCAAAATATTTTCATTCAAAACTTGTTTCCTCAGAAATGAGAATACTTACCTACATATGTGTAACCCTTTTCATCAAAAGTACACTCACAGTGAAGGGATGCAATATAATGTCGTAGGATGTTACTTTTGGAATCGGACAAATGCTGTCAAGAAGCATTTTTATTTTTGCATGAAGGACAACCTCTGCCATTTATGGGCGTCAACATAAATAGCCGACCGTTTTAGTTGACAAGGTAAAAGGAAAACCATGCAATTTCGAGTGATACTTGTGTGGATCATTATATTCTACTTTTAAAATATCTTTCTAATCATATGCATTTTATAAAAAAAAACGTTACAAACGCTTTTCAAAGACCAACTCGACCGATCCAAGGCAATGTGTTCCTTTAAAGGCTTGCTCAAAGGTAATGAGGCACAGTCATGACAGAGGTACTAGGGCTCCTGAAACAAGTGTGGGCTTTCAGAAGGGTCTTGATTGTGTTGAGGGGTGTTGTGTCCCTGATGTGATTTGGTAGTTTTTTTTTCCATCAAATATCTGGCATGGTAGGCAGAAATAGGCACTGGAATGAATTTAACGTGGACAGTAGATTGGAACAAACCGGGCACAAAAAGTAGCTTAGCTTAACGGAATAGTGTTTACCAGAGTTAGGTTATACAAAATGCCATTCCACATGTACCAACTGTGACTGGTATCCTGCCTATTTCTGCTTAGCAGATATTTGATGATGAGGCAGCTCTGAGCAATTGGACCCAGGAGCCATTTTGAAACCCTAAACAAAAACAGAGAACAAAGAATGTTAAACCAACGACGCGTCTGCATTATTTGGCCCTAGGTAGATGCACCTAGTGACTCACCCATCGCAATAATCAGCCCCCCCCCCTTTCTCCTTTGGGCCTCTGCAAATCAATAATCCGACTGTGGTGTTACGTCTCACACCTCGACAAGAGATGAAGTGTCTGATGAAGTAAATGTCTGATGAAGAAAAAATCTCGTCCAGCGATGGGTTCTCCGTCATCTCTCCCAGACGAAGTTGTCATCAATTACCCCTCATTTGGTGATTGTCATCCTTCATTTTGATTATGTATTTCCCACCCCGCAGCAGTTTAAAGGGGTTTGGGTACTTTTTGTACGACACAAAACATAATGTCAACATATTTACATTGAACTAAAACACACTTGGAAGACAATGATAGTAGAATACTTCCCTAAAAATCTTACTTCTGCTGAGGTACTGTGGTTTTTTAGAAATGAGTAAAACGATGTCACAACAAAATTTTTTTTCAAAAACTCCCGAGTCAGGAGACAAAATTTATTTTACTCTCCTGAAACATTGCTCTGTAATTTTCCCTTTTTTCTTAAAAATTTAACGACTACTGTATTACATACGTCTGAATTCGCAGTGAGTAGGGATTCAAGTCACGTCCAAAACTTGATCTGCCAAGGGTACCTGCATAAACCCTTTAATGAGTGGGCGTGTAATTAAAGACCGTCTTGTCTTTTTTATTTTGGTATTGAATGTTGCTCGTCTGATGAAAATGGTTATTCTTACATTGTTTTTGTCGAGACAGTAGGAATAAAACGTGATCGCTGGGCTTTGCGTTTAGCATTTTGAAAGGACGCAATTAAGATGGATTAAGACGTGTTGACGTTGTTGAAATCCGAGAGGACCGTGGCTTTCTCGTCCTTCAGGGTAATAAATAAAAGATCAATCAGAATGCTAAATGGTAAGAATAAAAGATTTACCTTCAGACTTTGTCCTTGCATTATTCAAAGATGACATTTGCTTGATGCAAATCTGAATGAGTTACAAAAGAGTTTTCATTCTGAAGCTCTGTATCAAACTTTCTTGACTTTTTTACTTTGTTGTTTTTAATTCAAGGAAAAATTGTTAGTTGTGAATTAAGAAAATTTTTCAAGAACGCAATGTTTTGGATCTAACTTTGTCAGTAGCTTTGTTCAGCGATGCCAGTCAGAAGCCTTATAGAAAAGGTGGAATGGTTTCGGACAGTCATCGCAGAAAAAAAAAAGATGTTGACAATAAGGAGATCGCCAACATTAGGGCTCGATAGCTCAGTTGGTGGAGCCGTTAAAATGGAGGTTGCATGTTCAAGTCCTGCTCTGGTCAATTTTGGATGTGGGCGGGAAAACTCCAAATAAGGAAATCTATGAAATCAAGGTGGGGAGAGTCAGTGAAAACCCAATGGCTCCGGTCCGGGATTCAAACCATTCCACAGAGGCGAAAGGCAGCCGAACAAAACCACTGAGACAACCTCAATGCTAATTAAGCTTGGGCGATATCACGATATTATCGAATATCGCGATATTAATTTGGACACGATTTCGATATCGGATGGATTTGGTTTTAATCGAAATATCGATATATCGCGATATATCGCGATAATCGCGATATATCGATATATCGATTAAATATCGCGATGTATTTGCTAGCTGAGACATCTTGCACCCCATAGGTTTGGAGTAAAACCAGAAGAATGGGTCATTAGAACACCTCTCTTATGCTAGGACTGTCTCTTCTACAACTTTCACTTGGAGTTTTAAGACTGATGATGTCAAATTTCATTAATCGCGATTATATCGAATATCGCGTTATATTGTCGGCGATATATCGTGAATAAAAATAAATCGATATCGCCCAAGCTTAATGCTAATGCCTGTGCAGTTAACCTCCTCATTCTACACTACGCAGGCCTTAAAATAACCCACGACACCCACCCTGGCACCCACAGCAATTTTCGTAGTGCCCTTTGCTTTCGCTGCGGTGCCCTTTGCAAAGTCTCAATCCAAATTTAAGGTTTCCTCTCGTAGAAATGCCTCATACCAGAGAAAAATTGCTGTTTCCCTTCAAGAGTGTAATTCAAGGCTGCTACGTGTAGGGCCTACACCTCATGTTTTGTCTCATCACAGGACCTTCCTGTTTTGGTGATTAATGACGGCAATTATTCATATCTTATTACGGTGTTGGTGAAACTCAAGTAAATGGGCGGGATGACATCATTGGGATATAACGAGGATCGGTTTTCACAAAGAATTTTAATATCAAATATGTGGCGTGTATTTTTTTTTTTTCTTCTTGGTGACAAAAAAGGAAGTGGAAGTTGTTATAAATCTTAAATTGCTGATATATTTTACCTTGATTTCTTACGTATGGACAGTGTGGGTACTTTTGTGTGGTGGTTCAAATATCAAAATATGAGAAGTTTAACTTCCTAGTAACAGACACGGCGGTAAATTTGTCATATATCCTAAATTCCTGATACTTAAAATTTGAACGTGTGGACAGTGTGATTAATTTTTATGTGGTGGTTCAAATATCAAAATATGACGCAGGTAACTACCCAAGTTCCCAGTAACAAATGCGGAGGTAAAGTTGTCATACATTTGTAAATCTGAACTTACTGTGTTTTTTTTTATGATTTCCTTTGTTGGAAAGTGTAAGGGGAATTTTTACTTTCATGTTATGGTTAAAATGGCCATAGGTGGGTTGAGGCTTCTGCAGGAAAGGCATTGAAATGGAGAGGAGGGATTTCCCCAAAGCAGTTTTCTATTCTACTTTTCCGGAAACTGTCTGCGATCAATTTGCTCATTTAAGTGAACTTGTTTTATTTTACCATCTTGTATTTTTAATAGAAGTTTCAAAGAAAAGAACAAATCTATTGAGGTTGTTGCGGAAAAGAAAACCAGTTAGTTAAAACATAAGGTGAAACTTGTGAAAACACTTGTAAAATTGTGATGAATCTTCTTTTGAGTCTGAGATAGTGAAAGAAAGTATTTTCAAGAAGTTCTTTGTGTGTGTCTCTTTTGGTGTATCTTGGCCGAATATTCACCCCCCTTACTTAACTGAAACCGTGTGCGTATATTTGGAACTAAAACACATTCTGTAGTTAAATATGTTGGTCATTATTAAAGACATCTTTGTCTGATCATGGTCCAAACCTCATGGGATCAGCATTTCACTTCTGGCCGTCAACGTTCATTAAAACTACATGAATGGCACTCGCTGATTACAAGGGGGTTATATTATATTATGTAATCTTGACAATAATCACACTTGGAATTTCAATGCTAATTAAAAATTTAACAGCCATGCATTCCTTGTTGTACACCATTCCTGACTAATAACACTCATCTTGTAGCATGGAGATTCTCTATGCTTGTAGGTTGTACTGTTTATGGAAAGATGGCTGTAGAAGAAGGGCCCATTAGGAGTCTTTTTTTTAAGACAGTCTTGTGGCAATTTCAAGTGTGAAATTTGACAGTGACTCTTTTGTGGTGGACACTTCAGTCTTATTCAACGCCATTCATGGACTGCTCAAGGTGCTCCAAACACCTAAGCTTCTAGGAACCAAACCATGAATGGACCGTGCATTGTGACCCGAAGAATAGGAGATCAAGCATTATCCCTCCCGCTAGCTGTTATTATAATGAACTACCCCCCACCCCCCTCTATACAATGCTGTGACCCTGCAATAAACCATTGGTAGACCGGGTGAGTCCATTGAGTGTGTGGGTGTGGATTCCTTGGACTGCTGGAGTTGATTAGTCACGCTGTATGTTTGTGTGTGATGTGCAGGATAATATAGCTCTATGATCATACATAGCTTGTGGTTCACTGAGTAAGTAACCTTGCTTAATTCACCGGCCGGCTAGGTTGGGACGATTTTGTCAGTTGCTGTTGAGAGAGCTAGAGTGTGGGCGACACATTGTAGGGGTGTAACTTTCCAACAGCCACATGTATCTTGCATATGGTAACAGTTATTGACTCTCTCTGACAATCCAGTAAGACTATCTCGGGTTTCTTCGTTCGAGCATAAGGATTTACCGTTTTTCATCATGGGATATAACTAATATTGAAGGATACCGTGTACGTGTACGATTTTTCACGGATCAGCTGTGTGGTGAGTCTGTACCGAGGCTTGTAACCGTCTGAAAAGTGCTACATATTATTATAAAGGTAATGAGATTTAAATTTATGTTGGCATAAATTGGATTGAGATATATATTCATAATTCAGATATATTCAGATAATTCAGATATTATATGAATATGTACAGTTTACTCTGTTTATTCTGGTAATAGCTAGCTATTTGTTGTGCCCTGTTGGTCAACGTGGCCATTAACATTTTAAATACATTCCCTGGTTTATATGTTTCTACTAGCCGGAAAAGTTTCCGAATGGCGCCACCACTTTTTCACTCGATATGAAATAATGTAGTATCTAATTTACCTCAATGAGATATCCATTTTTGTAAAAAATGAGTGAAAAAGTGGTGGCGCCATACGGAAAATTATCCTTCTAGCCCACTTCTACCTTAGTATCATGGTTGCCATGAAAGACCCGCGTTAAAAAGAGAGCCATAACAACCCAACAAGTATGTTTCTAAATTCTAGTTTTGACTATTGATTGAGTGAGGCGATTTGAGAAAGGAATTAGTGATTGATGCTAAATTTTTGTGGGAAAAGTAGTCTACAAAATCATTATCTTCACAACTGAGAGGGTTAATCCATTTGTGATAGTTCTTCCAGCCTTGATGTGTGTAGATACGTCAAGGAATTAAACCATTTGACTTCATTCCCATTGATAATTGATTCTGTTTGTTTATAAAGTTGAGGATTGGAATGAAAGGTATTCCAGAGAGATCTAGTAGAGTGCTGAGCGTTTATAGGATAAGGATGATTGATTGGTTTTTAGAAAACTGTAGTATTTAGACTGAGTGATGTAATGATGAACAGTGTCACCAGTCCTTCTTCAGATTTGATTAGAAGATTGACTGAAGACCCAATACTTTATTTTTGTTTGCCAAAATATTTTTATCTGGCCACCACTTTATCTCCCTTAATTTACATTTGTAGGTCAAATGACATATATCCTTACCTATAGTTGAGATTGGTTGACAGAATGCATACAGAGTGGCACAAGCACTTTGAACTATTATGTCAAAATCGTGAAGAAATTAAGACCTTTTTCGGGTCAACACTGCTCGCTACACTCCATTCTGTTGGTTGGATTATGTTGGAAGGAATAGTTGGGAATAAGGTGTGGACAAGAAGAAATGTTCAGTTTTTGATGTGGGAGAGAAACTCCAAATGGGGGGAAAGCTACACAATCAGGTAGGGACTGAAAACCCAGTCCACATTCAAGGCTCTGGCCCCCACCATTCCGAGGTGGGGTGCAAACCAAGGGCCACATAGGTGAAATGCAGGGAAAGAAACCACTAAAGGACCGGTCACACAGGCCCCGATGACGAGAACGAAAACGAGAACGATAAAAATGCACGCTCGCGATTGGTTGAATTGATCCACGCAGAATACGCCCACGCTCATTCAACTAATCGAGGGCGTGCATTTGTATCGTTATCATTTTCGTTCTTGTTATCGGGGCCTGTGTGACCGGGCCTTAAGCCAGCCTAGTCCCCAGTACTTGAACAAAATACAAGTAAAACACATAATTAATCATTCATTCTTATAGTAATTATATTGATCTTATGCAATTATTTTGGGTGAAAATATACGTCCAACCCAAAAGCAATACTTCAGTTCTTTGTGTAAGGCCATAACATGTTTACCTTTCAGTTCACGGGAATTGTTTTCTTTCTTATGTTGACTTTTTTGAAAGGACAATGACAGGAAATCGATGATGGAAGTAGGGAAAACCTCAGAGATTAACATCGTCGACCTATCAGGACTTTACGATCACGTAAACTCCACGGTGTTGTATTTGAAGACGGGTCTGTCCGGTCTGGCGGAATGCGATTAAAAGATCTTTAATGAATGAATGCTGGCTTAGCTGTGACTCACTCGATCAGTTGATTTAATTATATTCTGGCCACTTCTTTCACGGTCCAATTTGTCTTGCCCACTTACGAGAACATGTATGTGCAATGTACTTTGCAGTTATAAGCAAATTGACACGACGCAAGGAACTCAAGCTGAAATTTTTCATAAACTATGCTCGAACTTTGGGATTTAGGCATTAAATATTCAACAACTGTTTTCTTTTTTCAAGTTTGTACTGGGTGGATGCCTTTTAAAGGGGCTGTAAAGCTGTTGGCCCTGAGCGTTGTGTAATGTTAAAGATCTGAGTAACGCTTAGCGATAAGAGAAAGGGTTTGCCCCAGTGTTCCTGGCAGTGGCTGCTGATTGCACCGTAATGGGTCTCAGAATTCATAACTTTGATAACCTACTTTTCTGGAAAATGTATGGAGGCCTACTCAGCGCCTTTTGGTAGATGTGTGCGCTATTTAAGACTTTGATGTTATTATTATTATATTATTTAGTGTCCAATATAGACCATATTGAATAACCTCTTTTTGCTATGGAAAGTCGACATCTTGTAGGGCAAACCATATGCGCGTCCAAGCGCGTACATCATCGAAGCTAGCAGCACGCATCATTCCCGGTTTGATTTCTACGGCACATGCACGCACGCACAGGCACAGACGCCATCTTGTAGGTCAGATACTTGAGCCGCGTGACGTCATATTCAATACGTTTTTTTTAACTTTTTTCTTCTCCTTCAAGTTTGTACTGTGATGGATTTTAAAGGGGTTGTATCGTCATGATCATAACATGCCTGTGGCTATACATGGAATTATAAATTCTTACCCAGGTGTGCACTTGAGATTGGCCTTCTTCCATCATATATTGTATCTATGGAAAGCGCATGCGGGTGCAATATTTGGGTGAGAGTTCATAAATAATTCCATGACGACATAGCCCCTTTAATAAAGATTCCTGAACTCTTAAAGTTTGTTTTAAATTTCTTGTTATTTGAGCATTGTCGTTTTGTAATTTGCGAAACTAAGTTAATTCATTAATGTTCAATGTAGATCTCGCAATAGACCTTGTTGCATAGGACTTCATTTCAGTAGGGCGCCCTCACCTACAGGTCAAAAGGAGGTGGTTCATTGGCCAATACTGTGCGCCGCGCGTACAAATCTGTGCGTCTCGATTGTTTCGTCAACGTTTTTCCTCTAAGATGGCGGCTGGATGGCGTCAATGCATAAGGTCTATGGAGTCACGCACTCGGTGACAATTCTGTGATGGTGTCAAATCTATGATAGGAATCAAAAAGTTTAAAAGAACAAATTCTGGTTTAATTTCTCTGTGGTGAATTTCTACCTCCATGATTTGATAAATTCTTGTGAGGTGAAACCATAGCATTTTTTTCTTACAACAGTGACCTCCTTCACTGGTTGTACATAAAATGACGTCAAACCGTTAACAAAAACAGTAACCTTGAAGTACATGTGGATTTAGTGGCCGACAAACTTTTGTGTGAGTTGTAAAAGAGATTTCTCATGTTGCGCTGTAATTGTCCACCTATATTCGTTATTAATTGAACCATGACAGCCTTCCTCAGCCCAATCTGTATTAAGTGAAGAGTGCTCAGTTATCTGCAAAGTTTCACATGGAAAAATCCTTGGGGGGAGTCTTTGTGTTTGAAAGCAGAGATTTGTACGCTTCTAAATTAAGCAGAGCAATGACATTGAACCCTGACTCTTACAGTTACTATCCTTGAATTAATCATGTGGGAACCAGGCTGACATTAATATTTGGTAGGAATGTTGTAATTTGTTGAACCCAGTGACTGATTTCCTGCGTATAGCAGAGCAAAATGTTACACAAAATGTTTCAAATGCTACTAAAAAAAAATCAAGATTTGCTACTCAATCTTAGTATTCTGTGTGCACAAAATAAGTTTAGTCTAAATTTCTTGCTATGGAAAATTGCAGAACGAAATCGTTCCCTGGAACCCCACCCCTGATATGATCCTATTCCATAAGAAAGATGAATTAGGTTTGTGATTGTTTTGGCTGGGCTGATTAGAAAAATGGTACCCATATGTGGGCAGGCTATTTGAATGCTTCTTATCTTTATGGCCAGCGATATCAAGCAGGAATTTATTCTTATCCTAGAAATAGAAGGCTGCGTACGTAGGTCATCTGGTTTAGTTGTGTATTGGTAATGTGTAGAAACTTGCCACACCCTTTGAAAATTATGGAGAAAATGGACAAGGGGGTATGACAGAGACCACAGCTGGTCTAAACTAACACATAGGCCATGGTGTCTGCTGCCCATATTAGTATTAGCTTCGGTGCCCCTTCAAAATAATAATAATAATAAGAGAGTATTTATAAAGAGCATTTTGCCAGGCCTTAAAGACAGTGGACACTATTGGTAATTGTCAAAGACCAGTCTTCTCACTTGGTGTATCTGAACAAATGCATTAAATAACACACCTGTGAAAATTTGAGCTTGATTGGTCGTCAAAGTTGCGAGAAAACTGTAAAAGAAAAAAAAAAAACCCTTGTCATTGTACGAAGTTGTGTGCGTTCAGATGCTGATTTCAAGACCTCAAATTCTAAACTTGAGGTCTCGAAATCAAATTCGGGGAAAATTACTTCTTTCTCGAAAACTATGTCACTTCAGAGGGAGCCGTTTCTCACAATGTTTTATACTATCAACCTCTCCCTATTACTCATTTGTAAGAAATGTTTTATGCTGATAATTATTTTGAGTAATTACCAATAGTGTCCACTGCCTTTAAGGCGCTTTCCACCAAAATAAACAATGTTTTAAAAACAGCACTAAATATAAAAAAGGCAGTTTAAAAGCTTCCCATGGTTGGAAGATTTTCCAATGGAATTGCCCTTTTGGAAAAATGAAAATGGCCTTGCCCTCTCAAAAGTCCAGGCCAGCCACAGCTGCCAACTCTCCCTGGTTATGCAGAAAGTTCCTTAAAAATAAACTATAATTTCTATGTCCTGATAAACCAATTTGAAAATCTCTCTGATTATGGCAACTTTGTCCCCGATGAATGAATTTAAAGAGCTCCCTGATGATGGAAGCTTTGTCCATATTATTTTGAATGAATTCTAAACATCTATCTGATTGTTGTGCAAAATGTACCTGATTGCAAGATTCAAATGTAGGCAGCTCTGCGCAGACGAGAATTACAGACACTTTGTGGTTGTATTAGATGATATACTATTAATTTGCATCAGCATGATCAGGGATAGTTTCATATATTTTACAAAATTAATTTTACAATGGTTATACTGCCAGCTGCTAAGATACAGGATTCAAATTGCATCTAGCTACGGGGCAAGCTTGGTGGCCTAGTGGTTAGACATCTGCTCTAGAATTGCAAAGGTCATGGATTCGAACCCCATCCTGAGTAATATCCTGTAGTTTTTGTTCATAGGACCCAGGGGGTAGTATTAGTGGGTTTGACATGTACATGTACACCTGTGTTCTGTGTAAGTACAGGGGTGGATTTCACAAAGAGTTAAAGACGAGTCTTATGTCGAGTTAGGACGAGTTACTCATCCTAACATAGGATTAGCCTTAAGTTTTTAGTATCTCCTAGGACTATAGTCCTAAGTTAGGTTATCCTAACTTCTTGTGAAATAGACCTAAGTGAGTGGGTACAACATGATAAAACTAAACATACAAAATATTGTGTTTGAGTTAAGAACATTTAGAGAAGTCTTTGTCTTTTTTTTTTTTTTAGAGAAGTTTTTGTTTGATCTAAATATTAAAAACAACTAGTGTATAGGTCTATAGCTGTTGTGGACCGGATGACCACACCCATGTCATACTTGAATCAGAATTGTTGCACTCATAATACATAATATCCCTTTTTCTGTCAAAATCTTTACATTGGTTTGCTACTATAATGTTCACCCTGTACTACATAGCAATTTTAACCAGCAGAACACACTGCACCCGCGAAAAAAGAAGGGAGAAAAAAAAGCTCAAAGTGCGGAGTGATTTTTTTATCAGCATTTGATGATTACTGTAAATGTCAATATCATTAAGTTAACCACGAACACCTGCAGACACTGCCCTGATATGATAGTTGGGTTCATGCAATAATGAGCAAGCCTTTTGAATTTGTGTCATTCATAATATTAGATACATGATAAGACTTAAAGGGGCGCGTTGCCTTGATGAATCGGGCGAGTTGGTCTATGAAAAGCGTTTGAAACCGTTTGTTATGAAATGCATCTATGGTTGGAAAGATGCTTTAAAAGTAGAATATAATGATTCACACAAATATGCCTCGAAAATGGACAGTTTTCCTTTTATTTTGGGAACTAACACGGTTCAGCTATTTTGTGCAGTCAAAAATCACAAAATGGCGTGCCGTGTTAGTTTCCTGACAGTTTCAAATGCATTTCATAGACCAACTCGCCCGATCCAAGGCATTGTATACCTTTAAGTCTACAGTACATGTATGCATGGTGGAAAATATTACTAAGTATATTAGTAAGGTTTGCGGTGACACCATTAGTGGTGGCTTTGAGAAGAGCCAGTTTGTACTGCTCCATTATGTTTCTATCTCTAGACTCTATCAGAATACATCATCAGCGCAATCATCTCTTCACACGCACACATGGGTAGGTAGATCCGGTGAATATTAAATATCCACGTATTTACGCACACAAATCTAGGAATGCATTTAGCATTGCCAACATTCACTTTGTTCGTAATTGCATGCGTTTAATACACAGTGAGTGCACACATGCATGAAATGTCAATTTAAAGGGAGTTGTAGTTTTTTTGCATTGTGTCATTTGTCACAACCTAACTTCTGATTGAATTTATGAATAATTGAGTTTGTTAGGGAGTCTAACCTCTCAGAAACAAAAGTTGTCTAGGTAGCTAAGCACAAATTGATAACCATAAATTTGATTCCAATCCAAAGAAGTGACCTGTTTCTTGCTCATATCTTTTGCCAAGCAGAAATTTTTAAAATATAATTCTCTGCTTAAAAGCAGCAGCTCTGTAAAACCAGGGCCAAATTTCAAAGGTTTGCCTGAGTAATAAATGTTGCTTGAATAAACTCTGCTTAGCAAATATAAGAAGCAGGAAATCCCTCAAAAAAGGAAACTGTGATGTGACATTGGTAAGGCTTGAGCACAAAAATTAGCTAACCACAACAAAACTATGCTTACTAAGCGTAGTTTTGTGCTTAGCTAGTTTAGCTAAGCACAACACAAACTATGCTTACTAAGCATAGTTTTGTTATGCTTAGCTATTTTTTGTGCTCAAACAGCTCTATAAAATTGAGCCGTGGTCAAGGTTTTCCACTGGCTCCAAACATCCTGTCAACTGTTTCTGCTTGGAGTGTTTCCATTGATGAAAGTGATGACTGACTGAGTCAAGTGGAAAAATAGAAGCACTCAACTTTATACACCCCCAAAGACTTACAAAAAATAACCCTGTGTTAAGTCATTTGGGCAATTTCACAGTCAGTCAGGTCAAATGACCATTGGAGTCAGGAAGTTGATCTGATTTTCTTGCCGAGATTTGCTCTTAAATAACAAAAATCTTTTAACCTTGGTAAGAACGAAAAAACTCTCACAGGTGCCTTGCAACCCAACTACCCCGTCTTTCCAGTGCTGCTGACTTGAGATCGGTGATATCACAACCTGACCATTCTCGGATGTTGTCTGGGTCGACCCAGCCCATCTTTGGTCAGGCTAAGGAACAATGGCATCCCATCCACAGTGGCTGCTACTAAGCTGCCTATTCGAACAACGTGGCCTTAACCAAGTTGCCTTCCGCCATGTCCGTTCAATCACAGCACTACTGCTGAAATACTTTCAGTTTTCTATCATCTCCGCCAGTCTTCAGTGATAACAAAAATATGCAAGGAAACTACAGAAATGAATTGAATGAAATGTACTCTCTCTCCCCATCGATGATGCATCATCCCTTAAAGAGCATTCCATATATAAACATGATAAATGTTCAAAGTTAATGTTTTTGACGTCTGTGATCATGGGATGTGGATGCAGAGGAATCTAAATTCCCGGCAAGATGACTTCCTGAGGTTCTGAGAGGGTCTCTGCTATTGCAATCACACAATGAAGTGGGACATTGTATGAGCAAAGATGACAGTCACATTAATGGAAAAACAAGTCCAGCATCAACAACCTTTCACTCCCACTTGATCAGGCCTGTAACTTCGCTCTTGAAGGGGCACAGCAATTTCCCTCAGGTTAGGGGCACTTTTATGGGCAAAAGTTTGTATTGGAATCTTGCGGGAGGCACCACAGTAAAAGCACAGGGCTGGCAATTGGTCTGGGTGCCCTGCATGGTGTCTCTGTGTTCTTGTCGTTACGTTCTGGAACACTTTCAGGCGAGTGGTCAAGACTATAAAAGCACCGGACTCCAGCTCTGGTGTTTCTGATCAGCAGAGTGGGGGTTCGAATCCCGTGTTTAACAGGTATCCTTGAGATTAAACTTAACAATTGTTCAGGCCTGGAATTTAAATTTTGAATAGGCACAGCAATTGTTCTCTGTAAATGGGCACGTCGAAAATGTAATTTTGTAGTGAAGTTGGTCTGGATCACTGGTACATGTACATACAAATCTGGAAGACCAACTTCCCTTTAATGTTGTTGTAGGCAACAACTTCACTTTACAATGTGGAATGTCTTTCCGCAATCACAGCAATTGAAAATGTCGCAGGTCATTCCAGTTGGTTTAACAGCTTATCAAAGCTGATTAATGTTTTTGTTGGTGCCCTTAGCCTGCAGTTCCTGAATATTTTATTGGGCATTTGTTATCTGTGAATGGGCAACCAGACAATTTTTATTGCTCGATGGAAATGTCTTTTCTGCAGGTTCGGGGTCAGTATTTTAATGATTGATGACCTTTTGCCCCGTAGTGAAATTAAGCGGTAATGATATTGCAGTTTTCTCATTTTACACAATGGAGGAGGCTAACACCTCTTACCCCTATAACTTCCTACCAATAAACTTTGCCGAACAAAACATTCATGCTTCTGTAGTGTAGAACTACTTGGAACTTTTGAGTTTAGGAGGCACAAAGTATTCACAGGGGCGGAGGTTTGTGATAGCAGCATCCTGCTGTCTGTTTTGAGTTTTGTTGATTCTAAAAAGAGCTAATGGTGTATGACTTTCTTTATTGTACATGTGTAATCCGGTTTATACAAAACATTCTTGGCTTCCTGCGATTGTAGACGCCAGTTTGTATTGGTTTGATGGGTTCTTGCTTACATCTGTAAATCATAATTTATATTTATGTCATCAAAGTCTCTGGCAGAAACCCATTTTGACCCATTTGGACAGGCCGCCATAACTGATGCCAAGAAACGTGCATAATTGCCATGAACAAACTCACAGCCAATGATTAGTCTTCCTTTGACCTCAGTGATCGCACTTTTCAAACTTTTAAGGGGTCTATTTTTGATGGTCGTGAAAGTTGAGTTTAAAAAAAAAAAAAATTTTGTTGGTACATAAATCCTCAAAAGGAAAACTAGCTCAACGCATTTCAGAGGCTGCTGGCAATTGTGGATATGGTCATGAAAGTTGAGTTTAAAAAAAAATAAAATTTTTTGTTGGTACATAAATCCTCAAAAGCAAAAACTAGCGCAACGCATTTCAGAGGCTGCTTCAGGCAATTATGGATTGGAGTCAGTTTGGCTAACAACAGTGAATTATGTCACACTTCCAGACTGGATTAGAACACAAGGCTATCATTTTGGAAGTTGGAGCACAGAACCTTTAACAAATTTCTGCACAGTGTTATTGTCCAAAAATTGATCCTTGGATTTTGTTTACTTCAAAAAGGTATTTTCTTGTTTCTGGGTATGGAATGTTTAATCAACCACAGCATGGCCTTGGTTAGTATCAAGTTCATATGATTGTGATTGTTTTCAACAGTGTCAACCGTCGAGTAGGGGTTATCAAGTTTAAGGAAAGCCATGCACGGTTTTTCTACTATACTCTAAGAATAATCAGTGTCTAGCAACTTCAATTTTGTTTTCTTTATAAATTGTGTGTGGGTTGGTCAAAAAGATATCACTGAAAATCTAAATTTTGTTTTTAATTAAAGTATTATAGTAGAATCGTCTGTGCAGTTTTACTGTTAGCGGTCAACCTTGTTTTGATAGCTAACCTTCAGGACTGATGGGGCAGATTTTCTCTTCTGTTTCAAGCCAAGAAAAGCCATTGAAAACTCCTTGAGCTTAGGAGAAAATTTGTATAAAATAGTTGGAACTTTTGAGGCATTTTGTCGTTCTTCTTTTATCAGTGTATATAGGGAATATACATGTAATAGTTGGTCAATAATTTGTGGTGGATGGGTTAAAACAATTTTGAAAAAAAAAAAAACTTATAGTTTTTAAAAACTCCTAAATGGCCCCTGGGGTTCGGTATATTTTTATTATTATTTTGAGTTCCATGGTATACATACCGTCACCAAAATACCAAAGTACTGTGTTGTGTTTAATCAAGAATTTGTTTTGATGCGGACAAAAAATAAAACAACACAAACAAGTAGCCAGTATTGAAACTGAAAACCGAGCACATCGTTATTTCTAAAACAGATCTTGGGATTGTTTGTGACTATGGAGCTTTTAAGAAAGCTCCAGGGTTATAACAACTCCATGGTTGTACCAGAAAGGACCATACCAAATAACCACCCAAGTTCAGCGTACATTAATAATTAAACCATACCCTTACAATGGTTTCAAATGGTCAGCCAGCTTCATCAAAAACGTTACCATTAGTAGAGAGGAAGGTTTTGAATGTCACTTTCATCCCTTAGAGTCATCCATTACCCAAATCTTGAGTTTCTTGTTGATGTACATAATGAGGGTATCAGTTTCCATATCCTATGATTCATCATTCTTAAGGTAGGAGTAAGACCCTGTAGTTACAGGTGAACCCATTATAGACCACTTTGAAGATATCGTGACCTTGTTTACCCACACACTGGTTTTGCAATCACAGACTGCCTTTAGTCTAAGACATTCCCAAGGAGTGAGGCATTAAACACAGACCCCAAGACATTCAATGATTTGGTGATGATAAGACCAAACCATGACCAAACCCACCTCTTGAAATTCGCCCCCACACTCTTGGTGGTTGATGAACCCATGGATGAACCACACCAGCTTTCAAGATAGTGCAAATATTCAATTCTCAGGAAGGAGAAATGCTTTGGGACCAGTGGTTTGTGGCACTGGGGCTGGGGTGGTTTGGTGGGAAAATGTAGGAAAGATCATCTGTCCTTTCTCTATGGTAAGATCAAGAGGTTGGCAGTTCAGACAGGAAAACACATAGAGGTACATGTACGTTGTGGAGTAGAAAATGTGCAGAGCTTGGTCTCTATGAAGCAACCTTTGTGTTTTTCTCCCATTAAAAACAATGCAACTTCGCTACTATAGGCAGTGAGAATATATTTTTTTACATGCACAATTTTTCTTAATATTTTCCTTAATTTTGGTTGTAACAATTAAAAATCAGTGTTTTTTTGTTTATGTTTTCAGATAGGCCTACTCATTAATTAGTTCATCTGGATTGTTGATGATAATGAATTAAAAGATTTGTTTTTACAAATCCAAAATTATGTGCATGATGTTACTTACAAATAATTTAGTAGTTACAATTCACTCCTAAGCTAGGAGCTTCGTCAGACCATATCCAATACAGAACTGCCTTTTATTATAGAGGGCGTTGTAGGCGTGGTTTGGACTAATTGGTCGTAAATGTTCTGTAGATAGGCGTACTGTTCTCAAATATAACTTGATTTCAGAGGGAAATAACTCACACAAGCATGTACATATGATCATGTACATGTACATGTAGGCGTATCAGATGCCGGATTTTCTAAGCTATTAGCCTAAGCTTCCATTTGAATTATTGTAGATGAAGGCCTTCATATTATTGTGGATTAGTGCGCTTTTTAGGTTCTCAATTTTATTATTATGAATTAATGATGTTTTTGTCTTTACCTATACCTCTAACCTTGAAATCATGCCAGGGCAGGGATTCAAATTAGGGGCCATTAAAACCTAATAATAGATGTACTTTTATGAAGGTCATATGAACAACATTAATGATAAAATAAAATTTAATTTTGCCCCGATGTATCACCAAAGAAATTCCATTACTTCATGAACGTACATGTACTCAATGCAGTCTGATTTACTACTTTAGTGCAGTGGCATTTGCTATCCATGCATGTCCTAATCAAGCAATATGTTTTCATTTCGCGCCGTAATTAAATTATAGTTGGTGTTTCCATTCTGGTTTCAACAGATAATAATTCATAAAAAAATCCAATGTTTGGATTAAATCTCTGCCAAACATGGAGGCTTGAATCCGATCAACCGAATGTCATTTCCAATGGACAATACATGGAATGAGTCATATATGAACCTAGGCATTCTTTACATGTGATTGCTCTCGTGCTCTCGCACCCACTATGCCGAGCCTCAATGCACAACACAGGAGGGTTTTTTTTCAATTATCGACAACGGGGGCTTTCTTTCCACGGGATGGGGAACTGTATGTTTACTCTGATACACCACTCTCATGTTTTTCAATATAAAAATAGAAGACTTGTTCTCAAAGAAGCTCACAATTTTAATCATGTTGAGTGTTTACTCAAGACTTCAGTGTATATTTATCTGCCGTTTCCACCGCCCCCCCCCCCCCCACCCCCAACGATTAGGGAACAAGTTTCCAACTGTCTGCAAAGTAAAGGAGGCACTTGAAGTGTTTTAGTCTGTTAACTTTCTTGTCTTAGGGAGAACATGGAGGAATTGTAACAGTGTAGCTAGGATAAAAACAAAGGGCAGATTGGTGATGGTGACCCTGTGATTATGAAGGAGGGGGGGGGGGGTCAGTAGGTTTACATGTAGTTTATGATATATAAGCTGTGCAGTCACATGGGGGACGCACTGATTGCGTAAAGACGACATTGTTGGATTCGACGGACAATGTACTACTACTGCTTCATTATACAGGAGCGGTAAAGATACAAACCATTTTGCCTCTGGAAGATTACCGATTATGAACTCCACACCACAACCATTTTTTCCCCCGTGAAATATTTCTCTCTGAAATGAAGTCATGCTGGATAATAATTTGTATCTGAAACCTTTTACAAAACCAACAGCTGAATTTGGTTGTTACAACCAAATTAAGTATGACTACATGTGTTATCAAGCTGAAAATGTGCATGTTTTTAAATCTATTTTCTCCTGACTCGCACAACCGATTTAAGCCAAAATGTCCACAGGTTTGTTATTTCATGTAGGGTTGATCCATGATCACACCATCACACAAAACAAGAGAAAAGAGAGAATAGAAACTGAGAGAAAGCGACTGATAAATATGGCCGAAATTAAAAACAAGAGTGAAAGTCTGGGTTACAGGTGGTCTGTGTAGTAAAGTGTTGACTGTTGACCCCATTGTAAACATCAGAGTATGACTCACAGTTTCTTCCATTCCCCCCCCCCCCCAAAAAAAAAAAAAAAAAAAAAAAAGAAGATATGTTTTGCTGGAGGGCTTTTAGCTACATGTACATGTACATGTACTAAAAACTCAAAAACTTGTAATAGTACTTTGGATAGTTATCTGAGGTTACCATAAAGTGGTGTTATTGCTTGTGATCTCCTGTTACAAATTTTGTGTGTGGTGATACCTTGTGTGCGGGCTGCAATATGTGTAACTTGAATCTATGATGTAGCACCATGAACTGACGTCTGTGGTTTAAATTATAGGTAGAAATATCAAACTTCACTTCGCTTATCTTGTCAGTAGGCATTCTGCGTTTTTTTTTCTCTTTTTTTTTTCTTCTTAAAAATAAATAAACGGGAAGGGAAATGTAAAAACACTGACGTCGGCTTCGTTGGCTTTTTGTTAATGTCAATGTTCGTGTGTGTGGATTCATACGTTGTCCTCTTCGGCCGGTAGTGCGTGCCTGTCTTGGACCCCTCCGGCATTTACTGTACGTGACGTTTGCACTGGGAGACGATCGTAATGTCATCCCTGACACTCGAGGGACACAAGAAAAGAGAATCCTTAATTTGAAGTGCTGGAATTGCGGACTGACTTTCTTTGTCACATTGTGTAGCCGTCATGTTCATTTCAACGTGATTGACCAAAAACTATTTTTTTTCAACTATTTTTATACTCCTGCCACTGCTAGCCGTGTTGTTTTCAAGATCATTCTGTGTTTTGTGCCCCACACAAGAATAGAGAATCCTTAATTTGAATTGCAACTCACTTTCTTTGTCACATTGTGTAGCCGTCATGTTCATTTCAACTTGATTCATGAAAACAAATTTCGAAGTATTATTTATTTCTGCCGTTTGCACTAAGAGACAATCATAAATGTCATCCCTGACACTCGAGGGACACAAGAAAAGAGAATCCTTAATTTGCATTGCTGGAATTGCGGACTGACTTTCTTTGTCACATTGTGTAACCGTCATGATCATTTCAACGTGATTGACCAAAAAACGCATTTTTCAACTATTTTTTTTTTACTGTTTTTTTTCCAACTATTTTTATACTCCTGCCACTGCCAGCCGTGGTATTTTCAAGATCATTCTGTGTTTTGTGCCCCACACAAGAATAGAGAATCCTTAATTTGAATTGCAACTGACTTTCTTTGTCACATTGTGTAGCCGTCATGTTCATTTCAACGTGATTGACCAACTATTTTCTTTTTTGTACTATTTTTTTTCAACTATTTTTATACTCCTGCCAATGCTAGCCGTGCTGTTTTCAAGATCATTCTGTGTTTTGTGCCCCACACAAGAATAGAGAATCCTTAATTTGAATTGCAACTGACTTTCTTTGTCACATTGTGTAGCCTTCATGTTCATTTCAACTTGATTCAAAAACAAATTTCGAAGGATTTTTTATTGATGCCTGTCGTCTTGTTTTCAATGTTCATTCTGTTTTCAGCACTGCAGGCCAAATTGCAGTTAAAAACAGCTGCCGATTAGTCAAAAATCTGCCCAGCTTTAATAAAGGTGTGACATGTACAGTTTGTACATGTACATGCTGAATAAGAATAAGTGGAATTTGTCAGTCCATTCACCTACATGTACATCAGAGCCCTCGAATTATCAGAAATTCACATCTGATTTCTCCTGATTTGGACAGCCTTTATAAAAAGATGTACTCCGTTGCCACAGGTGTTATAAATACTTGAGAGTGCCAGCTTCAAAAACGACTGAATATTTGAAATGAAATTTCTGGGTGTGGAATTTGTACATCTGATTTCTCCTGATTTGGACAGCCTTTATAAAAAGATGTACTCCGTTGCCACAGGTGTTATAAATACTTGAGAGTGCCAGCTTCAAAAACGACTGAATATTTGAAATGAAATTTCTGGGTGTGGAATTTGTACTACATGCAGCTGTACAAAAAAATAGTGGATATTTCAGTATGCACATAATTATAGAGCTGATGTTTCACAAAATGAAACATAAATTTCCCCAAGAAGAACTGAATTAGTGGGGCAGTTAGAGATATGTTTTGTAGGATTGCAGCTTCAAAAATGACTGAACATTGGAAAGGAAATTTCTAGCTGTTGAATTTGGACTTGGTGGAGCTGAACAAAATGGTGGATATTGTAATAATATTTATGCTAGCTGCTGTTTCACAATATGCAGCATGAATTTATGCAAGAAAACTGAATTAGTGAGGCAGATGGGGAAATATTTTGTAGGAATTGTGCCATTGATTATACAAGCACGGAATTTGGCACATCATCAGAATTTCACCAGAAAGATATTTGGATGAAAATGACATACTCTGCCTGTGTGCCACATTCCATGCTTGCGTCATCAGAGGCATATTCCTATCACCTCTACTCCTAGAACTATGAGGTTCGTTCCTCTATCCTCTCTACAAAGGAAGAAGATAGTGGAACGAACCTCGTAGTTCTAGGAGTACCCTCCGTCTTATTAAAGGGACACATTGCCTTGGATCGGTCGAGTTGGTCTTTGAAAAGCGTTTGTAACCGTTTTTTATAAAATGCATATGGGTAGAAAGATGTTGTAAAAGTAGAATACAATGATCCACACAAACATGCTTCGAAATTGCGTGGTTTTCCTTTTACCTCGTCGACTAACACGTCGGCCATTTATGGGGGTCAAAATTTTGACTCCCATAAATGGCCGACCATGTTAGTTCGCACAGTAGAAGGAAAACCACGCAATTTCGAGGCAAACGTGTGTGGATCATTGTATTCTACTTTTAAAACATCTTTCCAACCATGTGCATTTTGTAAAAAACGGTTACAAACGCTTTTGTTTTGACCAACTCGTCCGTTCCAAGGCAACGTGTTCCTTTAAATGTACGATGATAGTTTGATATAATGAATAGGGTAGATGGCCTTAGCTTTCGATCCAAACCGGACCTTCTTCAGAGGCAAAACACAAGTCCAAACAAATACATATCCATTTTATAGAAAAAAAGAGGGGAAAGGGATTAAGGGAAGGATCCAGAAAGAAGCGGGAAAATAACAGCCAATCAAAGTTTCTATTTCAGATAGTATGATAGTATGATATACATGTACATAGATTTTCAATCAAAGTGCTACACACAATGACAATTATAAATCGAACAAGTATGCCGTAAAAAAAAGGGTTTGAGCCTAACTTCAGTTTGACATTGAGTTGAAACTGGTGGGACACAGGAAGACATAGTATTTACATTGTCACTACTGGCTTCTTTTTGTTTGTGGTTCACACAATATACCGAGGTCATTAGAGAAAGGTTGACTGCCGGAGTTTTATTGATGTTAGGAAGACATTGGTCATAAAAAAAAGGACGGATGAAAAGAACGGAAAGGCAACGACTGGAATGAAACAAACATTGGATGCAATTGGTTTAGCGGACTGGCAATACTTTATTGTGAAAACACTCTCATTCACAGAGAATAGAACCAAATGTTGTGTACATGTACGTGTTAAAAATAGAGCGCTCGTTATTCACTCGTTTCCTACAGAGATCTATATTTATCAATAAACGGATGTCTGTGTGTTCCATGCTTTACAACAGAGTCGAAATTTCTATGTCCTGGTATACCCTCCATCCCTGAAACATCCTTGCCACAGATTACATAATACAGATGCGCACAGGTTTTGTATTCTTTCATGCTTTTTAAGGATTTCTGAAACAAAAGAGCATGAGGTTGTATTTTTGTATTGCATTTTTGGTTTAGTTCCATCCTATCAAGCTGGGATAAGCAAACCGGTACCCATCGGGTCCTAATTTCATGGCTCTGCTTACTGCCAAATTCTGCGCTTACGTTCTCCTTCTACTGTACAACCGCTGAATTTTTGCACTATAGCTGTGTAGGAGAAGAAAGCCTAAGTAATGCGGAGTTCGCACACAAATTCCCTGCTTATACAATGTACCCTGTGAAGTACGCTTGACGTAAGCCCGGAATTCCCTGCTTCCATAAGCTCTGATTCTTTGCTTATGGTGAGCAGAGCCATGAAAATGCCCGCTGCCTGTTACCAACCAAAAGCCCATGGAAATTAACATTTCTTTTTGACCGGCTCCCTGCTCTAGTTTTCGATTGGCAGCTTGAAGTTGATGTCTTTGGAAGTTAAGCGATAATTGTTTTAACACTTCCCTTATTCCTTTGGTTTCTTTTCTGCAGTTATATGCAACTAGTGGAGAGTTTACCGACATACGGAGTACATTACTACGAGCTGAAAGATAAAACTGGTATCCCGTGGTGGCTGGGTCTCAGTTACAAGGGAATTGGCCAGTACGACATCACAGACAGACTCATCCCAAGAAAGGTGGGTATTATCCTCTGGAAATTAACGGTTTTTCTTCTTCTGCACAACAGGGAAATCATGACCTGTAAAAGTACAGTGCCTTTCTGATGCTTTGTGCGGAGTGGGAGGTACAGCGTTGCTTTGAGCAGGAAATATTGCTCGTCAACTTGGATAGTGCTCGCCAAGTATTATGCGATGTAGTTCGATGATTATTTTGTCCATCTGTCTGATCCTTTCTAGGTCTTCCAGTGGAGACAGCTCCAGAACATCTTCTATCGTGATCGGAAATTTTCCATCGAAGTAATCGATCCAAGGAGGTTAGTCACTTTCTTTTTACCCCAATTGTTGATTTATTTTATTGACCATGTTTTTTAGTTTGGTTGTTATATCATTGAGGTACAGTGTAGCTATTTCTACCTCCATGGTCATATTAAGTTGAATTCTTAGTGTAAACAGTACCCTTTTATTTTCAGTTTTGTTTTAAACTTGATTAAGCATGGTATTTAATTTTGGTATGATCTGAAAATAACCTCAAAATAGTTGCTGAAATTCTACTAATTTAGACTAAGAAAATTCTCCCAAACACAGCATGTGTATTTGTCATGGATGTCCCGTTATTACCTACGTTTTGTTTTATGAAAAAATCTTGTTTAGTCTAAACGGCGCCCTCGCTGAGGTCAAAGGAAGACCAGTCATTGGCCGAGAGTTGTGCCTGGTGCGTGCACGTTTCCATTGTTTGCCCTACTCCAAGAGGTCTACTGTGTTTCGTTGAACAAAATTACCAATAACTTATTAATTTGCATGATTGAACTACATTATGTATGATTTTTGTTGTCTTCCGTTATTATGATTTTCTTGTTTTTTTATGATTTGTTTTCCCCCCTTGATTTGCATCTTGACCTTTGACCCTGACCCGACCTGACCCCCCAGAGTTGTGCATACATTGAGCAGTTTGAACCTGTATGAAGAGTCATTGGAAGAGGACATTTATGATGAATTGTCGGATGCGATTGCCGACCCTACAACTCAGTAAGTTACCTCGAACCCTCGTCCTCTACTTGTCAGTGTAATAATGTGTCTTGAGAGGGGAGGGGAGGGGGGGGGGGGCAAGCTGCTTCTAAAATACCTTGAGTTGCTGTGGTAACCGTATTGACTGCTTCACATTCAAGCACTGATAATAATAAAAACATTAATTGTTGCTTCTTATATAGCGCTTCTTATTTGGCTTCTCAGTGATGCTCTAGGCGCTTCCTTTTGTTGCAAGGGGTACTGAGCTACAGTTTTTTTTTAAGTATGGAACCTTTTTCCTTTACATAGCTAGCACCATGCAATGTTCTACAAGGTGCTGTGGCGCAATATGCTACCAATCAAACCAGGAACACTTGGGTGATGTCTAAGGAACCCAAACTGCTTGTGAAATGCTTGTGAAATGCTATGTATATATGTTTGCATGCTTTTACACACGGCATAAAATTTCTTGAACAATCCTGTGATCTGTGATCTGAAAGTTTTATGTATACCAAAGCCTAGGCTGAACATCTGATGTCACATTTTGAGGCTCGAGAATTACGCCAGAGATCTGCCTCAAGCGAATGTCAATCTCTGTCCATAATCACCTTTGACCTCTCACTCATTTCACGTGGAGATTCACCTCCAAATCCTATGTACACGTACAAAAACAATGCACACTGACTGTATGTGCAGACAACCGAAAGTGCAGCTTCCAGACATCATGTCGGAGTTGGACCAATCAAAACACAGATATGGAAAGCTTGTGTCACTACCAGTTATGAAATGAACTCATCTTATCCAATGGAATCGCTGGGTCTGTAACACGAGTACCTGTCTTTAACTGGGACCAGTTTAAAAGCCTATCTGAATGGTTTATAAAGCCGTGTCTGGCTATGGCTACGGCCACGGCTAGATTTCTGCGTCATCATGTGTTGTGGTGTAGGACATCCTTAGCAACGCCCTTAGCAACTGTCATAGCCGTAGCTACAGCCGCCAATTCGGATGCGGCCTTACTTTTGTTCACAACCAAATTCACACAACACATCACAGAAGACAGACTTGAAATAAACAAAATGGAGATGGTTATTATTTTTTCAGTTTCGCTTAGAGTGAATTGGGAGATAAATTCGCAGAATTGACCATCAAAAGAGCTGAAAGTAGTAGTGAGAGTTGAGACAAGCTTTGCTTATCTAAATACAAAATGGCCATTGAATCCTTGAAGGCATTTAATCTCGGTGGATAGGCTTTCTTGAATGTCAATGTTTCTCTCCAGTATGTTTTAGTTTTTCTTCATTTATCTACAAATGCTACTTTTTAAAGTAAGGTTTGTGGTAACACCATGTAAGAGTTGCCGTAGGTTTCAACTCGACTTTTTAATCAGGATGCTCTGATGAGAGAAGACGATAAGAGTGTTAGGAAAACTGTTCTTATAAATAGAAACTTTTTTTTTGTGTGGGGGGGGGGGTGGTCAAGTATAGTGCATGAAAGAAAGTCCTTATTAAAATACAATACATCTTTCGATCACTTTGACTAACTTAAGGTGAAGATTGGGAATCAGTTTTGAAATCACTCTTCCCTTTTATTCAAAAATTTACTTCCTTTTTTTCAAATTGTCCTGTAATGTTCACAGATTCCATCCATTCCAGTCACGTAATGTCATCTCTTTTCTCTCAGGAGTTTCAAATTTCTAAAAATCAGAAATTTAGTTCCTCTTTTGTGGCAGCGAGGGAATTTAGTTTCAATTAGTTACAGGTTTGATCCATGGGTAGAGTTACGAATAATGACATTTTGCAATATAATTGTGCGGTTGTTCCTCCTGCGATTTATTTCTCAACTATAGTTTCATTTAATCGTGGCGGGAACTGATTCCATTCAGTTAACACCATGTGACGAGTGAAAGAAATTTATCAGCAAGATTGGGAATTTATCCAGTGATTGAAACCTATTTTGAAATTTACTTGCATCTTCTTTAAGGGTGGGGACAGGGTTTGCTTGTGCGTAAAGCGCTCGCCTCTCAACGTTGTGTTTCTGGTTCGATTCTCTACAAGACCATATGTGAGTGGAGTTGTGCCTTGCTTCTCTCCTATGCCATGAGGGTTTTTTCTGGGCCCTCAAGTTTTCCTCCCTCTGGAAAATTCAGACACTTTCGACCTCTACCTGTGCTCTGTGTTCATATATGGGTTGATGTGGCTGGCTGTCGTAAGCACCCTTGCATGCCTGCAGCTCGTGCTCAGTTTATAGCCGCGTCCTTCAAAATTCAGCTTCTCAGCGGCAAGTTAAGGACGATTAGCCTCCTTAACTATTATTTTTACTTTAGGGCAACGCTGTCAACTACAGACAAGGGTAAACTTACAAAAACAAAACGTCTTGAAACTTATAGGGGATTTGAGGCATTGCATGGTGAGCTATCAATATGTATTTGGTTTGCAGTAACACCATGTGTGTATCTACTTGCCAGGTAAAGTTTGTTATTTGTCTCGCTATGTATTCTACTATCGCAAAACTTAATTATGTTTTTATCTTTGAACAGAGTCTCTGTGAGTAAGCGTACATTCGGCGTGACTAACTCCAGCCTCCATACATGGTATGGGTCCCCAGTAATGGTCAAGTCTATGTGGACAATGGCAGTCAGTCAACACCAGTTCTATCTGGACAAGAAACACAGCAAGGTTAGTTTTTTTCTTCAACAATTTCCTTTTTGGAACAGCAACCTTCCAGAAGTATTTATTTATTACACACCCAACAGCACAAAAAGCGGCAATAACATTAGCATAGGAAATGAGAATAAATGTTAAGTTTTAGTTATGGGAGGGAAAACCCATGACTGAAAACCCCAAATCCACATGCAAGACTCCTGTCTGAGGTTTGATGCAAACTGAAGTCCACAGGCGTTCATTAGTTCATTATAACCCTCCTACTATTGGTGTTTTTCTCAAGACAACGGATCCATACCTCATTGTGCTGTATCCGAATTAGTGGCTACAGCTCTGGCTACGACTCATGCATTGAAGTATAGAATGTCTTTAGCAACACCCTTAGCAACCATCATAGCCATAGATGTAGCCACTAATTTGGATCTTGGATCATTGGACAAACAATTGAAACTTTTTTTTTTTAGAGTCTTACAAAATGGTGCTAGGGATTGTGCTAGGGATTTAGTCCGGCACAAACTCCTAAAGAGAACCAGTGAGGCGCTGAGACATTTGGCACTGCACTCTCTCATCGCATGAAATAAGACCTTTCAATTAAGATCAATGTGTTGACATCAGGTCAGGTTTCCTAGTCCAGGCGGGAAAATGGCCTCCATTTGGCTGTGTTTTACAAAGAGTCCCTGGGGTTCGTCGTGATACTCAGCTCAGGTATCTCTTACTACCCTGCCCTTGCTTCAGGAACGACAAAAGTGCTGTTATTTACAGGGGGGGGGGGGGGGTGCTGTTTAGTCCTTGGGTTTTAAAGAACCAAGCTTCCTCCTCTCACCGATTTTAAGTGAGATAAGTGTATTGAAGGCTATTTTAGGTTGGCCATTTAAGTAGCTTGATATACTGATAATTGATGTTGTAATTTAAACGGATTCTATTCAGAGTGTCCTAGTTTTTTCCTTTAGATGAGCTAAGGATGTATTGAGGGAGGTGTGGAGCCCGAGATGGCAATCCTAAACCGTTTTGGCTAAAAGCGTTGAAAGAGCGAGGATAATGGAAGTTAAGGCCATGTCTGACTGAGTGGCTGTGGCTTAATTGCCATGGTAACATGTGTTGAAGCATCCCTCATAGCAACTCTGTTTGCGATAGCCATAGCCACCAAAAGTTCTCAGAATTTGTTAAGTTGACGTTTTTAGGAAATGTGCATCACAAGTTGAGTTGGTCATGCCAAGAGTTAATTCCTACTGAGAGTTTAAGAATGAAAAAATCCTGGTCATACATCTTGAAATAAACAAACCAATCACTGAACTAGACTGAACTCTGCCTGTTTGGGTTTGACACGGTTCTCTTATAATGAAAATACAAGGTGATAATGTCTCAAAGTTGACTCCTTCAGTGCCAAGTTCATACGTGTATGATTTCATTATTAATGTATCCCGAAAGGGCCACTTAGCATACATTGTACATGTGTGATATATTTTATGTCCTTAAAAAGTGTCATCAATCCGGACAACCCATAATATACAAGTTATTGCGAGGGGGCATTGTCACTCAAGAAATACTCTTTACTGTGGGATGTTCCAAGGCAACACAAATCAGCAAGATATATTTTGTTCAGTGAGAAAGACAAAACAATTAATACACTCTTTTAATAAGCCTAAAAAAGCTGGGCATTTTAGGTAAAAAACAAAAAGGGGGGGGGGGGGGCGCACTGGAAGAGTGAAACACTTTTATAAAAGAACGGTAGCATGTCCACAGGCTGTGTGGTACATCACGAAAAACACTTTATAAAACCTTGACTGGATTACATTAAACAAAAGTGAGTCAAATCTCAAAACGACGACCAGGGGAGAAAAGAGCCTTGTCCCGCTACCCCAAGAAGGATATTGTGTTGACTATGACTCAGAGGGCAAGCAACCGGCTGTTACAGTCAGAGAGAGAAGTGTGTGAGTGTGTGTGTGTCTCGGACGAACCTTAGTACACGCCTCGAATCGTTGATAACCGTTTACTCTTTGTCCTGGCCTAGGAGCGGTACCCAGCACAGCGTAGCTTTAATCAAATAGCCAAGGATCTAACGACGAGCACCAACTCGCTGACGTCTTCACATACGTCTGAGATGAGCGAGGAGCAGACGGAAGGTTGTACCAACCTGGTCTTATTGAAAGACGCCAAAGATGCATGTAAGTTTGCTCTCCCTCGACTAGAGTTTTAACTAGCTTGAACTATCTTTATAGCTTTCGAGACGGTCAAAACAGAAGCCTGTTAACTGTTTTTTTTTTTCCATTGATACCATGGGTCCTTTTGGTTGGAAAGCAGTATGTAAAAGCAAATTCTATTTGCTCAATAGCTTTAACTAGTTTTGAGTTTTGAGTGCAGTTTGTCATTACTGAGGTAAATCAGTCTGACAGACTCATCTGTTGTTTTATTCTGGCGCAATAATCCGTAGGTTTCAAGTTGAAGTCCACACTCTTGTCAATTTCCTTGTTCAAAAAAAAGGAGGGGGGTTCCCCCAGACACTTGTGGTTTACTTGTGTAATTTTATTGTTAACCAATTGCCATTAGTCTGTGACTTTTTTTTTTTTTTTTTTTTTTTTTTATTATATGAAAAAAAAACACCACAATTTTGAATTGAAAAATTAAATTGAATTGTTTATTATTTGGCGCTAACAAATAATGAAATTTGTATGAAACTTGATAGAGCAAAGATAATATTATTTGGTTTACCCTTACACCGATGAGTGTGAGCACTGTATACACAGTACTTTCCTGAGCTTTGTAAAATCAAAATTGCTGGCATATTGCTCGGGTGGGATTTAAAAAACTACCGGTAGTTATATGCCTGGGATTTTTTCCCCACAGAACTTGGGGAAAGTACTGAGTATACGGTGCTTACACACATCAGTGTAATAATAATAATAATAAGGGAATCAATGTGTGGTGAAGAGGTTTTCAACTAGTGGTTTAATCCCAACGAGGCCTGGTTCTTGATAATTTTACCGAGACGAAGTCGAGGTAAATTATAAAGAACCAGGCCTCGGCGGGTTTAAACCACTAGTTGAAAACCGATTCAACACACTTTGATTCCCATTCATAAATACCTTTTCAGTCAAAAACATCATCACTTTTTGGTCAAAAAGTAAAATAAATGCAAAAATTATAATTTTTAAATGATATCTTTCAACACAACACCCCTCCAGCTATGAAATGGTAGAGCCCTCCGCTGCCCTCGCGTAAACAACTCCTTATAAGGGAATGCTGTGGGCGTCGCGCGTATCGCGCGATGTGGCACAACTGTTTCAGCCGTTGCTCTCGACCAATAGGAATGAAGAAACTGTCTTGTATGAACAGGTGCAAGGTTGCGTGTCACGCTCATGAATTAACACTTTTTACCGGTCATTAACAAAAGGTTTATGCACACCCACGAGACGCGCTCTCCACCTATAGGAGTAGAGAAACTGTCTGGGGTATTTATGAATCATTATTTAGATGTTGACGAGTTCATCTTTAACAAATTCTCTGTTGTTTTCTCACAGCCTCGAGAGAGCTGCTCGCCATCGAGGGGGAGGCGGCGCGGAAGGAGCTGGTTGAAGCTCTCAAGGCGCGCAAGGTGGTTCTCCAAGACACCCTACAGGAGAAACTCGACAGTCTCAGGCTGCTCTGTCTGAACGAAGCGGTAAGTACGAAGGGCAAGGTCTTCAGGAAACTTGTCACGTCATTCTTGTGGAAGGTTCTTTTTTGGATGAATCAGATGGTGGTGATCGTGGGGCACTGCAATGACCATAAGATTTCACTCTGCTTCTGTTATTACGGGTTTACCTTTAAAAAAAAATTATGACGAATCTGTAGTACTTTTTCAACATAAGATGACTGTTGTAGTTCAGGCCTGGCATTTCACGGGGGCCATGACCTCCGTTGCCCCTGGGCCCAGTTTCAGAGCTGCTTAAGTACCAACAAGTAGCTAAAAACAGCAAACTTATGCTTACTAGAATAAGTTTACCAGCCAAAATACCATGTCACGTATACAGTTTATGACTGGTATCCTGCTAGTGTTTGCTAAGCACACAGCTTGTGAGCAAAATCGTCTGTTTAAGCAGCTCTGGGAAATAAGGCCCTAGTTTTGGCCTTGAAGCCCCTTCAAAATCTTCCGGTAGGCTTTAAGACTTTCCAAAGGAAGTGCCCTTTGCAAAATGGAAAATGGCCTTGCCCTTTCAAAGCAAGTTAGTGTTGTTAATTATATTTAATTGTTTGAAAAACAAATTATGCACAGTGTAAAGAGTTTTTTGTGATGGAGAGACTTTTTTTCATACAACCATGCAATGTTTTGTTATTGTAAACTTTTAACCATTAAGTCTTTTCAAACTGTTTTACCTGCAGAAAAATCAGCAAATCTGTGTCTAGGCAATTCTGTATCGCGTGTACAGTAGGTCAGCCCTTGTCCTCAATCAATAAAAGTGACATACTTTTTTTTTCCCAAGGGCCAAATATCATGTGTTACACCTGTTACAATCTGTTCAATTAAAGAGGTTTGAATCAAATATAAAAATCACGTCATTTCATTTACAGGAAAAGTTAATTACACAAATGAAGAGGTGTTTTATTGGTCAACGTTGTCTTTTTCCTTGTAAGTGTGACAAACATGTATAACACCTGGTACAATCGTTCAATTACAGATGATCAAATCAAAAGTTTCCTCTCTTTTTTTCCCCCCTAAGGGCCAAATATCATGGCTTTGTATCAAGCCCTTGATACAACCTGTTCAATTAAAGAGTGACACAAAACGCAAGAATCACCAAAAGTACAGGAAAAGTTAATCACACAAATTAAAGAGTAATTTTATTTTCCAAACGTTTTTAGGAGTTAACGGGAGAGCTACCCATTGACTTTCCGCGAATTCCAGGGGAGCCCCTACCCCGTCCGAAGACAAGAGTAACAACTGCGTTTACGCTCTCTGACAAGGCTGTGAACACACCGGAACATAACTCTGAGGTGAGACCACAAACTGTTTAATTAACTGATTCATAGATCGCTTGTCAAGTGACAATTTTTGCTGCTGCTACGACCGAATGGTTGTTCGCAATGACTTGGGGTGTGTTTTCGCAGTCGAAACCAATAATTGTTTCGGTTCAATTTGCCATTGATTGATCACTGGCTATTGACTGAAGAAAAGTTGTAGGTTAAGACCCCAAAACGCACCGGGTGGGCTTAAGGCGCTGTATGAGTCAGGAGAAAATAGCCAAAATGTTCAGCATGTAACCAAACTGTCCTTATATTTGTTTTTTAAAAAACCAACATCAGCTGTTGTGTTTTTTGAAGGGTTTTTCAGATACAGTCTTCTCGAATACAACTTTATTTCAGAGAGAAATATTTTACACAAAAGGTTTTAGTATACAATTCACAATCAGTAAGCTTTCAAACTAAATTTAAACTATGATGTTTTTCATCCTTGGCCTATTCTTTATACTACCATTAAAGACACTGGACACTATTGGTAATTGTCAAAGACCAGTCTTCTCACTTGGTGCATCTCAACATATGCATCAAATAACAAACATGTGAACATTTGAGCTCAATTGGTCGTCAAAGTTGCGAGATAACTATGAAAGAAAAAACACCCTTGACACACGAAGTTGTGTGCTTTCAGATGCTTGATTTCGAGACCTCAAAATCTAATTCTGAGGTCTCAAAATCAAATTTGTGGAAAATTAATTCTTTCTCGAAAACTACGTCACTTCAGAGGGAGCTGTTTATCAGAATGTTTTTTACTATCAACCTCTCCCCATTACTCGTTACCAAGTAAGGTTTTCTGCTAACAATAATTTTGAGTTACCAATAGTGTCCACTGCCTTTAAATCGAGATTTGTCAGTTAAGCGTCTGTCAAAAGTACGAAATGGAAATTTGTTTTGTAATTGTAGATGTTAAGTTGTGAGAAACGTTGGTAAATGTGCATTCAGGATATGACCTTTCCTTGACCATGGGTTGAGGGGAAGCAGGTCAGATCATGGCCAGTTGGGACAAGCTGCTACCAGGAAATATGGTTCCTCAAGGATTAATTAAGATGGGGGATAAGGACATATTTAGAAGCAACCACAAAAGGTTATTTCTTATTTGGCACACTTGCGTTCAGTGCTAATTCATTCTAAAACAAAACAAAAAGGCTTGTAAAATGATGTATCATTGCAAAGATGGCCGACTTGACACTCTGTGAAGTCAACTGAGAACTATCTGTAAGTTGTTATTTATTTGTTATTTTTCTGTAACTAGGATGAAGGGCTTTCTAAACCTTGTGGCTGGCCGCTGTTAATGAACCTCACCTTCAGTTGGATCTATTATTATTATTGGCCATCCCCCAACCTGGTCATTTTCCTGCTGTGAAGATTTAGTCCTCACATTGCCATTAATTATAAAGTATTTGTCATATTCGGCTATTTCTGTGTAGCAGGATGATGGGCTTTGGAACTAAATTGTTTTTAAAGCCATTGGACCCTTTCGGTTCAGAAAAAAAAATAAAAGTTCACAGATTTACAAATAACTTACAGGGTTTACAGAAGGCAGTGGTGAAAGACTTCTCTTGAAATATTATTCCATGAAATGCTTTACTTTTTGAGAAAACAACAAAACAATATAAATTCTCGTTAACGAGAATTACGGATTTATTTTTAAACACATGTCATGACACGGCGAAACGCGCGGAAACAAGGGTGGGTTTTTCCGTTGTTTTCTCCCGACTCCGATGACCGATTGAGCCTAAATTTTCACAAGTTTGTTATTTGATATAGAAGTTGTGATACACAAAGTGTGGGCCTTTGACAACACTGTTTACCGAAAGGGTCCAATGGCTTTAAGTGTTTTTACAGGCAATGTTCCAAGATATCTGAGCATCGTTTTTGTTCCAGTTAGTGAATTACACTGTCACAAAACTAGGAACATGGTCCTTCTGCCCCTAGAAGAGAACGTGGAAGAGGAACTATTTGTCATATTCAACTATTTCTGGAAAGCAGGATGATGGGCTTCAGAACTTAGTGGTTTTAAGTGTTTAACACGCAATATTCCACGGTATCTGAGCAATGGTTTTTGCTCCAGTCAGTGAATAGGACTGTCACCAAAATAGGAACAGCACTGTTGATAGCCTGGTCCCTCTACCCTCTAGAATGGAAAGTTAGTTTCAGGGGTGCCCAGGCTTGGAACAACTTGCCCTTGCCGCTAAATCTGAAATCTCTGCAGCCCACAGATCTTATTCAGATTTTTTTTCAAACAACCCGAGTTAATAACATTTTCCACTGACTTTTTTTATAAGCAAATTTGGGTGTCTTTTGTTGGTTGTAATTTTTGTTACATTTATCTCTCCAATTTCATGGCTTGGTCCATTATTAATGGCTGGCCCCCACAGCCGGTCATTATCATGCAGTAAACACTAGGGCCTCCTAAATATTTTCCCTAATTATAAACTATTTATTATATTGGACTATTTCTCTAACCAGAATGATATGCTTCAAACTTGGCAGCTGGCTGTTTGTTAACGGACCTTACATTTAGCTCAGTCAATTATCAGTGGCCAACCCCCAAATCTGGTCATTATCACACAGTGAAGACTGAGTCCTCCTACAGCTATTCTCTATTTATAAACTATTTGTTAAATTCAACAATTTTTGTATAATTGGGATGATAGACTATCAAACTTGGTGGACAGTTAATGCACCTCAGCTCAGTCCATTATAAGTGGCCTGCCCCAAAGCTGGTCATTATCATGTAGTAAAGACCAGGTCCTCCTACACATATTCGCTATTTATAACTTATCAATTGATTTTTTCTGTGATCAGGATGATGGGCTTTCCAAACTGGAGAGCGAGTACGAGATCCAATCCAAGATTACTACGGCAGCCATGAAACTTGCTAATGACCCGACCATAAGCAAGAAAGTCCGTAAGACTCGCAGGGATTCTTACAAGAAGTCAGCCCTCAGGGTAAGTAGGAATTGAGAATTTCATTTTCATTTAATCCACATTCAAAACATAAAGAAATGTGTGACCAAAGAACTTCTTCTAAAGCACTTCTTCCAAGGAGACTCTTAGAAAATATTTGTGGTATTTTTCGGGGCCTATGCCAGCCGTCTCATCAGACCTTAGGCCAGATCAGAGTTGGCGGCTACGACTTTGACTGTTGCTGAGGTTGTTGTTAAAGAAGTCGTATACTTCACGGCATGATGGTGTGGCGATCCAGTCATAGCAGTAGCTGTAACTGCTAATTTGGAAAGGGCGTGTTTTTGGACACATGCATTTGCATTCAACGAAAGAAATGTCTGTGCTTAAAAAAAGTGTATTTGATATGAGATTAGTGCAGGCCTGTTATTCTTTCTACTCAATTCTGGTTTCCGATATTTTGCCCTGAGGAAGGTCAGTAAAATATTTACTAAACATGAACAATATTTAAAAGCCTATAATATATGCACATGAAAGCCAGCCCTTTTACTATTTTGTTGTACTCTTTTCTAAGGGCCAAATAAAATGCCTGTTACTGTTACTAAAGATTATTTACATGTATATGAACTCGAATGTTATATATCAAACACTGTTTTTACGTAAAAGATTGCAATACATGCAGTGAAACCTTCACAAGGAAAGCAAAGTTACTCACAAATATACATTGTTTTCCTATGTCAGCTGAACAGCATTGAAGTTCAGCTTACCGATTTGCGCCACAGACTCGGCCTGGAAATAGAGGAACCGACAGCGGAGAGAAAAGCCCTGGATGAGTACAACAGCTTGAGTCGCTCCGGCCGCAAAGCGAGTACTCCTCACACACCACCAGCATCTAGATTTGGATTCGGATTCATGTCAGAACGAGGCAGAACTAAAACCTTAGACGATCGGAAAGGAGCAAGAATACGCTCCAAGAGCGTTCCTCGTCAGTTGTTGAACGGAGGCTGGCGGTCCCCGTCGCAGAGTCGGAAAAACAAGCCGCCCTTACCGGTGGAGATTTACTCGGACAGTCCCCCGCAAACAGAGTCTCCGAAGGTCTCCAAGAAGGGTGACGCTAAGAAGCCACCACGTGGAAATAAGATGAGCCTGAACTTTTTTGAGCCCTCCATAAAGGAGAGTAATGTGGAGCTTGCAAGGAGACCGTCTGATGACTTGCTTAATCGTCAGCCTCGCCAGTCGAGATCAAATAGCGTGAGTAGCAAGGACAGTTTACTCTCGCAGAGATCCGCTGATTACGTTGAGAGCCAGCGTCCCCAACCACCTTACCCCAAACCTGTGGTAAGTTACACAGACTCTTTCAGCAAGAGCACACCTTCGTTAAATTTGCAGGGAGATGTCCCTGGCGACTCGCCCCGTCGCCACAGAAACCCGTCATCAAACTCTGGAAGCAAAGGGAGCTCCGTAGCCTCGGCGAGGGCACCACCCCCGTCGTATCCGACTAGTAATTTCCGATCGCTGAACAGAACTGGACGGTACCACGAGTCCCCGGAGTTGAGTACGACTCCGAGGGAGTACGACCCCGCCCCGTTACGGCATCACGCCGCCTCCCTGCATGATCTGCAGATATTATCGGCGCGTCAGGACTTCCCGCTGCCTGACGACGATCTGGAATACCATCAGCAGCCAACGTCCCTGAGCCAGCCGGCTTCTCCGAAGAAACACCATTCTTTGGGCAATCTCCTTCTGAAATCAAACAGTATACAAAGTCAGAACTCTGACGATCAGAGCTCGACGGAGTACACGCCATACCGGAGTCGGACTTCCTATCGATCCCAGAAGTACCAGAACTATGCCAGCCGGCTGCAGGGTCCGAAGAAATTTGAATTTGAGGAAGTGAACAGCTACATCAACCAGCCGTACGATCCGCGTAGTGATCAACCTGATCAGAGGCTAGATCAGGATGATTATCATGATTACGCCGAGCAACTTGCTCCCTCAGAGCGCGGATCAGAGCGCGGTTCAGAGCGCGGTTCCAGTCATTCGTCATCAGTCGCCGGCGACTTCCAAAACGGAGGGAATCGCAACCGCCATCACTCCATCTCCTCCCAGCAATCGTCGAGTAGCTCCTCCCACAGCTCCTCTTTAGCCGTGCAGCTAGGGTCCAACGGCTCCCCCTACCACTCCCAAAGAACTCCCGTCTACACCCACGTCTCGGAGTACACCTCCAGCTACGCTACTATCTCTCACACCCCCTCTAACATGAGCGTTGCTTCCCACAACATGAGCACCCACTCCCAGTCTATGACTCTCTACCAGGAGCCCCAACCCGCAAACTCGTACCGGACTGAACCCCAGCCGGCTTCCGTGTACCGGACGACGTCATCCATGGTTCTACGTCCACAGCAGTTTGGCACTGGTATAGCGGTCAGTAAGGTCCACTACCAGCCGGTCACCCCCATGACTTGCGAACCAGTGGCCCGCCACAAGAAAGCCACGCACCCAACATCTGCAAATAGGTAAGGATCCATAAAAGTTTCCCTCAACAAAAATAATTAAATTAAAATTAGATTATTTCAGATGATGAATCCATTGAGACATTTCTAAGTTACAAAAAATTATGAACTTTTTTTTTTCTTTTCTTTTTTTCTCCCTGGGAAAAAACCTTCACTCAATTTGTCTTTCCTTAATAAGTGAAACAAAACACAAATACAGAGCTACATGTATCATGTCCATGTTTGGCACAGAGGGGGGATCTTGGGCAAATAACATCATCCTTGAAAACCTAATTCTGCAAAGTCTGATAACTTGATATCTCAACATCAGAAGTTTCCTGAAGTAAAACCAAGTGTTGATCAAGTGTTTTCTACTAAGACCATTTGACACTGCTAATTCATTAGACTAAAGATCAAACTTTGAACAGTTTTAACAAAGTAGAGTTTGCAAGAGGTTCTTTTAATTTGCCATCCATTACTAAGAGTTCACTTGAAAATTGTGACGATAAAACTTCATTCTTTCACCTTTTATTGTTAAACTCATTGAATAATTGACAGAAAAGATACAGCATTGCAAATTGTCCTAAAAGTTTTTGTCATTGTTGATGTGTGTGACAAAATCATTCCATTCTGATCAAAATTTAACCTTTTGAGAGATGTTGTGTTGTTTGAACAAACAACTAAAAACTGTTGAATATTCCCGCTTATCAGGATTCAGCTTTTACACGCAATGCTGAGCATAACTTTGTTGTGCTTAGCTTGTTATTTGTTTTCTGCTTAAGCAGCTCTGTGAAATTGTTCCCCTTTATGCAGTGCTCACAACCCAATGCTGTATCTTTTCTGAACCCCTATCTCTACTCTCCACTGAGGAATGAATTTTAGAATGTAATTTCATGTGATTAACAATTGAATGTGTCATTCTTGGTTCATGTGCTAATTTACATACAGTAGTTAGTTGCCCATTGAATCCCACTCTAACACTACTCTAGTATTATGGGTTGCTTTTTGTCTTCGTCCATGTTCATCCATGCTTTTAACGAATCCCGCTCATTTAGTCCATTAACAGCTTAACAATAAATTATTAACCCATACAGTCCAAAATCTTCCCAAATCCTACTCAGGGCGTTGTCTGACTTTCTTGGGTTTTTAGTACTGCCAAACAGCAAATTTGCTTTTAGGACAGGAATACCAATCTTATCGATGACCAGACAGTTTGATTTTGTGCTAATATAGAGAGGAGTATTCTGGATCCGAGTTTCAAGATTTTTTTTGTCAGCAGTGACTCTCCCCAGAAGAGATTAGTTGGGATTATTTTTATCTTGGAAAGCAGGTGGCAAGGACATGAAACGGCTGTGTGATTATGTTAGACTTATTGTATTGGCGAGCAACAAGGTCAATTAACAGGCTTTTAAACATTTTTTCAAAGGTTCATAGATCTTTCAACAACTAACCAGAACCTCATTAGAAGAGCTAACTTGTAGTTACAATATTAGTTCATGGCTGAATTCCAGGCCTGGAAATACTTGGCTAAGTTGCCCTGATCTTGGCATTGGTGCCCCTTCAAAAAAATGTCCCATAGTGTTTAAGATTGGAAGCGCACTTTGCAAAATGAAAATGGCCTTGCCCTCTCAAAGATGAAGTTGCAGGCCTGGAATTCACGTCTAATCATCTGCCTCATTCGCCCCCCCCCCCTCCCTCTGCCAGATACAAACAAACAAATATATGAAATACAACAAATGTTACACACAAAAAATTTTGTGGCGAACTTGCTTGTACTTGTTTGGTTGTCTTGAGTAACCAAGCTACATGTACATGTATGTGTGTTTGTTCATAGTCAGTGTTGATGTGTGTAAAAGTTGTCTCTGTTTCAAACTTTCATGCATGGATTTGACTCTTAGGGCCTGCTGTCGATTTCACAAAACTCTTCCTAACTTAAGACTAATCTTAGGAATCTTAGAACGAGTTCCAATCCTGCACTGTAGCATGCAGACCTTAAGACTAATCCTAAGTTAGGACGAGTTACTCGTCCTTGAGATAAGACGAGTCTTAACTCTTTGTGAAATGGACCCATGGTCACACGAGGCAACTTTTACCGGCAACTTGAAGGCAACCAGCCGCAGTATATTTTACAAGAACACTTCTGTAGCTATGAGTGATTTCTAAAGGGTGTCTTAAGATCCCCAAGTATAGTTATGTTAACTTTCAGATGTGAATGGATTCTCTTCTATGAGATTGCCTGGAACTGGTTGCCTGTAATTTGCCTCGTTTGACATGACCCTTAGATGTCTTTATTAGATTGTAAAATTAGTTTGTAGAATTACTCTTTTGGATTTCTTTTTGTGCGTGGCCAATCCAACACTACGCTCTGCTCCCATGCTTTGTTAAAATCCCAACATTTTTATCACAACCTAGTATGTAGTTCAATTTGAATGATGGCTGACATTTGCGTCTGAAGAGTTCAAATGTAGTCTTCATTTGTGACCATAGCAGGTGTACCAGACACCATTAAAATCTAACTTTTAAGTGCCGTATCAAGGTTTTTTAGTTGCATGAGAAAGTTTGTCACTTCAAAAGAGTGTGGACAATCATAACCTCTGGGTACATTTATGAACAGCCAATAAAAAGGCCAGCATCTTGTCACATGACCCCACATCATATTAGGTCAAGTTCGCGCAAGGACCAATGGTTAACTAATGGATGTTTAGTGACATGCAGAGGGCATGCGCAAAAATCTCGTCATGTCATGTCAACGCAACCAGGGACTCGACGAACTTTACAGAGTTTCGACTAACGTGACATGTAGTAAAACTATAGCCAACTATAGTCCTTGCGCAAACTTGGCCCTAGATTCAGGTGCATTTGTGCACAGCCACGATCATGGGTACACCTTTTATTACATACATGTAGACACATGTAGACACCAAAACAGACACATCTTGATGAAGGCCCCTTTGCAGTTGACAAACTCAAGCTCTTAAAGGGAAGGTTCATGTTTTGTAATTACTCAAAACAAATATTAACTTAAAAACTTACTTGGTAATGAGCATTGGAGAGTTGTTGATAGTATAAAACATTGTGGGAAACGACTCCCTCTGAAGTAATGTAGTTTTTGAGAAAGAGGTAATTTATCACTAAAATAATAAAAGACTGCTAGCTAGAAGTCTTTTATTCCTATCTGAAAGCACACAAATTCGTCCAACAAGGGTGTTTTTTCTTTCATCATTTTCTCGCAACTTCGATGACCTATTGAGCCCAAATTTGCACAGGCTTGTTATTTTATGCATGTGATGGGATACACTAAGTGAGAAGACTGGTCTTTGACAATTACCAAACGTATACCTTCCCTTTAAAGCAATTGTTGATGTAACATTGAGATACCTGCTTCATCAGTGGTTTTCAAACTGTTGTTCATAAACTGGACACCAACAAATGGTTTACCCAATATAGTGGCTGTGCACATTTAAAATTGTCAGCCGCCTTCGTTCCCAGTATTTGTAGAGACCATTTTTGCCGCCACTAACCCATTGCACGCCATCGTGCCTCCAGATCGCACACATCACACCGTTGTTTGATTCACCTAGCATGTCGCTTTCTTTGTTTCCGTTGGTTATTTTATTCACTCTATAGCTTTCCCTCGTTCACCGCTCTAGACGGTAGCCCCAGAGTCCGACCGCATGAAGAACGAGTTCCGCCAAATCATCAGAAGTAAGCATTTTTTTTTTTTTTTTTTTTTATGACCAACCCCCTAGGGCCTACTTTCAAAAAAGATGTGTAGCAAGTAAATTTACTTACCAAAATAAAAAAATACTAAGAACAAACTTTCTAAAACCTGAAACACTCAACAACAAAATGGGATAAAAATGAAAGAAACAAATAAACAAACAAACAAACAAACAAACAAACAAACAAACAAACAAACAAACAAACAAACATACATAACCAGGGCACCAGTGTGAAAGAAGAATGGCATTTTGCCTGGTAACCTGTTTCTTTTTGCAAACAATAGCAATTCACCTGGTTACTTGTTTCTTCTATGCAGTCAATTAACATTTTGCCTGGTATCCTGTTTCTTCTGTGCAAACAATGGCATTTAGCCTAGTAACCTGTTTTTATTGTGCGATTGTGGGAAGACGATTTTCGTGTTGACAAACCTTTTGAAATTAGGCCCGCAAAGTATTAATAAAACAAATTGCAAATACTGCTCAGTTTCAGTTGACTATGGACAGAGTTGAGTCACATTACAAACACTTAAAAAGACCTTTTCTTTGGTTCAGTTTTGCATTTATATAAATATCTCCATAATTGTTTTTTTTTTTAAATCCAAAAAATTGACTCATCTTGAAATGAAAGACAGGTGATGATTCGGGTTCCGCTGTCTGTTGCCATAGCGACAGTTAGATAAACATCACCTTGAACATATTATGACAAAACATAAAAAGCGAGGGCTATTCATGATAGGACAATCACTCCTGATTTTTATCGTATAGTCATTTCTGACTGAACCCCCCCCCCCCCCCCCCCCCCCGACAGAACAAAGATGTTGACAAAATAGGGAGATCGCCAACACAAGGGGCTAGATAACTCTGTTAGTCGAGCCCCTGGCATGTTAATCCGGAGGTCGTTGGTTCAAATCCTGCTCCAGTTAATTTTTCTTTGTTCAGCCCACAATCATTTCAAAAAGTTTCTCAATCCGTTTCCTTTTTGGTTTTGTAACTAACATTAACCATTCGGTTCGTTAATATTCCATTTTGTTTGCTTAGCTATTTAAGTTGCGTTTTGTAAATCCCTGAATGGCCTGATTTTGTTTGCTCCCTCGTCCTACAATTAACAAACAAAACAAACCAACAAACAATAAACAAACAAACAACAGATAACAGTTGGAGGTTGTGTGGATAAAAGTTTGACGATTTTGTACCCGTTTATGTTTGGCATGATTCTAATACTGCATTTCATTTTTGTCGCAAATTTTTTGGTGGCTCAAAACTGTGTCGAGGTGTTGTTGATTGTTACTTTGTTCGTCCTCCGTCATGATGTTATGGTGGTTTTTTTCATATCACTGGTGGGGTATACATACATGCAGTTTCTCAAATGCAGTTTCTCAAATAAAGGGCACTTTGTTTCATGTCTTAAAGTATTGTAAATATTTGGTTTCTGTGATGATCATCTGCTTAGCCACATTAAAAATTGATAATCTGCAAGTGGTGAAATATTTTGGGGTAGAACAAGGACAATTTTGTGGAGCAAAACTTCGACCTGTGGCTGTAGGTGCTACCAAACAAAGATACTGACAAAATAGGAAGACTGCCAATATTAGTGCTAGATTATCTAGCGAATGGTAGAGTGCATGCACCGATCCGGCGGTCACAGCTTCCAGTGCTGCTCTAGTAAGTTTTTCTTTGTTCAACCCAAAATTATTTACCCATTGCTTCCCTGTTGGTTTATAACTATATTGTAAGCTCTACCAATTATGTATTATATACGACTGGCAGAAATGTATGTTACAGACGAGGTTAGTTTATTTAATTATGAGACCCATTTTTAAAGCAACCTGAATGGTTCACAAAGTAATGCGGTGCAGTCCGCAGCCAGACATGCCACAGACCCCATTGCAGTGTTAGTGAGACTCCAGACTGTAAAAACTGACTCCCAACTGGGTACAAGTTATGAATATTCAATACCGGTAAAAAAAAAATTGACCAATAAAAACACATCCTCCTTCAGACCTTTTCAAGTCCGTATGAAAGTGTCCTGCGATGACCCGAATCAAGGTAAGATGGCCGCCCACGCCCTGCTTGCCTTTCTTCTGCTCGTTGGATTTTGGTAATCCATTCAAACGAATGATCTAACAGTGCATGGACATGCAAGCATTGACCTATAACTATTTTCCCGACCAGGATTTCAGGTGTCAAACTCTGATTGTTGGGAACAGGAGATAACGACGTGTGAGCATGTGAATTTGGGAAATTTGCACTGGTGACCAATGACCAATAGGGAGAATGTGTTCTTGTTGCATGTCTGATATAGGGCGGTGTCCAATGTCAGCGGCTATGGCTAGAGCTGGATCACCGCATCCTTGTGCATTGAAGCATAGAACCTCCTTAGCAACAGTGCTAGCCCAAGCCGTAGCCGCCGATTTGGATACGGCCTATTTCAGGAGAAAGTGTCATGTGACTAACTATCTACTACTAGTTACAGCATAAGAATTTTTAAAATCGCCTGTAAAAAAAAATTGGTGAATGAATTTTAAGAAAAAGATTTAGTGCATGCAGGATTGTGACGAGTCCCTTTGCTAGTTTGGAAAAATATTAGCCCATTGTATAATATGCCAGATTGCCAGCCTGATGTGTGTCTGCAAAATGGTTTGTCGCTAAATGTCTCGGCTAAATACTCCGCTTGGAACCAAAGTTGAATGCGTGCATGATGACATGAGTTTCTACAATTGCATATAGGCCTCACCTGTGTTTTAGATTTGCGTTTGTTGATAGATTTCAACAAATAGGCATATAGGGCATAGGTCTGTCAGGGATGAGAAGTATCAGAGGGTGATTTGGTTGGTGTAGTAGTATCTTAAAGGCAGTGGACACTATTGGTAATTACTCAAAATAATTATTAGCACAAAACCTTACTTGGTGATGAGTAATGGGGAGAGGTTGGTAATATAAAACATTGTGAGAAACGGCTCCCTCTGAAGTGGAGTAGTTTTTCGAGAAAGAAGTATTTTTTCCACAAATTTGATTTCGAGACCTCAAGTTTAGAGGATCTTAAACTGAAACTTCTTTGTCTTGTTGCCATTGCGTTCTTGGCTAGTACAGTGATTAAGTTTGCTTTTCTGAGATTCCTCGGCTTCACAACCAGAATAAATGAAAGGAATATAAATGAAATTAAAGCAATTGAAATAAAACCTGCAGGCACGGGCACCCTACTCATATGACGTCATGTTGATACAGAATTACACGGAAAGATGTCAAAAGTGTCTATATTTGTCTCCACGTTGGGAAAAACAACTTGTTTGCTTAAAGGGAAGGTATATATCTGGCAATCACTCTTGAAATTGGCAACTCTTGAAATTGGCAACTCTTGAAATTGGCAACTCTTGAAATTGGCAACTCTTGAAATTTGCGACTCTTGAAATTGGCGGCAGTAATAACTTCCACTTAAACGCCTACAGCAGCTTTCGATAGTATTGAGAAACAATTCACTGTGAAGTAATGTGGTCAATAATAAAAAAAAATAATTTATGGCCCCAAATTTGAGTCTGAGATGTGTACTTTTTCTATCACTACTGATTCCTCTTGGGGGTTATTTTCCATCGATAAAAAAACACGACCACCTTAAAAAAAATGAGTTTTTTCACATGTAAGTTTTATTGTATACATCTACATTTCTATAGGATTAAACCAATCGAACGGTTTCAAAAACTTCAGTACATGTATAATTTGCCTATAAGGCATGTTCGTGTAGGAAGGTCATTCTCTGACAAGAAGTTCTGTTTGAGGAAACAGTATAAAAATATGATAGCGTATAGACCCAACAATGCCGACCCTTTAATTGAAATGTTTGCTCAGGGAGTCAATCTGAATTGTTGCGACTGTACTTAAAGGCAGTGGACACTATTGGTAATTACTCAAAATAATTATAAGCATAAAACCTTTCTTGGTGACGTGTAATGGGGAGAGGTTGATGGTATAAAACGTTGTGAGAAACGGCTCCCTCTGAAGTGCCATAGCTTTCGAGAAAGAAGTAATTTTCCACGAATTTGATTTCAAGACCTCAAGTTTAGAACTTGAGGTCTCGAAATCAACCATCTAAACGCACACAACTTCGTGTGACAAGGGTGTTTTTTCTTTCATTATTATCTCGCAAATTCGACGACCGATTGAGCTCAAATTTTCTCAGGGTTCTTATTTTATGCATGATTAGATACACCAACTGTGAATAGTAGTCTTTGACAATTACCAATAGTGTACACTGTCTTTAACAAATAATAATCAAGACAACTTCCTGTTTTCTTGAAACGATGTCGGGATGGTCTCCGTCAACACATGCCTGAGATTGTCGTGTTTCATTTTCTTGATTAATCAGTAACTTCCCCTTTCGGGAAAATTAGTCGGACTTTGGTGCTTTTCTTGTTTGTTTTTTCGGCTCTTGTCATGTTGTGTCAAAAATGAGATTTGCCTGGGTTTGTTCTGATCTTGAGAAGGTGTTTTTTATACATCAACAAGGTGCAGGGTTGGATATTTGACTCATATAACAACGTTCCTGTTCATGAAGAGTCTGGCCAGTCACAGCGATCTTGTTATAACTATTGGATGGTGGGACTTCTGGCAGCCATCTTGGATATATTTTACGTGTGTCTGACACACTGAAAGTTGACTGTAATATTCTTTAACCACCAAAACAATCATCACGATCTGTTTAACATTAAACCTATTCGGTCTTGAGGTGTGGTTTGTTCGGGATTTAGGTGTAGATTATTGAAGCAGCAAAGGACAGAATGACTAAGGATTTGTAAACACTATCTCCATGTCCATATTTACAAAGAAATGTCCCAAATCGTTGCTGAATCAACTAGTTGACAGTTTCAAAGCAGGCAGTTGGATTTGACTTCTCAAAATAATGAATCACGTTAATAATGTTTGACCCCCTAGTTTGTTATATATACAGTCCTTCCTTAAATAATAGCACTGTTATAAAGAGCTTTATAAATATACGTCACAATGCTAATCCAAAACGAGGCGATGGGCGCAGCCACTGCAAGTGATGGGGGAAGTGCGCCCATAGCCCCATTTTGGGTACGAATTATGACGTCATGCATAAATATTAAGAGAGGCGTATAACAACGTTCCTGTTATGAAGAGGTTACTTGGCCAGTCCTTGCATTCTAGTTCTATTACATTTTTAACAAAAGTCAACTTCATTTTTTGTGTATTTGTAATACTATCGGTTTTTCTCTTTTGGTGAGGTATAGGGAGGTAGGGTTGTGGGAAAGAGACTTTTGGGATTTGGCGATTACAGTAAAAACTAGTTGTTTGATTTATCTAAACACTAAGCCCAGACTGCTTCTATGTCGAGGATCAGTCATCAGTCTTAACACTCATCATGACATGAACTATCTCTGGGTGGAATTGTGGCTTCAGAACCTAGACATGGCTATGGTTGCACGATACCATTGGCCGATGTATACTCAGTGGGTGTGAGTTTACCCAGCGAGGTAGGGGGTGCTTCGGGAGGGGATTGCTTCTAGATAGGGGGGCTTTGTGTCTCATCTAGTATGACTCACGTCCTGTTTGTGTAGAAATCTGAAGACCCTTTAGACGTCACCTGTTCGATGACGGTGACTGAAATCTCAAGACCGAATCGCATTTCTTAAAATTTGATCATGTAGTGCTTTGCTGTACGTCAAGAAATGGTTGATGTTTTCAGAACCTGTGCATAAGCTTTGTTTACCGCTTAACGGCCCTGTAGTGAAATTTGCACATGATTCTTGTTTGGCATGAACTTGGTTGAAGAGTCATGTCAAAGGTCATATAATTAAAAGGCGATCGGACTTGCGACATCATTGCTAGTACAAATTTATACCCCACCTCGCCCTCAAAAAAGAAATACGTGCGCACTCCGCTTGTTGCCGCTTTGATCTCTAAATGGTTAATATTGGATGTAATCAAGTTGTTTGCATAATTGAGAATTTTTGTCCCAGCGAATTGTTTGCACCTTGGCTGTTTCTGTATAAGGCTGTATTTGAATTAATAGATACGCCTATTGCTTATGGTGTTGCTAAGGATTTCCTATACTTCAGTGCATGATGACGCGGAAAGATAGCCGTAGCCGTAGTCACTAATCTGGACATAACCAAAGCAGCTGCAGCTGTGGCTTGGCTACCACACCATCAGGCATTGAAGCAACGACCTTAGCACTATGCGCAGCAACCAATTCAGACACGCCCTTATTCCCAGATCCACACTAATACCTTGGACCTGTATGTGTGAATGGGATGTCCGCAGGGAACAAGACTTTGTTTCAGGAAGGTCAGATGAGTTTGAGGTTAGATAAGAAAAGAGGTCATTTGTGACGTGGTTAGTTGCCTTGGTTGTGACGCTATGGACAGTTGGACACTTTGTTATCGGTTTCAGAATAGTGTCTGACATATTTGTTTCTGTTTTTAATGTAAGACGCCTTGGAATATCGAGGTCCCTTGATGTTCATGTCAAGGATTGTTAGACAAACCCATTATATCCTACTAGCTAATTGTTAATGTCATATTGATTGTGGTAGCTTTGTACTTTGCAATAACCTTAGTTGAGTGGCTGAATTTGACTAGAGATACAAGTCTTTGTGAAGCTACGTATTCTAGTCAAATTGAAAACTGAGTCGCATTATACAGGACAAGGAGTAGCTTTGTCCTTTTGTCCGTAATCCTACAGTTTCTTTTATCTGTTTTGTTTTTGACTGTTCAGGTTATAAAGTGGAATGCTTTAACCTGTCGTGTTTTTCCGCAGGATTTCGCGTGACTCTTTCTCCGCATCACTAGACGACTTGACGTACCGCGGCGACGCCGGGGAATCGCTGGCGATAGCGGACAGCTTCAGCGAAGAAATGTTGGCCTGGCTGGAGGATCACGACAGCAGCGCCCAGTCGGGAACACTTGTCTGACGCAACGAGATACAGCAGAGAAAGCTGCTGTCAAATTAAGGTAAGGCTCCACCCTTCTCTCTCTTGAATCTTTTTGTTATTGTAAACCCACAGGTTTCATACATCAAATTAAAGGAACACGTTGCCTTGGATCGGACGAGTTGGTCTTTGAAAAGCATTTACAACCGTTTGTTACAAAATGCATATGGTTCGAAAGATTTTTTAAAAGTAGAATACAATGATCCAGACACATTTGCCTCGAAACTGCGTGGTTTTCCTTTTACTTTGCGAACTAACAGGGTCGGCCATTTATGGGAGTCAACATAAATGGCCGACTGTGTTTGTCGACGAGGTAAAAGGAAAACCACGCAATTTCGAAAGATACTTGTGTGGGTCATTATATTCTACTTTTAAAATATCTTTCTAATCATATGCATTTTATAACAAACGGTTACAAATGCTTTTCAAAGACCAACTCGACCGATCCAAGGCAACGTGTTCCTTTAACCCACTCCACCCACAGCAACTGCAATGGTGCCCTGTGCTTTTGCTGTGGTGCCCTCTACAAAAGTTCCAATACAAATTTTACATTTTTCCCATAAAAGGACCTCTCACCAGAGGAAAACTGACAACAGTATTAATTTATAAAGGGCATTTATGAAAACAAAGCGCCAGGTATTTTTACTGCAAGGAGTGGGACGAAGTTTGTAATGGTTTACAAGGTGCTGTGGCGCAATATTCTGCTAATCCAGCCAGGAACACAGGGGTGCACTGGGTTCTTTCACATGCATTTACACAACACATGGGACCAACGACTTTACGTCCCATCCGAAGGACGAAGCAATGGTTAAGTGTCTTGCTTAAGAACACAAGTGTCATGGCTGGGGATTCGAACCCAAACTCTGCTGATCAGAAACACCAGAGTTTGGAGTCGGTGTTCTAAACCACTCGGCCATGACACTTTCAAGGGTGAAGTTTAAGGCCTTAGGTTTGGAAGGATTTGGGGTTCTTCTTATCTTTTTGTGTGCTTTGTTACCATGACAGTTATTATTTTGATTCTAATAAAATTCTGATTACACTTTCTTCTTGACACAGTTCCCCATCCCCTGGGCTGGTTCCCAACATCTCTTCGCTGAAGCTGCGACCTTCTGCTGGCAGATTGTACAATCTCACCCCCGACCTCTTCATCGACAACCCCTCATCGGGGGTCCTCCGTACATCACCAACCCTCTCTCTCTCCTGTTGTAGTTTACCTGTAAATAAACGTCTCTTTGTAAATTATTGTCTCGATCATTCGTGTGTACATTTTATAAGGTTATTTTAAATGAAATGGTCAGACGAAATACAAATTTTACGGAAGAATATTAAGTTATATATTTTTTATGGCAAGTGTTTCCTTTTAAGTGGCTGATTTTTCTCGTTATAGAATTTGTTTTCAGACTTCTGAGTTTGTTTGTTTTTTCCTTTATACCAAAGTTCTGTTTTTGAAATAGAGAGTACGTTTCATTAATAGTTGTTCTTTTAAATTTTGATAACGCAAATGATACAATTTTTGGGGGGAAGCGTGAGTGACAAAAATAATGCAAAATTTAGTATTCTTGACATGAGATAAACAATTGTGTTTACTGAAAACAACTAATTGTATTACTCTCAAGAAAATGTTTCTATTTAGATTTTTGGGAGTGACACAAGAAACGTTTTATTGAAGATTTGTTTTTGTTTTTTTCATATCTCAAGAATACCATATTTTGAAATTAGTTGGAATTTTTACAAACTCAGTATGTCAATGAACCCAACAGTGAACTGAATATTTTATAAAGACGCCAACAAATTGTAGCTAAGTAACTAAGAATAAGTGTGCCCCTTTCTACTTAATTCAGCAGTTGCGTAAAATGTGTGTTCAACAAAATCCGTACCTCACTTTTTTACAAGAGGGTTAGCAAGCTCAAAAGGCTCTATCATTTGCAAGTGGGGAAAAAGTCTTGTTAAATGTAGTTTTTTAATAATCGTATTTGTTGCAATACTGCTGCGCTTCCCAAAGTAAGTTTGTTTTTGTTTATTAATCTGGTAAAGCTCTGGTAGCATGTGACATGTCAATAACTAAGCCCACCTTTGTGGCACGACTTGGAAACGTCAATCTCAATATTCTGAACTTAAAGGGGATGCAAAAGACAATTCTTGACAAATCAAATATGATTTGAAATAACTCAATCACCACAAAATGACTTGGGTTTTTTCTCACAGAGTGGAGTACGGCATGAAATTAAGGCTTTGGTACTTACTGGAATCTTTTTTACAAAAGTACGTATAGGTTTAACCGTTTGGAATCAAGATTGGTGTTACTTGCTCAATAACTCTTCATGTGGCTCTTTGAGGGTATTGTGGAATCTCCTCAAGTGGCTGTTCTGGGCCCAATTTCATGGCTCCGCTTACCGTAAGCAGGGAATTCTGTGCTACTGGGCAAGCGTATTTCATGGGTTAGCGTCAAATTTTGGCTTCTGCGCGTGCGTACACCACGATACTAGGCATTCTACGCTTACAAGGCTAGCGCAGAAATTTGGCGCTTGCACGTAAGCTGGGAATTGTGATGGAAGTGCAGAATTCGGCGGAAAGCAAAGCCATGAAATTGGGTCTTGGTCTTGATGACAAAAGAATCCAGGTAGAGTCAGTTAGCTTCCACTTTGTGTGTGCAGTGGACAGACATTGCGAGGAATGTTGCGAGGAACGAGGAATGTGCGTTTGTAATTGAGGGTGCCCCACTGACATCTTGCTAGTTGATACGCATAAATAGAGTTTAACCCGTCGAGTAATTTATCAGATTCGTTGTTTCACGTCTTCAAGCCGTTTATCAGTCGTTTTGGTTCTTATAGATTTATGTCAGTGGTTTATGGATAATAATCATTCAAACATTCACGTCGTTTGGTGGCAAATTATCAGTACATTTTGATTACATTTAATTTGCATTTTGTATACAAACTTTAATAAGTGCACTCTTCAACGAAACCAAGTTGTTGCCATAGAAATAAGATAAGCAATGCTGTAAGTGCTCTTGTTGATTTGTCGTGTGTCTTAAAGAATTGAATTGTTATTGAATCTCATGTTCTCATGTCCTTAGCAGTATCTCTGGCGGATTAAATTCCCCAGTTTTCAGACTTTGTATTTTCAGGGTAGATTCGAATATACTTTTCTGTTGCAACACCACAGTCCAAGGTTTTGTAACCAAGGTTTAAAACTAAGGAAGCCATAATTGCAAGGCAGAAACAGATTGCCACAGTTTGTAACAGATTGCCACAGTTTGTAACAGATTGCCACAGTTTGTAACAGATTGCCACAGTTTGTAACAGATTGCCACAGTTTGTAACAGATTGCCACAGTTTGTAACAGATTGCCACAGTTTGTAACAGATTGCCACAGTTTGTAACAGATTGCCACAGTTTGTAACAGATTGCCACAGTTTGTAACAGATTGCCACAGTTTGTAACAGATTGCCACAGTTTGTAACAGATTGCCACAGTTTGTAACAGATTGCCACAGTTTGTAACAGTGTTACACAAATATTGAAAAATAGTGTGGAAATTGTTGGAAACAAAGCACCCAATCATGGGATGTATTATTATTTTTTTTTTTAAGTTTGCAATAATGTTGAATCTGTTAAGCACTCAAATTTTACTTGGCACAAAAAAGGGAAAACAGATTACCGGCCAAATTGTCATGTTATACATCTTAGATGTAACTGGTTCCACGCCACTTTTTGCTAAGCAATAACATCGTTCAGCAAATTGTCTGCTTTTTTAGCAGCTTAATTAATTTCAAAAACATTTCAATTTTATAGGATTTATCAACCACTAAGACCAAATTGCCTGTGATCGTTGTTTTTGAGATGCAGTGTTTATATTTCTAGGAAGTTCTTTACATGTAGCGAAGACAGACACCAAATTTCACAGTGTCGCTTTGTAAAAATAATGTTGCCAAGCAACTCTCATTTCTGAGCAGAACTTTGCAGAAATTTGCCTCAACTTATCTCATAATCTGCTTTTTTATTGGTCTATTAGTACTCGGCAAATTCATTTTGACAGTTTCTTATGCTTGACAGTCAACTGTTTATTGTTTGAAACAATTTGCGGTCATAGTTCTTTTTTATACCCCGTACTTCGCTGCTGCTGTATTTTGATTGGCTGTAAGCCACCTTGTGACATTTTTCATGCTATCTTATTGGCTGTGTGTGAATCAAAATAATTGAAGTCAAACGTAATTGTCAAACAGTCTGAATTGTAAACAGTTTGAATTGTTTTTCTTGGGAGGGGGGTTGATTGCTCCTCTTTGAAAAAATGCTGTTACAAGTTAAAATGAGCCTCAAGTTTGCCTTCTGTCAGCAAAGTTTTTGGTAGTTTTAGTTAATGTTCCACACCTGAAATTATTGAGGGTCTAGGATTGTGTAGGATTATTAGAGAAAATCAGTGTTCAAAACTAGTCAAACCGCCGTGGAAGTTGAAGATAATTTCTTGACAAAATGTTTCATGCAAAATAAAAAAAGAAATGTGTTTCCATTTTGCAAGGCTAAGCATGGGTTTGATAATGATATATTTAAGAAATTTCAAAGGTGTTTTTCCTTAAACTAAAGAGACCTATTTGTTTTTGTTTTTTTGAGACTAAGAAGTGGCTTATCAGTTTGGGTAAAGTTCTGTTATTTATTTATTTTATCAGAGAAAAGTGGGGGGGGGGGGGGGGTGTCGTTACAACGACACGTAGTTTTTTTTTTTTTCAATCCGCTAACTTAAGTCCTAACTTACAAGATCGCAGAAAAATATATTTGTGAATATTTGATCAAATTGTATTTAAGACCTGGGTTTTTTATAAACAAGTGAATGGATTAAGATTTGATGTAGTGTTAAAAAGAAATATTGAAACAATAAAAAACGACTATGTATATTTTTGATGTCTGTCTCTACTTTGTAATGTTTGATTGTCAGAACAGTAGCTATGAGATTGATTTACAGACCATCTATCTTTGTTGTTAAACATAGTACCATTGAGACCATCAGTGGCCACAACTTGATTGTACCAAAATGCCCATAGAGCCCAAAAACGGACGCAAGGTTTGACCTACGAATAACTTTCATTTACATAGAGGTCAAAGTATCAAAGGTCATATCAGGATGTTTCCTTTGTTAACTTAGCTAGCAACCCAATTTCCTCTTAATATCAAAACGTGTTTCTTTGGGTGAAATAGACCATGGTTGTCAAACATAGGGGTGGTGGAACATTGGCGTGTCAGAACAAATGTTTGTAGCTCTTACACATACATAATATATATTGTTGATAAATAAATCCTGAAGGTTGGCTGTGATGGGTTTGCAATACAAAGGTCTACTTCACTCTACTTAGCTGTAGAGCAAATACTACAATTGCATTGTTCCCTATGCCGGCAGGCAAAAAGCTAAGAGTTTTACACACAATAGCGCCCTCAAGAGTCCTATCCCCGACGCCCTGTGACATGCGCACCACGTTAGCGCCCCCTTTTTCTCTTAGCCGGCAAAGGCAGCGGACGTAAGTACGTGATTGTCCGTTTTGCGGTAGATTTCTTTGCCCTTTTTAGCTGACAAGAGTGTAGTTTAGCAGATATCCGATAAAGGATAGTCTGTAAGTTGTTGAGAATTTCTAGTAGACTGGTAGAGTTGTTGAGAGGGGGGAAGGGGAAACGCCCCGGTAAGGCCAAAAAATCGCCTAGTACCGGGGCGACACCCAAGAAGGGACGAGTTGGTAAGCGGGACTCCACTATGGGGCCCGCCCCATCGATCCCAGGCCAGCCAGCAGGGCATGCACAGCCAGAGGGGGTACCCCTCCATGGCTCGATGCACCCAGGGCTGAGAACAGGTTATGCACAGCCGGAGAAATTACCTCTCCACGGCTCGGTGCACCCGCCCCCCACAGTGCACACGCAAGTACCGCGGTGCCCAGGGATGGCCTCTTGTACCGCCGCCCCGACCAGGTAGCCTGCGCTATCGGGCTCGGGGCGCTGGCGGTGGCCAGGGAGATTGGAAACGGGGTTCAGACCCCTTGGGGCCCCGTCGGAACGTTACGTTCCGGAGGGTCGGCCTCTACATCAGGGTTTACCCACTGCTCGGGTATTCCCGCCCCGCAGACGGCCTCCTATACTACAATGGAGTCTGCTCGGGGACGCCTCTCCAAAAAGGGCAAGAAAGCCCGCCCTCGAAGTCCCAGCTCGAGCGGCTCTACCTCCGATTGTCCCCACCGTGACAAACGTCACAAGGGTGGGGACCCGATCTCGAGGGAAGAATTTTTGGAAGCATTTCACACCCTCGCGGCCTCAATTACAGGTCGTCGCGAGGATGGTGGACAAGGCCCGTCTGACTTGGCCACCGAACCGGTGCCCCACAGTCAACACAGCCATGGGTGGCTTGCGCCGGGCCAACGGGGACTCCCCCCGTTGTTTGCCACACCCGCCCACAAAAGGCGGCCCGTGGCAGTTTTCGTGGCCGCGCCGCTAACACGGCGGGCTCACGTTACCCACAAACTCAACCTGGCCAACCACGCACCCAGTCGGGTCGTGGTTTCCGAGTGCCCGCCCCCCGATATACCGGGGCGTGGCGCAAGTGACTTGACAAGTTTCGAGCGGCCTCCCACCAACGGACCCGTGGGGGGCCGCCTCTGGAATTTTCTGGGGTCCTGGGGGCAAGTGACCTCCGACCGGTGGGTCGAAACAATCGAAACAATCGGCCGCGGTTACGCGCTCGAGTTTACGAGGACCCCCCCGTCAGACATGCTCACGGCCGACACCCGTACCATCCGACTTAGCAAAGCGCCGCTCCCTGGAGGGGGAAATAAACACCCTCCTCCTCAAGGGGGCGGTGCGTATCGTCCCCCGTTGTGGGACTCAGACGGGCTTCATGTCAACCTTCTTCTTGACTCCCAAGAAGGAGGCTGGCGTGTGGCGCCCAATTTTGAACTTGAAACCCCTCAACAAGTTCATCCGTCCGAAGCGTTTCCGCATGGAGACGCTCAGGACTATACTGAGTTCTATAGTGACGCCCGCATGGACGGCGAGTCTTGACCTGAAGGACGCATACCTACACGTCCCAGTCAGGCCGGAGCACCACAAATTCCTACGTTTCCTATACAACGATACCCTGTACGAATTTGTGGTGCTCCCATTCGGACTCTCCACCGCACCTCGGGTGTTCACCCGGATTGTAGACAATCGGGGCGGCACTGCGGAGGCGGGGCACCATGATATTTGTTTATCTGGACGACTGGTTGGTCGTGGGCCGTTCTCGGGAGGAGACGGAGGCAGCGCTCCAATATACCTGGCGCCTGACCTCCGACCTCGGATTTATAATCAATACCGAGAAATCCCACCTTATCCCCTCGCAGGTTCCCACCTTTCTCGGTGCGTCCCTCGACCTGCGCAGGGGATTGGCCCGCCCTTCGGAGGAACGCCTACTGAACCTTCGGCAGTGCGTTTCTCTCTTCCTCCAGGCAGTGGTGGCCCCGGCGCTGGCCTGGCTCAGGCTGTTGGGCCTTATGGCCAGCATGGTGGATTTGGTGGACTTCTGCAGGTTGAGGATGAGGCCCATTCAACTTCACCTGCTCTCCTTTTACAGGCCCATTCGGCACCGAATCCACCACCCGGTGCCGACCACGCCCTGGCTAGTTCCCCACCTTCGCTGGTGGCTAGCCGATGCGAACATCTCGCAGGGCCGGGTTTTTCGTCCGCCCCGCCGTCGGTGACCGTCACGACCGACGCGTCACTCCTCGGCTGGGGGGCAACCCTCCATCCGTGTCAAATCGCAGGCGTGTGGGGTTCCGAACACCGATCGGCCCACATCAACGTCCTGGAAATGTTGGCAGTCTCCAACGCACTACGGCATTTCCAGTCGGACGCCAGGGGCTGTGCGGTCCTGGTGAGATGTGACAACGCCACAGTCGTGACCTACATCAATCACCAGGGGGGCACCCGGTCGGGACGCCTGTGTGCACTGGCCTGGGATCTCATCCACTGGTGCACACAGCGGGGAACAGCACTATCAGCAGTCCACATTCCAGGCGTAGAGAACGTCACAGCTGACGCTCTCTCAAGGGGCTGGATTGTCCCACGGAGTGGTCCCTTCTCCCACAGGTGGCTCGGTCGCTCTTCCACCTGATCGACCGGCCACACGTGGACCTGTTCGTCTCCCATGCAAACCACCAGTTGCCGATCTACTGCGCAAGGGGCCCAGACCCCAACGCGTGGAAGATTGACGCTCTATCAGTACAATGGGACGGCCTACTGGCTTATGCGTTCCCACCCATCTCGCTCGTCTCTCGGGTTCTGACCAAGATCGAGCAGGAGGATTGCTGGGTCCTTCTCATAGCCCCGTTCTGGCCCCGCCAACCGTGGTTCCCACGACTCGTCAGGTTACTGGTCCACCGTCCGGTGATCCTACCAGGGCGAGCGGATCTCCTGTACCAGCCCAGTTCGGGGATGGTCCATTCGGCTCCGGGGGATCTTCACCTGACGTGCTGGGTGCAGTCACGCGATCCCTCCGCTCAGCAGGCCTTTCGCAACGGGCTGCAACAATCGCAGCCCAGTCACGACGGGCCTCCACCAGGAAGGTAAACAACAGCCGACTACGCCATTTCTTTAAATGGTGTGGCCGGGAATCCCTCCATCCTCCCAATACTTCTGTAGGGGAGGTGGGGGATTTCCTGGTATATCTCCTAGACAGCGGCCTGACGACCGGTACGGTCAGAAATTACAGGTCAGCCATCGCCGCGATCCACCCCGGATTCCCGGACGGTTCCTCCGTCTCAGACAACGGGGCCCTTAGCCAATTGATCAAGGGGATGTTTGTCACCCGTCCCCCAGAACGCAAACTTGTCCCGTCTTGGGACCTGTTCGACGTTCTGTCAACCTTAGCAGGGCCTCCCTACAAGCCTATGGATTGCTCCACACTACTACAGCTCTTCGTCAAAGTGGCGTTTCTCCTGGCCGTCACTACTTCGCAACGGCGCAGTGAGCTGCACGCCCTGTAGGTAGAGACCAGACATATCCAATGGGAACCAGGCAGCGGCCTGCTGGAAGTGCCCTAACACCTTCAGCAAGCTCTACCTGAAGGATGTCCTCCAGGCAGACGGCAGAGCCGGGAAAGAAATGCTGAAGACGGCCAGTCAAGTTTCCCAGAAACGCTAACTGGTGAGTCCACTTTCCTCTCTTATACATGTAATAATTTGTATATTACCTATGTGCATTGGACATTTAACGAGGTGTACCTATTATGTTTTTACCCCATAATGGCGATACCCCCCTAAGGTCTTGCGCACGATTCGCGGGCCCCCAGGGCCGCGCGCGTGGTTCTCGCGGTTCCACGCGCCTGGACTGACCTGTTAATCATGGTCTGGCCCTCCGTTGCGTAGCCCGCCTCTGGCCCTTTGGCGCCCGCTTACCGGCGGGCGAGCTAGGGCCCTCCGTTGGGGTTCTTAGGCACGCCCCATGTCCTACGCCCCTGTAGACATACGATAGCCTGCGTATACCCACCGCCTACTCGGTGCGAGTCTATGCAATTGTAGTATTCGCTCTACAGGTAAGTAGAGTGAAGTAGACCCCCCCCCCACAGTAGTGTGGGTGGGTCTACGAGCGAATACTTACCTGTAGAGCACCCTCCCTCCTACCCCACTATACGAGTGGTTTCTTGAGTACTTAGGCGCGTAACGCTTGACGAAAAAGAGGACGCCGACGTGGTGCGCATGTCACAGGGCATCGGGGATAGGACTCTTGAGGGCGCTATTGTGTGTAAAACTCTTAGCTTTTTGCCTGCCGGCATAGGGAACAATGCAATTACAGGTAAGTATTCGCTCGTAGACCCACCCACACTACTGTGGGGTGGGGGTTTATAGGTAAGTCATTGGAACTTTCGGGTTTCAGAATTCAGCAGCAGTATTTAAAAGGGAAGGTATACATCTGGTAATCACTCTTTTCAATAAAACAGCTTTCAATGGTGAAAAATATTCAGAGATTCATTTCTCTTCAAAGTTATGTTTTATGCAAAAAGATATTAGTTTTTATGGCAGTGTCATGGCTGAGCGGTTAAGAGCACCGGATTCAAGCACTGGTGTTTGATCAGCAGGGTGTGGGTTCGGATCCCGGCCCTGACACTTGCTACATAAAATTGGGGAGGTAGTGCTTTCTGCTCTACCGGCCAGACTTCGAATTGATGATACCCAAGCCTTTATTGTATGGACTGTGAAAGGGGTAACCCTGTTTCAGCCCTAGGAGTAGGTGGCAACGGCCTCTGAAAAAACCCTAATTGTAGCCTACACCTTGAAAGGCCTTCAGGCCTTGTGTGTAAGGCGACTTGCATAAAAAAACAAATTAAAAAGAAATCCCCCAAAATTTGAATTTGAGAAACAATACTGCCAGATTTTTGTTGGTTAAACTTCGGATTGTCGGTTATATCTCAAAAATGCCTCCACCTTTTTAAATGAAATTGTATTGATTTGGCCTGGAGCAAAGAAAATTTATTGAGCGGGATTTGAATCAATGGGCTCCGAATTAATGTGCTGGGCCTAATGTAAGTGGTCTCATTATTTTGTCATTGTTAGGGGGTGCCAGTCAGAACAGATTAGTTTTATTTGTTGTACTTGTCTACATTGATGTGGGATTAAAACAATCAAACTTTTCTGGGAAAAACTCCCAAAGGTGTATCGTTAGGATTAAAGACAGTGGACACTATTGGTAATTGTCAAAGACCAGTCTTCTCACTTGGTGTATCTCAACATTATGCATAAAATAACAAACCTGAAAAATTCGAGCTCGATTGGTCGTTGAAGTTGCGCGATAACTATGAAAGAAAAACACCCATGTCGGACAGTGTTGTGTGCTTTCAGATGCTTGATTTTGAGACCTCAAATTATAACTCTGAGGTCTCGAAATCAAATTCGTGGAAAATTACTTCTTTCTCGAAAACTATGACACTTCAGAGGGAGCTGTTTCTCACAATGTTTTCCCCATTACTCGTATTCAAGAAAGGTTTTATGACGATAATTATTTTGAGAATTACAAATAGTGTCCTCTGCCTTTATTTTAGGGAAGTTGTTAGGGTTAACACAAGAATAAAAAGAGTCGTTAAACGGATGTTTCTTTACAGTTTAAAAAGCATTTATTACGATGACACAAAAAAAAATGTTACGTTTTCCTACTAATACATTGAAGGGATAACGTGCATGTTTTGAAACTAGACATACAGTATTCAAATACATTATCAAAAAACAATGAATTTGTTGATTTGTTACCCCCCTGAATCCATATCAAAGCAGGCGTTCCTGTAAAAAAAGAAAATAAATTCCTTCATACTTCACTCACTTACGACACAATTACAAAATGAAGTTCCTTTTTATCAATAGCTTACATTCCTGAATTAAACATACTTTTAACATTATAACACATGTATTTGTAGCGAGACATGCCCAAATCATCGTGCCCCAAATCCAAAATAACATCTATATGAAATTGTGCCCTGTGCCCAAAATGTGGCTCTGCTTACTAAAGAGAAAATTCATAAATTTTGGAGCGGAATAAAACCGTGCTTAATGTAAGCGTATTTCAAAGGTTGGTAAGGAAACTTTGCTTGCTTACACAGTTAACTAACAAATTCAGTGCTAACTGAGAATGGCGACTGTAAGCGTAGAAATTTGCAGTAAGCAGAGTCATGAAATTGGGCTCAGCTTATCTGAGACTTTTACCTACAACTCAACATTCACATGGAAGCCAATGGACACTCGTAATTTTCGATTTGAATTCCTCTTTGACTAAATAATGACTTTTGTTTCAAATTAAAACCTTCAGATCACCACAGATTGCAGTTCATCAGAGATTGTGTATTGGTGTTTGTTATCTCTTAATGTATCTATGCAAAAGCTTGCCACTAAACTTGTGACAAAACAGCACTGGATATAGTCTGAGGAATTCAAATTGAGCATTTACTTGTGACCGAGAATATGTCTCACTACCCAGTTCAGTCTGATTTCTGTAAACAAAAAGTAAAGTCTTCTCTGTAACACACAACTCAAGCTAGTGTACAGTCATTGTAAACCTTAACATTAACTTAACAAAAAGGCCCAATTTCATAAAGCTGTTAAGCAGAAAATACTGCTTGACAAAATTTCTTTGCTTAGCAAAAATTGAGCGGGGCACCAGTCACAACAATGTAAAGTTAATGTAATTTTGACTGGTAACCAGGTTTTGTTATTGTCTGAGCTAAGCAAGTTTTTTGTGCTTACAGGCTTTATGAAATTGGGCCCTAGTTTCCTCTGAGATACTGAAATAAATACGGCATAAATAAGATGCCCAAAGGTGTATCAAAAATTAGAACCAAGAAGAAGATTTGTTGACACAAAAGTCAAGAGAAGTCATCTGTCAGGCATAGTTGGAATTATCATAACTCCACAACCCCTGACCCGCCGGGAAATGTAGGGTTATGATCATCGCCACTTCGCCTGACAAAGACATCATCTCTAGGAGAAAAAAAACCAAGAATTGTGAGTTTGTTTGTATTTTAAAGAAGGAATACTTACTCATTTGAAGACACTTAATAGATTCCTTAACAACAGAAAATGAATGAGCTACAAATGGCACATGTTTTGTATTTATACACAATTGAGTCATAACAAGTATGGAAGCATATTCTAAATGGGTTTTTTTAACGGCGGACGATTGCTCAATTTGAGCCAATACTCCGGAACAAGCATGGCTGCATTTCAATTTCAAGACAATGTTTCACTGCTACATGTTCCTGTTGTACCAACTATGTGTTAATAATGTCTGTTCAATGTCAAACATCATCCAATCCAACAAAGTAAACTGACCAAACACTGTACAATCTCAACTCATTGAGGAGTCTGGTACCTGACCCCACTGAAAAAAAAAATTGGAAAAAAAAGGAAAAAAAAAAGGAACAGGAACAAAAATAAATACAAAACTACCATAAGTTTAATCGTTAAGTCTATGCCTGGACCCACTGCTCTGAAGAAAGAAACGTGCAGCAAATCTCATCTAAAACTGATAGACTCGACATGTTTGACACATTTATACATAGGTAATTCTAAACTACGTTCAAAAATTCATGTTTTTTCCCTCTTTTTTTTTCTCTTCTCGTTTTCTTTTTAAGTCATCCAAAATGAAACCCAAAACAATTAATTAATGAATCTACAAACTATATCAGAAAAAAAACAGAGGAAATATTTACAGTTCTGCCGACACAGGGTCAAGCCATAGAAATGTTTGTATTTTTTTGTGTTTTATTAAAAAGCTTTGTTAACGTGGGGGGGTTATTTTAACGACTAAAGCTTGCCCCTGTTAAAAAAGGGGGAACAATTAACTAAACAATTTTTTCCCACACCCATCATGTACATATCATGTTTATTTTTATAATTCATATTCGTTTGTACACTCAAAAAATTGATTGACAAAAAACTTAAATTAACGATTCCTGTACATATATGTTTCTTCTTTTTCAATTTCAACATTTGGGACATTTAGTAACACTCAACATAAAGGGTAAAGTTTTCAGTGAAAAAAATTAATTTGAAGGCAGTGCACAACTTTGGTAAGATTGAAAAAATAATCGTTTACAGAACTACACAAAACTCGCACGGCATGAAGATGGTCGTGGCAGAAAACTTCCCTCTAAATATTTCCGCCGGAAAGGCTAAAGTTTTGAGAAATGAGTAAGACAGTTAATTAATAAACTTGCAAGTCAAGAACTTGATGCTTGAAACCAGTGGTTGGGATTGTTCACTATTTTCTTGTGACTCAGGTTAGCGATGAGTTTACACTTTAAGTGCAGATTCTGACGTGTGATTTTTATCAGTGTTTACCACGAGCTCTAACAACAAAATTAAAAAGAAAAAGTAAAAGAAATAAACAACCCAAAACTGGCCTTTCAGACATGTATAAACCAAGATATAATGCAAATATGCAAGTACAACTCTGACGCTTGCAATTCTTTGACCTCAATTAAATTGACATTACAACAATTGTCAGATTTTTCAACTGATGTTTCAGAGAATAATCCATGTTTTATTGTTTTATCAAAAAATATTTTGAGAAGGCTAATCATCAACCTTACAGCAGAGAGTCTCAAATTGCGAAAGACTCGGCTACAGCGTGTTTGAGCTGCAGGCATGCGAGGGCGCCCTTGGCAGCCAACCACATCGATCCATTGACCACAGAGAACAGCCAGCAGTCGGAAGTGTTTGATTTATTTACAGAGACAAACTGGAAGGTTTAGGGGGAAAAAACCTCATGGTATAGGGTAGTTTTCTGCTTTCATATGGCCTTAGCCAGGAATCGAACCAGGACCACTGTGAGACTATCAATAGCCGTCCATACCGCCCCTATTTCTGTGAATAGGTAGCTGCAAGTAAAAGTATTGTTTTAAAACTTCACGGTTTTGAAATATTCATGTAGAAGAAATTTTGTTTTTAAAACAATTGTCACTTGAAATAGCTGTATAACAAAAAGTTTGTTCAATGTTCTCAAATTGTTGAAACTTTTTTTATCTGCCATTGGAAACAGCTCTACATTAACGGAGCCTTTTTGAGGCCAAGTTAAACATTTACCAAAGTTGTACCAACCCAATTCCCACACCATACGAAAATGAAAACTTCCTGAAATTACTTCAATTCAATACATACGTAACATCAGATTAAATCGGGCCCGCAGTTCTAACTATCATTCTTAATGACTATTACAAAATATTTCGGAAGTAAATAATGTCCGGAGGTAACATTACAGTTGCAAACATAACAGCATGCACACAGACCAAACACACAAAATGAACACAAACTATTGTACAAAGTTGTAATTCAGTTTTTTTATACAAAAATTGACTACCTGCCCAATTCAGTTATCTTTCTTCCGCCTCTCATACTTTTCCCGCCTAAAAATTACAAAGATATAAATCTAGATTTCTTTTTAGTTGGCACTCATGCAGTCCTTCATAGATTATGCTATACATTGTTGAGGGATATTGTAGGGTAACAAGTTTGAGAAAGATTAACAGCCGAGTAAACAAAAAAAGAAAAAATTATATCTCAAAAAAAAAAATCTCTGTAGACTTTTAGTCATGGAGATTATTTTTGGGTAAAATAAGCTGAATTAGTTTCCAAACGTCCAAACAACATTATTTTATTTCTCAATTCGGAAGCGCATCATGGTGAACGTTTATTGGGACTACATCATCAGAGTGTGATATTTTAAACTGCATCTTGCTGAAATCTTTCATGATGTTGAATTCACATCTAGAAATTCACTTTGTTTTGTTGTTGTTTCAAAGCAATATCGTGTTGGTTTCTTTTCTTCAACCTTAAAACTTTTGAAAAAAACCTTTGCCCACAAGTATTGATCACTTTGCACGCCGCGCTGCGCACTTAACCTCCCTGCCATATTGGGACTAAAAATGTTCGCAAAGCAATTGCCTCCCAAAATGATAGAAATGGCGGGCGCGTATTTTGCGGGAGTGCGTTCCACCTGTTAGTCTTCAACAAATGGTCAATATTGGAAAAGAAAAAGAACAAATTTAAGAAACAATCAAATACAAGATATATATCGTACAATTGTTTTACCCTGCTGTCAGTTTTAGGGAGTGTAGAATTGGGGACAGGTGAAAACTAGAACCAGTCTTAAAAATGGCGGGAAAACACTTTGGTCACTGTTCAAAGACATATAGAGACAGATTCCTAAAAACCAAGACTTCTTGTGATGTACAACCTACTTAATAAGTCACTCACTAGTGCAATATTGGAGTAGAGAAATCACTAACTTGAACAGTAATTAACAAAGTCTTGTTCTTGGGCTTCTCTCAACACCACTAAACAGACCAAATGTTTATTTACAGTCTTATTACAAGGAAACTCTAAAGGCCCACCAGACTAATTTATCTACTTTCAGACCAGAGGCGATGCTATAAAACCATCAAGCAAAAAATGTCATATGGTTAGGACTCCCAGGGGGTACCACTCCCCAATTAAACCATACAGTCACCAATGTGGTGAATTTGCTAAGTCCTGATCAACTGCCAATGGCTGGTTCCCATCAGATTCCTTTTCAGTATAAAACCACTTTGTGTCGTAAACAAACTTGATGCTGGGAACCGGCAAATCATGGTCAACATTACAAGGTCACTTGGCTGGTGACCAAAAGCTACTCTCTGCTATCGTTCAGGTTTTGAGGTACACTGGTGGGGCCGCAGCCAATGAAATTATGGCTTTAAAAAAATACGCTCTGGTCATCTAAGATAAGACGAGACTAGACAGTGTCGTCAGTTTATAAACAAACACAATGTTATAGCAACACTCTGACTTTTCCCAAATCCCAAACAACGTCAGCAGAAAAAAAGGAAAAAAGAACCCCCGAGGAGATCAAAAACTGTACAGATTATTTACGGTTTTTTTAACAGTAAAGCTTCAGAGGGCGATAGAGGAGGTTGGGTTGGGGTGGTGGGGGGGGGGGGGGCTAGATGAATGGATTTTTAAAGAAACAGGATCTTGAAGAATCAGGGGCCTTTCTCAAACCCTGGCTTAGGCTCCAGGCTCCGCCTGCTGTTGTTAGAAGCACTGCGTGCAGAGCCAAAAATGCAGGTTAAAGGGCGAGCTGCGTTTTCCACTGCGTACGCAGCGTGCAGAGCCTTAGCCAGAGACAGAACCCAAGCCGAGGTTTGAGAAAAGCCCAGGTTCTTTAAAAAGCAGAATCTTAGAGAATCAGGATCTTAAAAGTCAAGATCTTAAAGAAACAAACCAGACTGGTATCATGTTCCTTGGTGGTTGAGGAAGAACAGGACAGAGTGGTGGGAGCTGATGATAAGACGATCATCCCATTGGGGGGTAGACAAGGTGGTAGGGAGGGCTGGGAGGTGCGGCCGGTGAGTGGTTATCTTGAAGGTGGAGCTTTTAGACTGCTGGCTTGGGGTCTGAAGACGAATCATCTGGGCGTGGCTTCTTAGCTGCCGACTGCTGTTGACTGTTGGGTGAGGAGGGAAAAAGAGTTAGAGGAAACTAGTTTTTGAAAATAAATCCTTTTAAGAATGGAATTAAATTGAAACATTGATGGTTTGTACAAACACATTCCTGGGGCTCAAATTTTCAAGAAAATCTTCACACGTCGATAGGTTTTTCAGCTTAGAGCTAAAATATTTATGTACAAGATCAAAAATGTTGGCGCTTCTTTTTTGGCTTTTTTTTTTTTTTGGCTAAACTTTCTGGCGATTTGGAAATGAAAAGTTTTAAAAATCGAAATATGGCTAAATAAATTGGATCATTTTTTTTTTTAAATTACAAAAATGTCATCGAGGCATTCGTGGCTTTTCAGACTTTCCTCTGATATTTATCTCTTTACTTGCTTTTCTAAAAAAGTAATTTTATCGAGTTGGGCTATTTTGCCACAGCGGTCTACACTTACCCATCCGCCGCTCTTTTAGCAGCAGTTAGTTTGGATGATGCTTGACTGTCTTGCAACCATCTGACCTGAGTGGCTGGACCATAGCTATAAACAGAATAAGAAACACAATCACATAAGACGACTTTGAAACCTTCAAGTTGTTTAACTGGTACATCAGTCTTCCTCTTACCTCATTTAAATATTACACATGTAATAGATATGAGAGGCTAGTATACAATTTGAATTGCTTGGAGTGCTACTGTTAAAACTACGACAACCTAAGGGATCCTCGGCACATTTTATTTTCCCCGAGGTGAGACTGAGGGAACATAGACCGCTCCAGGGATCACCGAGGAAGTTTGACCACCGCAATGGTGAAAGCAATCAATATTTGTTTTAAAACACTAAAACATATACTGTGCCTAGACGTTTAAGAACCAAGAAGTTTAAAAAAGCTGCTGTTGCTATGGTTATAGTAAATTGTCTACTGCGTGTATAGCACATGACGCTCTAGGATTCCCAGAGTTATCTGAGGTTTCAACCTCAAGTTACCTCAAGTTATCGCTTGTTTTATTCTGCATTTCTCCTTAATAACATTAAAGATACAAAGCAATATGATTTAGTTTTGACCTGCGCCGATTGTAAGACATGATAAATGAAAAAAACAAAGTTGTTCAAACGCACCCCTTCTCATTCCTTGCAGCAATTCTGAAGATAATGGCAGGCTTGCTGGTGTAATCGATATGCGCTGTCGTCAAGTTGGTGGAGCTGACGACACACGAAGGCTTGGGGCCGCAGAACACCCTGACGAAAGCCAGCTGGGCTGGGGTCTGAGGTTTCTGCTCGGCGGTCGCGGCCGACGCGATGGCACTGCGTACCGCCAGGTAGACGGAATACTCCAGGATGTCGCCGGCGGTGTTGGTTGGCGCCTCCCAAGAGAGGTGGGCTCCCTCCGCACTCTGTGAATAGTGACAATGGAGTTAAAAATTAGAATTGTCTTTGAAGATGGTGGCAAAAAGTATCCATCATAAACATTTCAACTTGCTTAAGTCAGCAAGTATAGAATTTGTGTCTGAATCACTCATGATGTTATATATTCTTTATCCCAAAGCAAAAATAAGCCATTATACACTTTCGGAACAGGAAAAAAAAAAAGTTCACAGATTTACAACTAACTTACAGGGTTTACATAAGGTAATGGTAAAAGGCTTCTCTTGAAATATTATTCCATGAAATGCTTTACTTTTTGAGAAAACATTAAAACAGTTATCAATACGGATTTATTGTAAACACATGTCATGACACAGCGAAACGTGCGGAAACAAGAGTGGGTTTTCCCGTTATTTTCTCCCGACTCCGATGACCGATTGAGCCTACATTTTCACAGGTTTGTTATTTTATATATAAGTTGTGATACACGAAGTGTGGGCCTTGGACAATACTGTTTACCGAAAGTGTCCACTGGCTTTAAATCAAACTATAGAATCCTATTCAATCATACAGCAGTAGATCCTAAAAAGTGTAATTCAGATGCTCCCATACAGTTAAAACATTGACACATTAAAAACATTAAAAACAGTTCTAGGGCTACATACAATTAAAAGAAAAACTACTCAGCAATGCAAAGGTTGCGCGTTCGATTCCCACCAGAGTGATTTGCCTGTGGAATTTTTTCATAGAACTCAGGAAATCACTTAGCATACAGTTACACATTGGAGCAAGGGTTAAAAACAAATTGTATTCTTTATTCCCAATGCAAAACATACATAGAAAATGTGATTCAAGTTCTCATTGCAGGAAAAAATGGACCTACAACTAAAGCTTGTGTCATCAAAAAATAATAATATCAAAGTCTTATATAGCGCACGTATCTACCAAACAAGGTAATCAATGCGCTGAGTATATACAAACTTTCAGAAAGATAGGTTATTGCAGTGATGGATTCTGAGACCCAATTATGTAGCACTTACAAGGGTTTACAAGGTGCTCCGGCGCATGAACCAGGAGCACCGGGGAGAACCCCTTCTCTTTTCGATAAATGCACTGGGTTCTTTTACATGCGTTACACAACACATGGGACCAACGGCTTTACGTCCCATCCGAAGGACGAAGCAATGGTAAAGTGTCTTGCTTAAGGACACAAGTGTCACGGCTGGGGGTTTGAACCCACACTCTGCTGATCAGAAACACCAAAGTTTGAATTCGGTGCTCTTAACCGCTCGGCCACGACACTTCCACTAGCGACTTGAAGGCATGTCTGACTGATTAAAATATATTGTAAGTTCCTACCTTGCTGATTCTTATGGCAGATGGGGCACCAGGGAAGCCAGGCAAGCATGTCTTGAATGCAGAGATCTCACTCCACGGTCCCCTGCCGCAAGCATTGATACCGGCGACACGGAACTTGTAGGCTGTGCCTGCCTGAAGGTCTTGCTTCTTCAGGTAGCTGTGGTCTGGAATGCTGACCACATCAATGTCCTGGAACAACGAGGGGTGTTTTGAGTAATATTAACCATCTAATCTATTTTTCCTTGTTCGATAAGTATATTTCGGTGTGTTGTGGCTGAGTGGTTTAATAGTGATTCAAACTCAAGTTCCGACTCACTTTCATGGCTCTGCTTACCATAAGCAAAGACTTGGTGGTGCTTATGGAAGCAGGGAACTCTGGGTTATTTCAAGCATATTTTAGATACTTTTCTTGTGTGCGTGCTTACTCCAAAGTCAAAGCTTTCTTTGGTTACACAGCTAGCACAGAAATTTGGTGCTCGCACAGAAAGCTGAGAATGGTGATCATAAGCGCAGAACATTTGTACAGTTGTTGGAGCAAGACACTTGTCTATCATTGTGTCTCTTCACCAAGGAATTGCTGCCTGTGAGAGCAGAGATGGTTCTTGTGATGTGATAAACTTGGCCACACAGGCTGTATACTATATTACTATACTGTATTTCCCATATATTTTTCTTTAAACACCACCACACAAGTGATGAAGAAAATATTCTTCAAATTCAGTGGTTTTAGTTGCAAGTCCCATTTTCTGCCTTATATTTTGTCTCAATAAAATGAAGTGTTTCCATGATACTTACATCTTCAGTCTTCAGCCCAGACTCCGATGGTAAATAATAATAAGACACCACCGTGTGGGTGGTTTTAATGATCCCGACGTCATACCACTGGTTCACATCCTTCTTGGGCGCCGGTGTAACTTTCACTGGTGTTGCCGTCTTCACCTGTGAGATTGATTTACAAACAGATTCATCCTGGTTAGGAGAATTTGAGCGTTTCAAGGGGCACCAAGTGAGAACACTGGTCTTTGACAACTACCAAAAGTGTACCTTTCCTTTAACTTGACAGTTTTTCCATGTAACTTACTTGACAGTATTTTTGGTTGGTTATTTTTGAGAGAGCCTACCTTTTGATCTGCAATGTCCAGTCCGTTAGGGACCAAGTCTGTCCGGCTGGAGGTAGATGTTGCTTGCTGAATCCCAGAAGTAGCCAACGATGCTATCGTCATAGCGATGGAGTTGGCATCCGCATCTTGTAATAGAAAAACACCATAACATTAACATAAACACTAACTTCTTAGAGTTGACAAAAGCTTTGTTCCTGTGTTTCTTTGGTTTTTTTGTGTCTTAGTTTTAGAATGGCTTCTCAAATCGCTGATTGTTCATATGATCACTTGAAGTTACAAGTACTACCAATACTACCAGTTTTATACTACCAATCTCTCCCCATTACTCATTACCAAGTAAGGTTTTATGCTAATAATTATTTTGAGTAATTACCAATAGTGTCCACTGCCTTTAAGAAATATTAAGAATAAACCCTGACCTCCCCTTCACTGACCTGATTTGCCTTTCTCGGCCGACGCCACAACCTTAGCTGTCTCATCACCATTACTAACAGCAGGTTCCCCGGTTTCCATGGCAACAGGAGTATCGACTCCTGGTTGGTCAGCCTCCATGGGCGTAGGTACATCTTTGGGCGTCTCTGGTGCGGCGGAGGGTTCCGTTTCCGTGGGTGGTTTCTCCTGATCTGTTTGGCTGGTCTCAGTTTCCATTGGGGTTTCTTTTTTTACTTCAGCTATTGAGAGGAGAAGGTAATATCAAGCACTAATGGTTAAATTGCCTGGCTGTAAGACTCATCAGGGCCCAATTTTATGGCACTGCTTACCGTAAGCACAGAAAGAATCGGTGCTTACGAATTGGTGCTTACGGAAGCAGGGAATTCTGTTCTTATTGCAAGCGTATTTCACGGGTAAGCGGCGAATTTTGGCTTCTGCGCGTGCGTACTCCACATTACTAGGCATTCTACGTTTACAAGGCTAGCTCAGAAATCCGGCGCTTGCATGTAAGCGGGGAATCGTGATGCTAAGCGCAGAATTCGGCCGTAAGCAAAGCCATGAAATTGGGCCCAGTGGGATTCGAACCCAGTGGGAATAACACCAGAACTTGGGTACAGTGAACTAGACCACTCGGCCACGCTCTGATATCTTTACTAACAAATATAAATTAATCAAACTAAATGTCTGAAATGAAAAACTGCACCCCCTTAGTGAGATCCCCCTGGCTGCTTTCCAGGATGTATAGTAATTTGGGTGAGATCCCTGGATACACCACAGTTAACGGTTGAATAGCTTCTAATTGGCACCCCAAACAAAGATATTGACAAATAAGATGACTGCCAAAATAGGGCTGGATAGCTCAGTTGGTAGAGCAGACTTACCCGATTTGTCTGGCGAAGTTTCTGGCTCAGAACTGCTCGGTTTCGTTTCAGACTCTTCCACTTTGGCAGCGTCGCCACTCGGATCCTCGGCAGGCTTCTTGTCTTCCCCTTCGGATTTCGTTTCCTTCGTTCCGGCATCGCCACCTTCCCCGACAGTGCTGCTAGAGGTCGCTTCACTTGACGACATCCCAGCGCTAGATGGTGCTCCCGTGGACAGTATGGGTTGAGTCATCGATGGAGTGGTTTCCGTTAACACCCCGCCGCCCACCGTCGCGGTGGATTGCGTCGCCGGCGTGTCGACCCCGGGGGTGGTGAACTTCTCGCAGGGTGGGTTCTCGCAGTTTGGGTTGATCGGTATGTCGTGGAGCTGAAGATCTACCTGAAGGTTTGGAGCGGCTGGAGCCGCCGCTGGAGCCGCCGCTGGAGCCGCTGCTGGAGCCGCCGCTGGAGCGGCAGCAGCATCGCCTGATGAGGACGGGGTTGGTGCAGATGCTGTGATGAAACAAAAAATAAATAGGATTTGAAACCTTTGCAGGGTGGGAGAATAATAAGGTGAGGTCTGCGGTGGGGCACCACGTGAAAATCTCTTTTGAGAAATGTTTGTTCTGAAATGAACTGGTGGTTGACAACTCAATGTTTTCGATCAGTATGCTCTGATCCATTCTCCTGAAGACGATCAGCTGCATCCTTCAGTTGGGATGTAAAGCCATTGGTCCAGTTTGAGCGCGTAAAAGAAACCAGTTTCATTTATCACTAAGAGTTGGGGGTTTGCCCCGGTGTTTCTGGCAGTGGCTGCTGAGTGCCCTGCTGCAACTTGTAAACCCTACATAAATGGGTTACATAATTAAACAACCTTCAAAAAGCTTCCTTAAAAAATTACCAATCCGCCTGGAGATGAAGTGCTTTATAAAAACTAGTTCTTATTACATGGTTGAAAGAGCACAGCTTTATCAGATTATAAATTAGTAATTTGCATTTTTAAAACCTTCAACATATCCTGCACTTTTGATTTCTATTTTTTTTTAAGTGTCTTTAAAACTACAAAAAATGGGCTATTTAAGCAGGAGACCATGTTGTCTTTCCTTTTTTAACAATTTTGATGGAGACAAGCAGAATGTACTGTTCGAAACATTGAGACCACACCAGCTCTTTTCGGAGCCAACACTCCCTCAAAAGAGATTTTACACGTAGTTGTACCCGCAAGTCTTTTCTTTTAACAATTTTGATGGAGACGAGCAGAGTACACTGTTCGAAACATAGAGACCACACGGGCTCTTTTCAGAGCCAACACTCCCTCAAAAAAGATTTTACACATGGTTGTACGAAGCATGTCTACTATTTATACAATACTTAATTTTGATGGTGTAATATGTAATGTTTTTTACAATTCAGTTTCTGTACTGAGGACCTCCATGGAAAGCAGTGCTGAAACTGATCAGAGTTTACCTTCATTTTAAGATGACGTAAATAAATAAGATGAGGGCAATGAACTACTGACCTGTAACCTCCGCTGTTGAAGGTGCTTTTGGTTCTCCGGATGCAGTTGGCATTGTACTGAGTACAGGCTTACTGAGTGTGGTTGCCACTACCGTAGTAGGAGCAGGGGCCTGTGAAGAGTTATCATGTCATAACTTATTATACACAAGTTTCTCTAACAATTACAAAGAATGATGAATTGAGACAAAAATAAATATTGTTAGTTGTGTTAGGGAGTAGGTTGATAAGTACACAGAAAGGAAAAGCCAGTTGGGTTAAAGGGAATGTATCTGTTTGGTAGTCACTCTTACAATGAATAGCAATAAAAACTCTTGCTAAGTAACCTTAAGCAGCTTTTGAAAGTAATCTGGTTAAGTAAAAATAGATCAGAAATTATTCTTCCTGCAGGGACATATTCCCTTTTAGCAATATCTCAAAAACCACCTTTTGAAATGAAATTTTCACATCTACATTTAAATAAGATTAAACAACTGAGCGATTCAAAAAAAAAAAAAAAGTATACAGATCCTTTAAAGAAATGAACAGTATTGGCATTGTCTGAGCTTTTTCAATAGTCTCTATGAAGGGTTAAACATGGAGAAGTTTTTTACAAAAAAACTGAGCCGACCAACCTGTCCTGGTGAGACAACCGGAGCGGCAATCTTAGCCGTGTTGGCGACGATCTGCGACACCGTGGTGCCCGGGGCCAGGTTGAGCAGGTTACCCGCGGCCGATACTGGAATGGTGATGTACTTGGTGGTGACCCCAGGGCTGGAGGTGGCCGCCAGGCTTCCGCCCGCCTGCGTGGTGGTCACGGTCTTGAGGACGGTGGTGCCCTGCTGACCAGTGACCCCCGGCCTCATGCTGGACTTGGTGATGATCTGGATGGTCTTACCGCTCTGTCCGGTGATCTGACCGGTCTGGGGGTTGACGGCACGGATGATGGTGATCGGGGAGGAGGAGGTTCCACCAGAGACTGACGTCTTGAGACCTGAGATCACCTGACCAGCCTGTAACCATTGTAAAAATCACATTATATTTTCCTTCATTATACATTTGCAACAACAAAAAATTTTTGTGATGTTTCGACCCTAGCAGAGTCTTTCCCTAAGGCTAAATTATAATTATTATAATTTGTGTTTATTCGTAGTTATTGTACAGCGCTTTGTAACTTTTGTAAAAGGCACTCTATAAATATTATTTATTATTATCATTATTATTAAATGACAACACAACAAACATGAACAGTAGTACAAAAGCAGTGAATATGCACATTTATCTCATTATACATTTGTCGAAGAAAAAAATGAGGCACACTGGAACATTTGGTGGCCTTGGTAAAATTTGACCTCATTTCTGATTTTAAAATTTTGAAGTACTTGGAAAAAAAAAAAGTAGCATCATTAAGCAAATTTATCATTAAAAACCAATGTTGATGATTCTTTATCTATCATTCAAATGGTCACAAAGTAGGAGGGTTGACTGTGTACTGTGTAGATATGTATAGGTCACATAATATATTGTTGACTGGAATTCATAACCACAGTGTACTGTGTAGATATATTCAATATATAATATATTGCAGGCTGGCATAGCATCATGCAGTGGATAAAATTAAGAGGTCACTAAGTAGGAGGGTTAATATTCTATAAAATGCACTTTTAACTACAAGCATACCTGGTTAGTGAGCATAATCTTGGGCTTGCCACCACCGGTCGTGATATACTTGGTAGGGGTACCAGTGGTGCCCCCCAACACCTTGGTAGTGACGGTCACAATGGTTGGGGCTTTGCCCGCCATGGTGCCCCCCGCCCCGACCTTTGACATGCTCCCGATGGGTATAGTTTTGATGATGCTCTTGCCCTGTTGGTTGATGCTGCTGATTCCCAGGATCGTCGGCTGAGCCTTGGTGCCGGCGATCTGCTGCGCGCTGGGGCTGATGATGGTAGTCGGCTTACCCCCGGCCTGAGTCGTCGTGATCAGCTTGACGATTGTTGTGCCTGGGATGCCAGACTTTGAGATGGGTTGGCCGGCCGCGTTCACTAGGACGGTGCCAGAGGTCGGGATAGTCTGAACGGGTTTGGTTTGCATTACGGTCACCTTTGGAACTTGCTAAAAAACATTCCGGGGAAAAAAGTAACAAAATTGTAAAAAACAAGTGAACTCATGGCGGTCTGAAAATGTCATTTAAGCCCAACGAGAAACAAGAGGGACGGTGTGTTCTGGAGCTGTTTAAAGAGGTGCTCCAAGGTTAAATTCAGTTCTGTAATGCAACCATTCAATAAAGAAACATTCCTCATCAGAATGGGAAAAAAATTAAAAGTCTCTAACCTAACAAAAAACTGAGGTAAAATGCCACTGTGTTCGATACCCTTCAACAGCAATTTTTGTCAAAATCCAAAAACATTTGATGACGTCACATTTAAAATATAAGAATCTGTACATTGTTCCACAGAGAGTTTTCATTTTATACCTGAGGTAGTGAGAATCAGATAGATCTGTATCATGGTGTGGTCATCTTGATTTTACTCCATTCCAACTCATTGTAATCAAACTGAGGCTGGACGAAATAAAAGTCTGGTGCCATGTCAATGAATGTTAGCATTCATTACTGTTATTGGAAACAGGGAACATGATCAAGATGGTGACAGCGTGATAAAGGTCTATATTATAGCAGCCGTTACTGCAAAGTTTTAAAAAAGTAAGTTGTCATAAGCAAGTCTCGTTCCATTGCTTGTTAGTCTCTTACTTGGAAAAAGACAAAAATGAAATGAACAAATTTGGCAACAACATTTGTCCAACTCACCGTGTTTTTGACGAGGGTCATAGTCTTCGAGTTTCCAGTCACTACAGCGGAGACCACACTCTGAGTGGTAACCCCTGATTTCTGCACCGTTATAATAGGCTTCCCCGACGCCGTCAACGTTTTCAGGATGTTCGTCCCTGCCGCGACTCTTAACCCCTGACCCAGGGTCCCGGTAGTGGCCAGTTTCATCCCCTGGGGGAGTGTGATGGTGGCCACACCCCCCGCGGTGGTCGTGAGGGCCCGGGAGACGATGGTGAGGCCAGAACCGGAGAGCGGGGAGAAGATGGATTTGGTTGGTGTGGTCGGGGTGGTGCGGGTGACCCCAATGGTCACGCGCTGCCCTTGCTGGATCTTCTGGGTGGCCGAGGCGGCCTCTGCTAAAGCGACGATACCACTCAGGGCTGACCCCCCACTTGTAGTCTGAACGGACAAGTCAAAACACAAAGAACAATGTCAAGAATAAACTATAAACAACAGTAAACTTGCGGGTACAACCATGTAATAATCTCTTTTGAGGGAGTGTTGGCTCTGAAGAAGAGCTTTTTTCAAACATCTTCAGGAGAAAAGCTTCAATGCCGATGGCGCCATTGTTAAAAAAAATCTCTTAAAGCCCATTAGTATCAGATGTAATTTGTTATAGTTATAGTTCCATTGGTTTTGCTCTTTTCAGCGCTTCGATCTTGATGTAAAGGTGCCTTTACAAATATTCCGTTGTATGTATGTATATTGCTTGAGCGATCTCTATTTTAGGGGGAAGTATCCAAGTTGTTTCTGATCGGTTCTAACAAACAATGTCAAAGTTGGTTCAAATGTAAACCTTTCACATAGTAATAATAATATTGAACATTTTTAGGAACCCATGTCTGTCGAGGATCACACTCCTGGTGCAAAAAAACAACAGAACTCCGCTTTTAACAAAGACAACCAAAGGCTAAAAGCTATGATTTCCGAAATAGATAGGTTTTGAGATGTGTTTTAAATTGAGAACAAGTATCTGCTTGTCTGAGTTGAAGTGGGAGGCTGTTCCAAAGAGTTATGTGTTATAGTTATTTTTTAGCCTTAACTTGTCAGGGGTCAGGCATAATTTTCAGGACTTTTATTTTTATTTATTTATTATTGGTTTATTAAAACATCCAATCTCCACAGCCAAATGCTGAATTCAGTTTAAAATACAGAGTTTTATAAAAAAATTATTTGTTATAAAAAACAGTAATCATCATGCCATCAAATAAGAACATAGTATAATAATAACTTATTCATTTCTATTGCTCCCATTCCTTAAAATGTACACAAGCGCATAATGAAAAAAAAATATAAATATTAAAAAGTGAGAAAAATATATAGCAATCTATGTAAATGAAAATACAAGAACCTTACAGGACTATCCAAATAGTAAAATTGCAAAACATCAGGCGTACCCAGTACACTAATCAACATAGTAAAAATTCCACATTTCATTTTGGGATAAATATGTTTGTGAATGTATGCCATGTCTATTGTTTGTGTTTTACCTTTAGCTTTGAGGGATGTAGCAAACCTTACCTGGGTAGCGATTAATTTTGTCGTAGTTGTTCCAGGCATGGCTAGTTTCAGCCCTGTAGGATTACCGGCCGTGTTTACAATCATCGGACTCTTTGGATTCAAACGTCCTGAAAAATAAATATAGTCGTCAATATTATTATAAATAAATAAAAATTAAAGGGTGTATGTACTTTTTGTAGGACCAAAAAAAAAACCACAATGTCCACAGATTTACACGTAACTTACACAGTTTGAAGATAATGATAGTAGAAAGCTTCCCTGAAAATATTACGTGCTGAGGTGCTGTAGTTTTTGGGTAATGAGTTACACAATGTCATGAAAATAATTTTGGTCTCATGAGACCAAAATTGTTTTAAGCATTTACAAATGTATTTTCATTACATTGTTTTACTCATTTCTCAAAAACTACCGCACCTCAGTAAGTAATATTTGAAGGGAAGCTTTCCACTATCATTATATTCAAACCCTGTAAGTTTAATGTAAATCTGTGGACATTTTGAAAAAGTACCCGAATCCTTTAAAGCTCTGGTGTTTCGGATCAGCAGAGTGTGGGTTAAAGCAACACGTTGCCATGGATCGGACGAGTTGGCCTATAAAAAGCGTTTGAAACCATTTGTTATGAAATGTATATGGTTAGAAAGATGTTTTAAAAGTAGAATATAATGATCCACACAACTATCACTCAAAATTGCACGGTTTTCTTTTTACGTCGCGAACTATCAAGGTCGGCTATCACGGTCGGCCATTTATGGGAGTCATAATGGCCGACCATGTTTTGGACGAGGTAAAAATAAAACCATGCAATTTCGAGGCATATTTGTGTAGGTCATTGTATTCTACTTTTACATCATCTTTCTAACCATATGCATTCTATAACAAACGGTCACAAAACGCTTTTCAAAGACCAACTCGACCGATCCAAGGCAACGTGTTCCTTTAAAGTCCCTGTCTTGACACTTATATCCTTAGTGAGACACTTCATTATTGCTTCATCCTTCGGATCGGACATGAAGCTGTAGGACCTGTGAGTTGTGTATTATGCAGGTTACATGTACCAAGTACACTAATCATTAAGAGAAGGGCTTCACCCCAGGTGTATTCCAAAACTAATATTGCTTTGAAATTAAAAAACATATGGTTCATTCTTTACTGCACCGTCTTGTGCTCAATCAATGAAATTAGCACCTCTCTCTCCCCCACCCTCCCTCGCCAAATTTTTCCAACATACCTTGCGTCTGCTGCCCTCCTGTGACAGCTGCGCGGAGAGGGGAGTTAGTGGTTCCTGTCAACGGAGTGGAAGGAGTAGGGGGCATGTCATACTTCTGTAACTGCAACAGGTAGGCATCAGCTGGAGAACACAAAAAAAAAATCACCGTTGAGTTGCAGTAATAATTTATTTCAGATATCAATTTCTATCATTCAAAAGTCAATAAGAATTAAACAAGTCTTTTTTAGATATGGTGGACACTGTAGGGAGTGCACTGTTTGGTTTGGGTGTATGACCCCTTTCACGCATGTCACACGCGGCGACTGTCGTACGCTCACCATTTTGGTTGGCAGTTATGTTTACGTGTAAACGCTGCGTCGCCTAAAGTGCGCACTTCACTGAATAACACACGTTGACATTGACCACCAAAATGCGCATCCAAGATTATTCTGATGATGACGTCAGGTGAATAGGGTCATAATCGGCAAATTCAAACAAAGGTTATAATGTCATAGTATCAGGCCTGGAGTTACACAGTGGCCATGCGAGCCATGACCGTTCCTCCCCTGGTATAAGCCTGGGTGCCCCTTCAAAGGTTTCCCATAGACTTTTTAAACGAAGGAAGTGCCCTTTTGCCTTGCCCTCTCAAAAATGAAACTCCAGGCCTATCAATCAACAAAGGGTTTTGAAACTTTGGTGGTGCAGTTATGGTGGGGTTGCTTAGGAAAGGTTCCGATATTTTCTCTCCAGGCATCACTTACCGATTGGCACCGCGCCCCAAGACACCTCCAAGGTGTTGGTGCTCGCCCGTACAAGCTGAACTCTAGAAGGCCCAGGAGGTTTCTCCGTCTCAAGAAACCATAAATCTTTGCAGCACACCTGTAAGACAAGGAAACTTTCGTCAACTCAAGTTTGCGAAGAAAGATCAAAAAGATATTTTGCAGTAACAACAGTGTAGATAATTAGGATTTGAAACTTTGCATGGTGGAGATACAATCTAGTAAGGTTTGCAGTAACACCATACACATGAGTAGGATTTGAAACCTTGTATGGTGGAGATACAATCAAGTAAGGTTTGCAGTAACACCATGTACATGAGTAAGATTTGAAACTTTGCATGGTAGAGATAAAATGTACAGTAGTAAGGTCTGTGGTTAAAGAGTAGGGTTTAAAACTTTGCAAAATTTGACTCCGCGGTAGTAGAATATATATAGCAAGACAATCTTCAAAAGAACATAACCTAGCAAGTAGTATACACATTGTGTTACCGCAAACCATTTATAAAAGTACATAGTGTATCCACAACTTTCCCCAGCCGTTTATATATTATAAAGTGATTTTTAATTCTTAATGCAATTCAGCCGATGGACCACAAATTTTTTAATGTTTTTAAAGGCAGTGGACACTATTGGTAATTACTCAAAATAATTATTAGTACAAAACTTTACTTGGTAACTAGTTATGGGAAGAGGTTGATAGTATAAAACATTGTGAGAAACGGCTCCCTCTGAAGTGACAAAGTTCTCAAAAAGAAGTAATTTTCCACGAATTTGATTTCGAGACCTCAGAATTAGATTTTGAGGTCTCAAAATCAAGCGATTTTGAGGTCTCAAAATCAAGCATCTGAAAGCACACAACCTTGTGTGACAAGGGTGTTTTGTTCTTTCATTATTATCTTGCAACTTCGACGACCAATTGAGCTCAAATTTTCACAGGTTTGTTATTTTATGCATATGTTGAGATACACCAAGTAAAAAGACTGGTCTTTGACAATTACCAATAGTGTCCAGTGTCTTTAAATTAACCATAAACCATATATACCTGGTTATTCCACGCTTTACGATACCCGTCTCGCCCACTCCATACGTACAGTCTTGAATGGATCGGCACGGAGCAATGACCTGCCCTGGCACGGGGAACATTGTCCTCAAACACTTCCATCGCGAGGGGCTCCCATGTCATCGTTTCTGGTAGAGACAAAGAAAACAAAATTTTAATCATTGTAGTAAGGGGGGGGGGGGGTTGGGGGGGGGCAGCACTATGAAAAAAGTTGGTAAAAAAACAGACAAATCACAGGTCGACAAGATCATAGAGGAAATGATATTGCAGAAAAAGTGATGTGAGATATCTAATTGAAGAAAATATGAGAGTTCCAATAAAAATAACTGTGATTTAAGGTTTGAACAAACACAAATTTACCAGAGTTGGATTTAAACCAACCACCTACGGATTAAATTTTAAGTGCTCCACCAACTGAGCTGTCTAGCCCCATGTTGGCCATCTCCCGTTTTTGTTGATATCTCTGTCTGGGGTTTAGAGCACCGTCACGTTAATCCGGAGGTAGTTAGTTCAAATCCCAATCTGGTCTTTTTTTGTGTATCTTTGAGTGTGATTTATATTAAGCTTTGTAGAAAGTATCTTTCTCGTCAAGATTCTGGTCTTGTGAAGTAACTTTTGGTCCAGTGTAAATTTTGAGGTACAGGCCTTGTGTCTTGTGGTGTTTTAGCCCCAAATTCAATTCCTGCTTAATGAGACTAAAGGGCGAGTCACACTGCAGCGATAACGAAAACGATAAAGATCATGACGCAATCGGGGCCTGTGTAACCGGGCCTTAGACCTGATATTCCTTTCCAGGGCTCTCTGCAAACTTCACTTTCTGCCCAAAGTGTACAAATATTTTACACAGGAAATGGTGCCAACCACTGATGATTCATCCAGGGTCATGTGACCTTTTCAATTCAGCGAGGGCCTTGAATATTGAAGGGTCACATGACCTTTCAATCAAACTAGGGCCTTTATGAGTCAATATAAAAGGGTTTATGGAAGGCATGTTAAGTCAGAGCAAGCACTACAGGTTACTCGTGACAATGTGCCTTTTTCATTAGGTCAAAGGAGTTCTCTGTATAAAATATATAAAATATATTTTTTATTTTAAGCAAATTCACGACAAACAAGGCTGAAAGCCACTCAAGGTACAAGGTACAAGGCTATAATGAAAAAGAAACATTTTAGATGGAAATAACTCGGGGGAGCTGAATGTACATTGTAGGAATTGATATTCCTCTAAAAACACACTTAGCAAATTTTTGTGCTTAGCAGCTCTATGACATTGGGCCCTGGTTTCATGCTAAAACACTCTGACCCATACGATACTCTTTTTATATGGTCTTCATGAAAAAAACCTTCAACAGACACAAACGTAGTCAGTACACCAACATGAGTGACCAACTCTTACAAGCCAAAAGTGCCTTACCAAGATTGAGTGAAGCCAGGGTGCTTGTGCACTTCCATTCTTTCTCGTGAGTGGCTACCTTCACATCGTCCATTACCAGCGGGACCCAACCTCCAAAAACATACATCCTGCAAACGGGAAGATTAATGTTTTTACAATTTTGCCTGATTTTTGCCTGATTTTGCCTGAAGTTGCCTGATTTTTTAACCCTAGCAGAGTCTTTCTTGAGGGCTAAAACTTTGCATAAACAGTTTCAACTCGACTTAAAAGTTTCTTGCAAAAGACTTTCCACTTGTTTTTAAACACCCTTATCGCTCGAAGTTGTGTGCTTTCAGATGCTTGATTTCGGGACCTAAAAATCTAATTCTGAGGTCTCAAAATCAAATTCAAATATTTAAGTGGAAACTTACTTTTTCTAAAAGTTACGCTACTTCGGAGATTCGCTACTTCAACAGCTCTCCATTGCTTGTTACCAAGTAAGTTTTTATGCTGACAATTATTTTTAGTAATTACCAATGGTGTCCAGTGCCTTCAAAAGGAATTTGTTTTTTCATAGATTGTTAGTGTTAGGTGTTTTGACACCCACTTATGTGTTTGTACGCCCAAATTTTTACTAAACTCATGCTTTGCTCAGGTAGTAATTATCTTTTTAATTAAATAAGTGTACCATTACCAGATAGAGATTAAGGAGTCTAAAACCCTGACTTACTTGTGTCCAATAACAGTGGCTGAATGGAGACTCCTTGGCAGGGGACTCTGACCATTCAGCTCCGGTTTAAGCCATGTCATATTTTCTTGAATACAAAGGAGAAATTCAAACATCACATAAGTCTATTTAAATAATATTTCAATGCAGAGTTGTGGCAGAAATAAGATTGTCTCACTAGCCAAACTAGGGCTAGGAATCGAAGCACAACAAATTATGCTTACTAGATTTAGGTTACCAGCTAAATCAGCATGACGAGTGTACTGTTTGTGACAGGTTTCCTGCTCATTTTTGCCAAGCAGGAAATTGTTGAGCAACATTTCAAAAAGCAATAAAAAGTGGCTAAGCACAACAAAATTATGCTCACCAGGTTAAGGTTACCAGCCAAAAAAGCATGTATTGTGTACAATTTGTGCCTGGTATCCCGCTAATTTATGCTTGGCAGCAAATTGTTCAGCACGCTAGCACGCTTTCAATAAGCAATCAAAGTAGCTATGCACAAAAACCATTATTCTTACCAAATTTGAGTTACCATGCCGTGTATACCATTTGAGACTAGTATCCTGCACTGTTTTGGCTGAGCAAAAAAATATGCTTAGCAGAGCAAAAAGTGGCTAAGCACAAATAAAAAATACTTACTATAAAAAGGTTACAAGCCAACCACCTCATTTTTGCTCATCCAAATACTGTTAAGCAGCATGTCAATAAGCAATCAAAGCTGACCGCAAACAACTGTGCTAGGTTACCAGACACTTAAAGAAGCTTTATGAAAATGGCCCACATAGAGCTGCTACAAAAGTAGTTAAAGCCATTGGACCCTTTCGGTAAACAGTGTTGTCCAAGGCCCATACTATGTGTACCACAACTTCTATATCAAATAACAAACCTGTGAAAATTTAGGCTCAATCGGTCATCGGAGTCGGGAGAAAACAACGGAAAAACCCACTCTTGTTACCGCGCGATTCGCCGTGTCATGACATGTGTTTAAAATAAATCCGTAATTCTCGTTAACGAGAATTTATATTGTTTTGCTGTTTTCTCAAAAAGTAAAGCATTTCATGGAGTAATATTTCAGGAGAAGTCTTTCACCATTGCCTTCTGCAAACCCTGTAAGTTATTTGTAAATCTGTGAACTTTTGTTTTTTTTCTGAACCGAAAGGGTCCAATGGCTTTAAGCACAAAGTGATTATGCAGTTTGAGGCGTGCACCATATTATGACCAGTATCCTGCTCATTTTTGCTTAGCCGCTAAGCAGCTCCATCAAACTAGGCCCTTTTTAGGGATAGTAGATAATTCCTACGGAAAACTTTAACTAAACAGTACAATGAACCTACCCAAATTAAGTTGCCACATATCCCCAAGCCTACAACCACTCATTCCTCCATAGATGATAAGTCGACCCTGGTGACCTTTCCTTTCCATGTAGGAGACGCACGTATGGGATTCACGGGGAGGGGGCGCTGCACCGTACGTGACCGGTACCTCCCAGATCATATTGCTGTAGCCGGAACGTAACTCCAGACAATAGAGATCGTTCAGATATCTGGTGAGTGCAACAACAAAAAAAGCTTTAATTATGATCACTTTCACAAAGTAAATTGTCATTATTTTAATTAACACACCTCATTAGCAACTAAGAACCAATGTTTAGTTTATTTTCTTGTTTCATAAAGAATGTCTCCTAAGAATTTTTATTTTGGTTTGGTTTGATGCAATTAATGCTTTGTTTTATTCAAAGGGCCAACAGATATCAATTTTACCACATTTACTACAAATAGCTTAATTGTTTCTTGATATAGTAAATAGTATAGAGACTGTTCAGTGAAAAGCAAATGTTTGGCATTTTGACTTGAAGAGTTGTTGGAAATTGAAGTGCTTACAAACTGAAATATTGGTTCAATGAAGAAGACAACTTTGTATTTTGGGCAATCTCTCACCTAGGGATGTTGTTCTTGGGATCATCGCTGTCGTTGGCCAACCCCCCAAAGAGATACGCCTTGCTGCCATGCAGAGTGAAGGTGTGGCCAAGGCGTGGACATGGCAACGGGCCGTTCTTGGGCGGCTTTGGCTTGAGCCGTCTCCACTCCCAACGGCTTGCCTGTAACTCGTACAACTCATTGGAGTATTTGCCGTACTCCACCATGCCTCCAAATATGAAGAGGCGTGTGCCATCGCAGACGAAGCCGTAGGCGGCGCAGCCTGGTGGGATGTCACCTCTGACTGCTGGCACAAACCACTGGTTGGTTGCTATTGGAAAGATGTATATGAAAAGAGTCAATGAGTGCAGCGATTGTCAATTAAAATACTAAAGGCAGACTAGTAAAGTGACAAACTAACTGGTCCAGTTACTTAAAAAAAAACTGGACTGGCAAACCCTGGAGTGTAGATGTGTGTTGCTAGTTAATACACCTAAGGACCACTCAAACCAATTTTGGTTCAATGTTGAAAAGCATTGCTATTTGAAGCTGCGATAATTGTAGCTCAATTGCGTCTTGGTCACTTCAGTCATCCTCAGGAGGAGGGTCAAGGGTGAAGATTATTACGTTTTAGAGTAATGAATGGACTAGTGTTGGTAGCAGTAAAACAGTTGGTAGGCTAGTGAAATGACAAGCTACATGGTACTGCTGAGTGCTTGAAGAAAACATTTGCATACCCCTGAAAAGATTGGTCTTGTTGAGAGTAGAATTCTCTCCTTTTAAATTGAATATATCAAATGCTCAATTTTTATAGTATTTTATTGATTCAACCCTCAAACTTGTATACAAAAAAAAGTATTGAAAGTAGTGAAGATATGCACCTAACCACAAAGGACACCCAACAAACTTATTTAACAAAAAGGAACTACTGGCAAGGCACATTATTAACATTAAATTAAAACAAAAGATTTTATGTCAATCAAATAAATAGAGCGAAACTGAAAATTTGTCGACCAATTTTAAAGAATCGTGTCTGCCTGAAACATGACGATAATATAAAGGCATTTACAAAGTAAATATACAATGAAAGTAGGTAAAGATGACATTCTGAGGCATAGGTTAAAACAAAAAGTCAGAAAATATTAGGAAAATTGAAGAAAAATCATCACAAACTTCACCAGTTTACCCCCTCTTTTATCGATTAAACTCTGACATTTTCATTGGATTAATTAGGGGTATGTTTGTGCAACAACTAATTTACACCAACCTAGTTTGCTACTTATCTTAATCGTGTAATCACGGCCTTAAATTGATTGCCGTACTCTGGTCTGGGTCAACAACAACCAAACGTCAACAACGGGCGCCGCCATTTTGAATTTTGAATTTTTTTATATCTTCAAAACACGTACTTTAAATTAGACAAAAAATAGAACTTTGCCTCGTATGAATGAATATCAGGCTAAGGCAAAGGATGGTTAACATGTAAACTCGACAAACCGACAAAAAAGATGGATAGCGTCGTTTTTTCTTCAAATGACAACAATAGGGCGCCATCTTGGATTTGTTTGGCACCAATAAAAAACATCGGGCTGACCTGTGTTATAAACGTGCAACTCATCCACGATTCCTTCGTTCCCACCGCCAAACACTACCATCAGGTCCTTGATGGCCACAGCTCGATGTCCATGTCGTGGTCTTGGACAAGGACCCGTCGTATCTGTTACACGCTTCCATTTGAGTATGGGTGCCGCCATCTTGTCCCTTACCCACAATGCAGCTGCTGACGCTAACAAAAATGCCCGGATGTAGTAAATAACATAAGTTTACCTCGTTCACTAACTTTGTGCAACAACATTTTTATTGAAATAGTCTGTTCCAATATATAATCAAAGTGTTTTACACTAGAATCCTTAATAATTTTTGTTTAAAAGTTGTATACAATATTTTGCAGATTTATCATGCAATTTTGAAAAAATCTGATGACGATAATTTATGAGTCGTGGTTTGTTGGCGCGCTATCAAAACAGGCGGGAACAGCGCACGCATAGAATGCAAGTGAGAAACGGATCGGGGAGAGCGGGTTGGTTATTTTGAATTGTGTGCCGACTGCTCGTGTCGTCAGTTTGAGGGGACGAACCCCGCATGCAGTTGGTAAAAGTTTGCCACTACATTATATAAACATGTATTCACAAAGGCTTATTAAAATTCACGTTGCAACCAAACCGAACGGCTGAATTGTAACTTTATAAGGTCAACAACAAGGCGAATTGCACTTTACACTCATCATGGAGGAATAAATTAACTTTATTCCTCCGGCCATGCACTCATATGCAAATATTAGTTACCATAAACAATTGACATGAACAATTATACATGGGGATCAAATCTCTACTATTGTTGTAATTAAAAAAATATTAGCTGTGAGATCATGGAGGTCTACCAGTCCTCCATGGTGAGATGAACCAAAAACAAATCACCGACAAACACCCCCCCCCCCACCCCGCCCCACGGCCACCACCCACTATGCTATATACCTCAGTTTTTTAACAAAATAGGCAGCATATAAGATATATTATACACTTAGACAACGTTTTATAATTCGAGGTCTACAAGAAAAAGATAATGACATGCAAATGGAGGAATTGATATACACTTGTTTTGCATTATGACGATGAGATGGGTGGGGCGTGGGTGGGGTGTGGATGTGTAATGTATCATGGAAGAAAACTTGTAAAGTAATTGCTGTTTTTTCAAATTCAACTGTATTAAAAAACATAAATCATAACAAAATATAACCGATTGGATTTGAAGATGTGTAAAGCTTGTTTAGAATAATAATGAAGTTATGAAGTTATAAAAAAGGTTATTGGTGTTTAGGACGAACATGGAGGAAGGTTCCTTCCTCCATGGGACGACCGACGACACTCAATCAACTAGAGTTGACGAATTCGACTCAAGACAACTCAACGATGAGACAGCTCGTCCGTTGAAACAACTCGACAATGTAATTGGCCAACTCGCCTGACATGCTTATAGCCCTACAAGTCGAGTTGTCTTGCACCTTTGTAAACCTGTGGTCGAGTCAGTCAACCATTTATTGATGATGAGTTTGTAGTCGAGTTGTCTATTTGCAGAATAGGACTTTTCGACGTTCTTGTCGCACGCGTCATAAACGCGTACCCAGCAGTCACACAACAAACGTACAGGGGATCGGGACACATGGTGTGTGTACACGACGAACCGGCGGTGTGTGGATCGATTGCGGAACTATAATATGCTTGAGCCAGTTTCTAGAAGTAATAAAAAAACTAATATGAATGATGATATTTTGTTCCGTTTGTAACGTGATTATCGATTAGGTAGTCCTCTCACAATACATTTAAATAAAGGGACAATTCTACGTTCAACCATGCCAGCTGTTAGAGTGTTTTCGAGTGCAGTTTTCTTGGCATTCCTCGCCGATTTTGTCCCCTACATTGTCGATGGTGCAGTCATTGTGGACCGGGCGGGGAAGGGTGTTATTGTTGACAACATGACCGGTAACATCAACGCCTCTGACCCGCCGCAACATTGCAGTCAGGGAGCTCTGACCGATAGGTTTGGAATCATCACACAGGCTGTTTTAGCAGTGCTGGCATTCAGCAGTTTAATTTGTAAGCATGAAAATAAAATAAAAATTGTCTTACATTTCCACTTCACTTGTCTTTCAATTTACTGTATCATTTTTAAATTGTGACAATTTTATATTATTATTTATTTAAAATTAAATTATTCATATTTTAATCTGTTTATTATCAATAATTTATGAAAATCGAAATTAAAATAATCAAATTTTGTTTAGGTTGGTATACACTCAGGGACAGTTAATTATGATTATGAATACTATAATGAATATTATGATTTAATAATTAACTTTCATTTTCAAGTATGTATTCAATAAAAATATAAACTTATTGTGTTAAAAAATTAATTTAAATCATAATTTGCTGGTGGGCTCACTCAACTCAACTGGATGGTGGGGGGGGGGGAGCCTACAAACATTGACACTGATCATCATTTGGTTGTATTACCATTTATATATATATTATATCAATGTAAACCACAAACACTAAGGGAAGCTGACTGGGTAAATTTTCAAATGATTTTGGGGGTTGAACAAAGAATTGACTTGAGTGGGATTCGAACCAAAAACCTCCGGATTATAAACGTGCCGGCACTCTAGTCAATTCTTTGTTCAACCCCAACAATCATTACAGATTATAGAACAACAATAATTGTGGCTTTGAACATCTGGAGTAGAGGAAGGAAGGCCGTCACCTCGATTTACAATTCATCTTTCTTTCAACATTTAGAAAAAAAAAAAAAAATGTATTTTTCAACAAGATTTCGTTTAATTTTGTGGCAGGCCTGAGTGATACTGATAGTGCCATAATGATTGGTGATGCTTCTTGATTTGGACAATGGATGCAAGGCATTTGTGGGAAGGAAAAAGGGGCACTGTGTATCCCTTTTCCTTCACACAGTGCCATTCGGACAATTCAGAAAAAAATAATTAGCGATAAGGTCAATAGCATGAGAGGGGGGCGGGTTTAGCTTGCATGTGCACCGAACTGATGGACCTTCTAAAAACAAAATATAATGCTTGGCGTTATTACAGTGCTTGAGACTTAGAGGTAAAATGATGATGAAACAATGTAAAAGTTCGGATTGCGCGACGAGCAGGATCAGCCAATGACCTCTTGAAGTCAAGGTGATTCTCCAATTACATGTATTTCACTTTTCTTTTTTGCAGTGAAACGACTACGAGAACCTAAAGATGAGCGGAGGTCATGGACTATTTGGTAAGATGTTTTATGCAGTAGCTGTAGAGTACCAACTTTATTTCAACATTTGGATTCTTCCATTTTACTCATTGTAATTCTCATTAAAAAAAAACATTTGTGGAGTGTCCTGGCCAAGTGGTCAAGTGCACAGGACTAAAGGAGTGTTGATCAGTGTCCGAGTTAGGACTCAAGAAGTGGTGTTTAGTTTCAGACTAGGACTCAAGAAGTGGTGTTCAGTGTCAGAGTTAGGACTCAAGAAGTGGTGTTCAGTGTCAGAGTTACAAACATGTAATGTAGGACTCAAGAAGTGGTGTTCAGTGTCAGAGTTACAAACGTGTAATGTAGGACTCAAGAAGTGGTGTTCAGTGTCACGAGTTACAAACATGTAATGTAGGACTCAAGAAGTGGTGTTCAGTGTCAGAGTTAGGACTCTAGAAAGTGGTGGTCAGTGTCTGAGTTAAGACTCTAGAAGTGGTGTTCAGTGTCTGAGTTGGGACTAAAAAAGTGGTGATCAGTGTCTGAGTTGGGACTCAAGGAGTGGTGTTCAGTTTTAGACTAGGACTCAAGAAGCGGTGTTCAGTGTCAGAGTTTGGACTCAAAAAGTGGTGTTCAGTGTCTGAGTTAAGACTCTAGAAGTGGTGTTCAGTGTCTGAGTTGGGACTCAAGAAGTGGTGTTCAGTGTCTGAGTTAAGACTCTAGAAGTGGTGATCAGTCTCTGAGTTAGGACTATAGAAGTGGTGTTCCGTGTGTCAGAGTTACAAACATGTAATGTAGGACTTAAGAAGTGGTGTTCAGTGTCAGAGTTAGGACTCAAGAAGTGGTGATCAGTGTCTGAGTTGGGACTCGAGAAGTGGTGTTCAGTGTCTGAGTTTGGACTCAAGAAGTGGTGTTCAATGTCAGAGTGATGACTCTAGAAGTGGTGTTCAGTGTTCGAGTTAGGACCCAAGAAGTTGTGTTCAGACTCAGAGTTTCAAACTTGTAATGTAGGACTCAAGAAGTGGTGTTCAGTGTCAGAGTTAGGACTCTAGAAGTGGTGCTCCGTGTGTCAGAGTTACAAACATGTAATGTATTGACTCAAGAAGGGGGGTGTTCAGTGTCAGAGTTCAGTTAGGACTCTAGAAGTGGTACTCAGAGTCAGAGTTAGGACTCTAGAAGTGGTGTTCAGAGTCAGAGTTAGGACTGAAAAGTGGTGTCCAGTGTCAGAATTTGGACTCAAGAAGAAGTTTTCAGTGTCCGAGTTAGGACTCAAAGAAGTTGTGTTCAGTGTCGGAGTTAGGACTCAAAGAAGTGGTGATCAGTATCTAAGTTAGGACTCAAGAAGTGGTGTTCAGTGTCAGAGTAAGGACTCAAGAAGTGGTGTTCAGTGTCAGAGTAAGGACTCAAGAAGTGGTGTTCAGTGTTGGAGTTTACATCATGTAATGTAGGACTCAAAAAGTGGTGTTCAGGTTCAGAGTTAGGACTCAAGAAATGGTGCTCATTGTCAGAGTTAGGACTCAAGAAGAAGTTTTCATTGTCAGAGTTAGGACTCAAGACGAAGTTTTCATTGTCAGAGGTAGGACTTAAAGAAGTGGTGTTCAGTGTCAGAGTTAGGATTCAAGAAGAAGTTTTCAGTGTCGGAGTTAGGACTCAAGAAGTGGTGCTCAGTGTTCATTTTGTTGTTTTTCAATACCATCTTACATGTAATTGAATTAACTGAATTAACTTCCCCAATTTCATTGACACTAATAAGGTTTATATCTTGTTTTTTACACTTACAGCGATTTGTGATTAAACACTGATGCTGGGGTTTATAGGGCATGGTTTATGTCCTAATGATGAACAATGGGAGTCAGTGGTTATGGATTTATTTAGTCCTTCGGGTGAGGTTAGAGAAGACACCATGAAATTAACTCTTGTTAATCTGTATCTGTGACGTCGCTCTATTGATGAAAGTGTAAATTATTTTTACGAATCTACACCTAACTGTGGATTCGTAACGAATCTACACTCAACTGTAGATTCAATACGAATATACAGTTGAGTGTACAAACTAAATACAGTCCTTATCACGCATTTGTTTTCCATTCAATTCAATGTACATTTATTTTTCAGGTGGACATAAATGACAACTAAACTATACAGTTGAAACAAATAACAATGAGTATAAAGCCAAATAACAAAAAATACCAGTAGATCGTCCGGATTTTTCACAAAAGAGGAGGATGAGGGCCTTACTATTTACTATTTACTATTTTTTTTCTAGATGGCCGCTAAGTATTTCAAATCAAACAGGCCACCAATTCTTCAGTTTGAATCATCACAAACTTATTTATACCTATTAGTTGCATGAGGACCTGTGTTTTAGCACTAACACTAACAGGGTTGGATAACGATTTGCTGGTAGACATTCACTAATATTGTTTTATGAAACAGACGGTTACAAGTGTTCGAGAGCATCAAGTTAGATTCGGGGAAAGCTCCTAGGCTAGTCCTTTTGAAAAGATGGATTTAAAAAAAAACAAAAAAAAAACTGTTTTTTTTTTTATTTTATTTTTTTACAAAAATCGTAAAATAGTAAATAATAAAGAAAAGGATGCGGGCGGGGACGATCAACTGGTATTTTTTTTATTTGGCCTAATTACCAAGAGATGTATGCCACATAATTTGAAATAAAATTTATAGAAATTTCAAAGACAATACAGAGTGTAACTAACATGCTAGCCAACATGCACGGCATACTGCATAATTGTACATTTCCCTGTGACAGACAAGGACTTGGACACTACAAGGACAAAAGCAGGTTAAAAAAAAACAAGTTTATTTATAGTTCATGTAGTGTAGCTGCAGGGCAATCTAAATGGTCTTGTGGTAAGACATATGCTCTAGAATATTTCATGTAATGTAGCTACAGGGCAATCTAAATGGTCTTGTGGTAAGACATATGCTCTAGAATGGCAAAGGTCACTAGTTCGAATACCACCCTAGTAATATGCCTGTGTTTTTGTTTTGATTTCATTGGACTCAGGAAATTACTGTAGTATGCAGTGTTTTGTACACATACCAGTGTGTGTGTGTATAACCAAAAGGTTTATATCAAATGAACACGTTTCCTTGGATCAGTCCATGAAAAGCATTTTAAACCATTTGTTATGAAATTGATATGGTAAGAAAGGTGTTTTAAAATTAGAATATAATGATCCACACAAATATGCGAACTTACACGGTCGGCCATTTTATGGGGAAATAAGGAAAACCATGCAATTTCAAAGCATATTTGTGTGGATCGTTATATTCTACTTTTAAAACATCTTTCCAACAATATGCATTTTTTTTTTTTTTTACGGTTTTAAATGCTTTTCATAGACCAACTCACCTGATCCAAGGCAATGGTCCCTTTTTAAAACGGTTGAAAATTGAACAGCCATACTATTTTGTGTGTTTTAACAGGTTTTATGACACATCAAAGCAAGCATTAGGAGCTGGAGTTATACACATGGCCAATGTGTTTCTCTCATCAGAGCTTTTCCAAGGAGATCCCTGTATATGGTGAGTCTGTATTATTAGTTGCAGATACAACAATAAAAAATAATTAGCATGAGATTTAAAACTTGTTCCCCCAAAAGATTACATGAATTCTTTATCCGAGATGAAATATTAACATCTATTGAATTGTTCAATACTTGCTCTAGTGTTTTACAAGGCTTGGGGATGGTTTGCAGAATTAAGTAACCCTGAGCGCAATTTCATGTGTTTATCAATTTTTCTGCTAGCAAATATAAACAGGATACCAGTCATAGATTGCATGTGTGACACTGTGCTTTGGCTGGTAACCTTATTCTTGTAAGCATATTATGTGGTGCTTAGCTACTTTGTTTTTTAAAGCAGCTTCATGAAATTGGGCCCTGATCAGCTGATAGTCAAGCTGGTTCCACTTGCAACTACAACTAAAATACAATGTTGCATGTTCCATTTGAGACAGGTTTACTGCTCATTTATGCTAAGCAGAAAATTGCTAAGCAATATTTTCTGCTTCAGCAGCAAATGAAATTGGTCACCAAGAAAGAACACTCTTGCTGACAAATGCAAATAACTAAATTGTGTTGTTAAAGGCAAAGTATACCTTTGGTTTTTGGAACCTTTCGTATGAGTACAATAAAACTAACTTGTGAATAAATTCATTTCAAAACAAGGTTGCGTTTTTGAGACATCGCTGAAAATCAGGAGAGAATAATGTTAAAGACAGTGGACACTATTGGTAGTTGTCAAAGACTAGTCTTCACAGTTGGTGTATCTCAACATATACATAAAATAACAAACCTGTGAAAATTTGAGCTCAATCGGTTGTCGAAGTTGCGAGATAATAATGAAAGAAAAAACACCCTTGTCACACGAATTTGTGTGCTTTCTGATGCTTGATTTCGAGACCTTAAATTCTAAACTTGAGGTCTTGAAATCAAATTCATGGAAAATTACTTCTTTCTCGAAAACTACGTCACTTCAGAGGGAGCCGTTTCTCACAATGTTTTATACTATCAACCTCTCCCCATTACTCGTTACCAAGTAAGGTTTTTTTCTAATAATTATTTTGAGTATTTACCACAGGAAGAATAGTCCCTAATAGGAATACACAATCTGTTAACGCAGTAATGCTTCTCAAATTCAAATTCTGGGGCATACCGCTGGTATTTTTGTACATTATTTATAACCACATAACTTTGAAGTGAAATGTTTCTCAAAATGCTTTATACTACCGTAAGCTGTTGTAGGCTTCTAACCAAAAGTTTGTTAATGCCATTAATTTTAAGAGTGATTACCATTTGACCGAACCATTAAGCTCTGCCCCATTGCGTTCGTATTGACCAATCACAACGCAACGAAGGTCCGATCATATACGGTCCAACATGCGTGCGCGTATGCTTGGCACGCACGGCAGACTGTGCAGAAAGGCATTGGGGAGGCTCACGTGTTCTTGCTCACATGTGCGTTGAGGGCGGTGCCTAATGGATCGGTGTATTGCATACCTTCCCTTTCATCAATTTTTCCTCTCTTTCAGGTACATTGTATACTTCCTTCTGGACTCCACGTTCGGCCTGTTTTTTATCTACATCAGTGTGAAGATATCTCAGTGCATTGTTAAACTATGCGGCTGCAAAACATTGTATTTCGGAGAATACGGCACCCCTCCGAAGTGTGAATCGTTCATTGGCCAGTGTGGTGTGTTTGTACTCATAGTCATAGTGGAGAAAGTTGTTATTACTCTGTTTGCGAGCCTGAAATTTTGGTCCGAGGTGAGTTTCATTTTAATATTTTTGCATTTCTTACTAATATAATATAATAATATCAAAGTCTAATATAGCGCACGTATCTACCAAACAAGGTACTCAATGCGCTGGGTATATACAAACTTTCAGAAAGATGTGTTATTGAAGTGATGAATTATGAAACCCAATTATGTAGCACTTATAAGGGTTTACAAGGTGCAATGGCGCATACAGCAGCCACAGCCAGGTACACTCTTTTCGATAAGTGCACTAGGTTCTTACATGCGTTACACACATTGGGCCAACAACTTTACGTCCCATCCGAAGGACGAGGCAACGGCTAAGTGTCTTGCTTAAGGACACAAGTGTCTTGGCTGGGGATTCGAACCCACACTCTGCTGATCAGAAACACCAGAGTTTGTATTCAGTGCTTTTAACCGCTCATCCACGACACGTCCACGACACGTCCACATGTAGCTCTGCTCAAGATTGCATCTCAGCTCCTGGCGTGTGGCTGCCAATGGTCTAATTCACTGGACCTAAGCTTTGGTGTTGTCAGAAGCAGAGTGTGGGGTTGAATCCCGGTCATGACACTTGAGCAAGACATTATAATTGCTTAAACTCAAAACGGTGTATTTTGTTTATTATTAACAGCATAATTTTTCTCTTATTTAATGTGCAGGTTGCAAGAACGCTACTTTCTCCGATACATAACGCCAGAGTTGAGGTTGTTATTGTTATGCTTATAGTTCCCTTTTTTCTTAATGTAAGTATAACCTCCAAAAATTAACTTCGGATTGCCCATGTAACACATGATTGAAGAATAAGGAATTATGGCAGGACACCTGACCTTTTCAGACCACTCTCCCTGGGTTTTTTTGTGTGGTTTTCTCGATACAATATTGAGCTGAAACTTTCACATGTCCCTTACAAAAAAGTCCTGTAGGAATCCTATAGGAAAAGTCCTATAGGATCCTATACTATAGGACTTTTCCTATAGGATTCCTATAGGTTTTTAGTCACTTTCTATAGGATTTTTCTATAGGATTCCTATAGGATTTTTCTATAGGATTCCTATAGGATTCCTATAGGATTCCTATAGGACTTTTTGTAAGGGGTGACTTTTATTGTATGCCTATAAATAAATCAGTTTTACCTTGACAAAACCAATCTATGATAGTATTTCATTTGTTTCAAACAGCTTTTCAGTAGTTTCTTTCTTCTGTTGTCCCATTGTTCCCTCTTTCCTGTGTTGATTTGTTTCAGTGTTCTTCTTTTCAGGCGCTTTGAGCACCTTATGGGGTGGATACATGCGCAATGTAATTTTTCCTTAATATTATTATTATTATGACCCAACCTTAGAGCTAAGTCTGAAATGGCTGCTGCTATTGACAATCTGCACCCACCAATTCGGACGCAACATTATTTTCATAAACTTGATTCTGGTACATAAAAATAGTTCCGGAATTACCTTGATAATTAGTTTAAAAAAAACATTTTTACCCCTACCACTCCTGTAAAATGCCTAGTTGAAGTTTAAACGAAATATCTTGTTAAAGGATTGTTACAGAATAGGTAAGAAGAAAAAAATCGTGAAGATCACAGATTTAAATAAAACTTGCACGGTCTACTGATGATGATAGTAGAAAACAGCCCTTGAAACATTTCTGTCTGAAATGTCATATTTGCTGAGAAATAAATAATCTAGTTTCGCATTTGGAATTTATCGCTCATGGAGTGTTTTATTCATTTTTGTTTTGGCATCGATGCAATGCAATATTTGTGATCGGTTTTTCACTATTCTCTCGTGACCCAGATGGCTGATCGATCGCAAACTTCTACAGGTTTGTCAGTTTATGTATATGGTGGATTACATAAAGTGCCCACTACCCACACTGCCAACAACTGTTTTGTTTAGCAAAAACCAACTCTGTAATGTTCTTTAATGCTCTCCTCTCTTTCTTTTCCAGGCCATCATGTTCTGGGTGGTGGATAACTTCCTCATGCGGAAACGGAGAAAGCTAAAAGACGACCCAAACAAGAACGGCGTGCAAGCGCGTTACTTCAAGCTGAACAACATGAAAGCCACAAACGGCGAAAGTCGCGAGCCTGAATCTGAGGTTCTCCTATCGCCAGATGAGGAAAGTGGCGACACGGTCATATTACAAAGAGGTGCCAATGGTAGACCAGGTTCGGAGGTGTAGCAGACTGGCGACTTGCAGGCCTTGAATTTCATCTTTGGAGAGGGCAAAGCAGTTTTCATTTTGCAAAGGGCGCTTCCTGGCATTTTAGAGTCTTTTGAAGGGGCACCAAGGCCAAGACCAGAGCAACGAAGACCAATGCCTCCATGGCCTCCGTTTAATTCCAGGTCTGGACTTGTGGTAGACATTTATTCATTGAGATTTGCTGGCCCTAACTTCTTCCATGAAGGGACAAAAAAATGTCCCCTGGAGTGGAGGACATAGCTAATAGGGGTTTTTTCACTACTGCCTTTCCAACCCTCCCCCCCCCCCCCCACTATTATACAAATATTGACTGCTTCGAGTGCTATGGTTAAAACTATGACTACCGAGGTGATCCCCGGAGCGTTCTATTTTCCCAAGGCGAAGCCGAGGGAAAATAGAACGCTCCGGGGATCACCGAGGGAGTCATAGTTTTTAACCATTGCACGAGTAAAAGCAGTCAATATTTGTTTTATAACACCCCAAACATTTCTAAATACTGTACTATTATTATTAAGTTACAGACCTGAATGCTACAATCCACGGACGACGCGAATACAGATTGCAAACACTTTTACTTACTGTGTTGCATGTAGAGTCGTGCAATCCGAAATGGTTACAGACTATTAATTTATCATCCTCGTACACGCAACGGACGTCTGGGTACTGCACGCCGTGTGCTAGTCTGTCGGACTAGCGCACGGCGCCGTGTGCTAGTCTTCGGACTAGCGCATGGCAAACCGACGCACTATCACACGGCCGTCGTCTAGCAAAACTAAGACATGTCATGTGACGCGCTCTAAACCAATGAGCAGGCAGAATACTTGCAAGGGGTGTTATAATCTGTACTATCACAAATCTTGAACCAGGAAATTTGAATGCATCTTAGTTGACAATACTATGATTTTGAGTTGAAGCCGTGTGTGAATTTTGTTTTCTTCTAGCTGCATGAGACTAATCTAACTTGACAATTTGACTTGGAAAATTTAATCTTTTGCTTCACATTTTTCTCCCATAATCATGCAGTTGAAAGAAAAAGTTGTAATTTATGGGGGAAACTGGCAGACTAGACTGGCCTCAGGTCGTACTTTGTGTAAAACACTGCACACAGCATTCTGTATAACGCTTCAATTCATTACTGTGCGCCCACACTTGCCAGTATTGTGCCAATCACCTTCACTATTGGTTCCCTTTGAAGACTTTAGTTGAGGCACGAGGGATGAGCAAACTCACTGGATTGGCAACTCCTTGACATCTGGGCCCAGTTTCATAGAGTTGCTTAAGCAGAAAGTATTGCTTAATAATTTGCTGCTAAGCAAAAATGGCAGGATACCAGTCTCAGATTGTTTATGTGACACTGTATTTTGGCTGGTAACCTTACTCTGGTAAGCATAACTTTGTTGTGCTTAGCTGATTTTTGTACTTCAGCAGTTGGGTCCTGAACCGCACATGACAAGAAGCTCAGATCATGTACATGTGTACATTAAAGAGCAAGCACAAGACCCCGATTTGAACCAAGTCTAGCTTTAAGACAAGCTTACTGGTTCCTCTGGTTAGTGAATGAACAAGAATAAGCATAATAAGCAAATATTTAACCACTTTTATAGAGCAGCTTCATAAAAAAAATATTGCTTATTAAGTTTATGCCGAGCAAAAAGCTAATAGGAAACCAATCACAAGTTGCACATATGACAAGGTATATTGGCTGATAATTGTTTTTTTGTAAGCGCAAGCTTTGGTGCGTAAGCAGCTCTATAAAATTGAACTATGACAATTTTGTTACTGGTCAATTTCAGACACTATGTGGTGTGTGTATTAAGTATTGTTTCGACTATAAAATTGGTTGAGATTGTATAGTTGTATTGTACATAATGTTTAATAATTTGTGAAATATTGTATGCCAAAAATGTTATAAAAAGTATATTTTTTACTCAGAAATACATGTCCATGCAACTGATAGGTTTGAAAGCACAATGGTAAAAGAGAACCGAAGAAGTTGAGTTAAAGGAACACGTTGCCTTGGATCGGACGAGTTGGTCAAAACAAAAGCGTTTGCAACCGTTTTGTATATAATGCATATGGTTGGAAAGATGTTTTAAAAGTAGAATACAATGATCCACACAAGTTTGCCTCGAAATTGCGTGGTTTTCCTTCTACTGTGCGAACTAACACGGTCGGCCATTTATGGGAGTCAAAATTTTGACCCCCATAAATGGCCGACGTGTTAGTCGACGAGGTAAAAGGAAAACCACGAAATTTCGAGGCATGTTTGTGTGGATCATTGTATTCTACTTTTACAACATCTTTCTACCAACATGCATTTTATAAAAAATGGTTACAAACGCTTTTCAAAGACCAACTCGACCGATCCAAGGCAACGTGTTCCTTTAAATGTTGGCAATAACCAGAAACCTGACGTCTGCTAACGTAGAGATTTATTTTCAAAAGTGAATTGAGTCCTTTAAACACACTGGACACTATTGGTAATGGGAGACTTTTTGAAAGCTCTGCCACTAGAGGGCAGCAGACCTACCAGGTAAGGGTGCACAACTCCTATAGCAAAAGTTTCCCATTGTAAAAGACCAGTCTTCTCACTTGATGTATCTCAACATATGCATAAAATAACAAACCTGTGAACATTTGAGTTCAATTGGTCGTCGAGATAACAATGAAAGAAAAAGTACCCTTGTCACTTTAAGTTGTGCAATTTCATATGCTTGATGTCGAGACCTAAAATTCTAAATCCGAGGGTCTCAAATTCAAATTCGTTGATAATTTCTTCTTTCTCGAAAACTACATTACTTCAGAGGGAGTCGATTCTCACAATGTTTTATATTGACAATGTCTCCCTATTACTTGTTACCAAGAAAGGATTTAAGCTAATAATTATTTTGAGTAATTACCAATAGTGTCCATTGCCTTTAAATTCTCTTTCCTGTTGAAAGTTTTGTCTTTGAGGAGAGTCATATTTTGAATCAAAGGAGAATTATGGTACTATAATTTTTTTCTAGAAGCTTAAATGGTGTGATCAAATATTTTTTGTATAAGTGGGGATGCATAAAGGTGTATAAGGTTGTCCTTCTGTCAGAAATAATATGAGACTCAAATTAATATTTTATATTAAGCCATGTTACTCTCACAGTTATTTTTGTTTTTCTTCAAATAAATAATCAATCTTTATTCTGTTGAAATACCAAAAAGAAAAAAAATTTATATTACATATAATATGATCTACCCAGAAATTGGATTGTTTTATTTTGTCAACACTGTATAGCAAATTCCTCAAATCATGTTTATGGAACACAAAGGCAGTGTCCGAATTTGCCTATGGATGTGGCTGTTGCCAAGGGTGATGCTATGGGCATCCTATACTATCAATACATGTTGGCATGACGATCAAGTCGTAGCCACTAATTCTGACATGGCTCGAGTATATATAAAACCCTACGCAGATGGTGTACAGCATTATTAAATAACCCTAAGTAGATGCTTTTTCATACAAGATTTCAAGCTTTCAATTTTATGTGTTCTTCAGTTTCAGGTGTTCCACACAACTATAGAATTGGACCATTAGAATCTTCAAACACTAGTTGGGATCAGCCCAACTATAGTTGGGCCGATTCTATAGTTGGGCAAAACACATGTACAGTGTGACATAAAAAACTTACCAACATGTAGTGATTTATTAATTAGCCAATTCCACTTATAATTAAGACCGTAATCAATTAATCTTTTTGCATGCAATGGAGACACACACTGCTTTTACTCTAGCAAGAAACAAATTCATGTGTATAATGTGTGGACATGCGTATGTCCACATAGTGTTTCAAGTCCCTACATTGTGTGGTACCTCTTTTGTTTGCTGGTCCACACAAGGTATGTATGAATTGTTTGCCCATGATGGAAAAATGTCTGTATTCTGCCACCACTTTTTCATTTGTTATGAAATAAAATAGAAAGACTCTGCTAGGATCGAAACGTCAGGCCATTAACTATCTTTTGCAACAGCTAGTTCTATTTTCCAACATAAAATAGTATCTAGTTTACACAAATGAGTGAAAGAGTGGTGTCAGGCTACGGAAATCTGTCCCCTACGGAAATCTGTCCCCCATAATATAATTGTCAATTCTGTACACTAAGGACTTGTTTAGTTTGTTATCCCATTGTCTGGACTTATCTTAAACACGCTGGACACTATTGGTAATTGTCAAAGACCAGTCTTCTCACTTGATGTGATTCAACATATGCACAAAATAACCAACCTACGAAAATACGAGATCAATTGGTCATCAAAGTTGCTAGGTAATAATGAAAGAAAAAACACCCTTGTCACACAAAGTTTTGTGCTTTCAGATGATTGATTTCAAGACCTCAAGTTCTAAATCTGAGGTATGAAGTCAAATTTGTGGAAAATACTTCTATCTCAAAAACTACGTTACTTCAGAGGGAGCCGTTTCTCACAATGTTTTATACTATCAACCTCTCCCCATTACTCGTTACCAAGTAAGGTTTTATGCTAATAATTATTTTGAGTAATTACCAATAGTGTTCACTGCTTAAGCGATCTGCCCATTGTGAGTAGCGAGTATCCTCGCTCTTTCTAAACACCCAAATTCCTCTGGATAAAGTCCTCCTTTTTTGATGGGTACACACACCCTGCCCTGCCCCCCGTACTCTACAAAAAAGTAGGGGCGAAGTATTTGTCTCAAGTATGCTGTGGCCTTTGACCAATCTATGTTTTCTTGTCTAGCCTAGTGCAATAAAGTTACAATATTTGTTAAAATGTACATTAATATTTACAGTAACATTTTAGTCAAGTATGACCGTATTGTACAAAAATCACTTTTCATGTACTAAATATTTTTGTTGGTATACCAGTATGTTTTTCCCATACATATTTGTTTTCTACTAATATCAGGTTTTGAATTGTTCAGTTTTCCTGCCCCTTCTGATTTTGCTTTTGTTTCTGTACTGCTGTATGAACTCTTTTCCGTTTGTTTAGTGCTGAACTTCGGACAGGTGACACTAGCTGACTCGTACAATATGCATCATGACAGTATACAATAAACATGAACACTGAGACTATTCAAGTTAATGTACAAATGGATTTGATTTTTAAACCTACTTGATGTTACTGTGTATAGCTCGGCTCATTTGTACACCTTTTAGATGGTGTTTCATAATCTAGGGGAGGACATTTTCACAGTGCCTCACAAGTTTTTGTTGTCTTGCAGCCCTCATGTGATGCCGAGTTTTTTTTAGTGGGCTACTTAGGGAAACTGCAGAGTGCTGCTGTATTGTGAACCGCCCAACTCCAGAAACTTTAACACACATGGACCATTTTCCCAAATCTTGGCTTGTGCCCTGGCTATAGACTTTATCAAATTTGGAGCAGTGTACATTTTGTATAAATGCTTTTAACATCAGAAAGCTCGAAGCTGTAGACAGAGTCTAAAGCCTGGTTCATTCTTCCTGCGAATGCTTCGTTCGATGCAAATTTTATTGCGTCACAAAGGTAAAGGGAGCTCGTACCGATTGTTGCGTCACCGAAATTCGCTTCGCATTCGCAGGAAGTATAAACCGGGCTTAAGAGGTGTGGAAAAAACTCCTGAGATAAAATTTGTTCTTTTTACCAGGGTCGACTGTTAGCATGTAGCAACATTTTGACACAATTCCACTTCCACCCCTTGCTAGATACACCACTGCAGCTCATAACTGATTATTGGTTGATCATGAAATGAAACTGAGACGGAGAATTGCTCACAACGGAAACTCTTCGTTGATTAGTGATGCCATCATCATAATACCTTCTCGGGGGGTATGAGACCTGCGGCAACGATGCGGTTCTCACTCACTAAATAATTAAATGTTGAACAGGCGTGTGGCTGAAAATGAGATCAGAAAAAGAAGTATACTTTAGCAGGGTATACTTTTTGTGATTTTCAAAAGACAAGTATCCTCATTTGGTGTATCCCAACATATGCATAACATACTCCAGTGTAAATTGGGCTCAATTGGTCATCAAAGTTGCAAGAAAATAATGAAAAAAGAAAGAAAGAAAAACTTGTCGCATAGACTTGATTGCCTTAGAAAGGGATCATGTCTGGCTGAGAAAGGCTTCATGTCTGAAGCTTTTCTCCGATTCAATTGTTGGGGTGAAAATGTTTCTATTTCTCTAAAATTGCATTATACATCTTCATAGATCCTTACCGATAAATTTTTAATGTTTATAATTTTTTTTAGTAACTGTCAAATTCTTGAATAGATTCATTAGGAAGTAATTACTAAAGGTGTTCCCCTCCCTTTATGATACTTACCGTGTCTTGAACTTCAAGCGCTATTCCCTTTTGCCTCATGAATTTGTGCAGCCCAGGATCCAATCTGTGGTTGACTGCCCCACAGCCAAGAACAAGGATTTCTGAAAGAGGGAATGATCACAATGAAAGTGAAATTGATGAGTGTATGAAATTAGGTCACAAACTCTCAGAGAAAGTACAAATTTAAAAAAACATGTATATTGATCAATATTTAAATACAAAGTAAACCTTGGTTTTTGGAATCGTTGGATTGTTTTAATCCTATATAAATGTTCACATATGCAATTAAACCAATTAAACCAACAAACAGAAATTACGTTTCAAAATGTGGTAGTGTTGTGAGTTATTGCCGAATTTCTGGAGCGATAATGTCAGTTTAGTTTTAATCATCTACCGAGAATTCAACCATTTCTTACCTATTTTGGGTTCCAATAAATGAAACAGTGACAGGCTCTCTTCATTGATGTCTGCTACACTACCGACCTAAAACAACAAAGATTACCAAATACAATAATAATATCGGAGTATTATATACCCACAAATCTACCAATAAGGTACTCCAAAGGTACTGGACCAAAGGTTTTTTAAGTGTTTTAATTATGAGACCGATTTACGTAGCACCTTGTTTGGGTTTCACAAGGTGATGCTCTTACAGGTGTTGCTCTTGCAGCTGGACACAAAAATGCTAACAGGCAAACGCATTGTCTTATAAACCCATTTTCCATTGCCTCATAACTGTAAACATAGCTACAGTATTAAATCCTACAGCTTTGCGTCCTGTCTGAAGGACAAAGAAAGGTGTGAGGTGTCTTGCTTAACTTAAAGCATAACATTTGACACCAGTGTCATGAGTGGCACTCAAACTCATAGCTGCGTTTTTAAACACATGTAACCCCAGGCACTTTGAGCTTCTCCAATGTTTTTTTCCGACACCCAATTTAAAACCAGGTGAACTAACAGTGTGTAAAAAACTGTCCTCGACAGAATTTAATAGCTGATTTCCCTGGACTAATTTTGACACAATCCCTAATGTATAAGGATGGTTGAAAGGTGACTAACATTCCACTGGACGAGACTTCTCGGCAGAATAGCCAGAGGTCCGACTACTCGATCTCCGCTGACTGTGAATCCATGGACGCTGTAGTTGGAGATGAACGGTAGACCCTCGGACTCTTTGGACAAGAGGCTGATTGTGGTTCGTACATACAGCTCGTCATCAGTTGGCTGCAGCTTACTCATGGGTCGACTTAAGTTCCTGAGTAAATAAATACAAAAACTAGACAGTGACTATATTTAGTTTATATTCAGGGCATTCTGGTTGGCTCAGCGTTAGTGACGTTAGGCTTCCTTTGGGACCTATATATCCTATCAAGAGATTCCTTCCAATAGACATCGAGCTCTTTCTTAAATGTTGACACTGTCTTACTTGGTGTGGGCGACTGTATATTAATCATTAATGATTCTCTGTGAAAAGAAATTCCTTCTGCACCCAATGTTTTTGTTGAGAGTAGGCTTGTATTGTACAAGTTTTACAACTTAAATTTTAAAAAAGAATGGCCCCTCGTACTGGTGTTTCTAGCTGTATTTTTACTCAACTTTTTCCAATCCCTTGACCAGCTGAAAGGTTTCGATCAGGTGACAAGCAGGGTTCAGAAAAATGTAGCTTCATAATATTAATAATATTTATAATAAATCATCATAAATAATTTATAAAATTGAAAAATCCAAAACATTTTGGATTATTTACACTAGCTACATCGTAATATAGTAGTAATCCGAAATGTTGGATTCAGCAGAAACTAATTGGTTCCCAATTAATAAAAATTCCCTCTTCCATCCATTCCATTTCCACCACTGAAAAAATAATTTATCACGAAACTCGTGCAATACCAAATACATATATAGCACCGAAGCAGCACTCGTGACAATAAACTCGTTGCATGAGTTTCGTGAAGAATTTCTCTTCACTATTTTAGACTATAAAATGTGCATTTATTCCATTCGCGACACTTTGGCAAACAAGGGGTAAACGATGTCAAGCTTTGAACAATATTTAACCAGTTCTTGTGAAGGATACTGACCTGAAAACGGCTTGTCGATTGCATAACAATCTCAAACTCCGTGCGACCATGGGAGCTGCCATCTTGAATTTGTAGCAATGCATTTTGGGTGCAATCCTCGCTGGTAATCATTCCTTGACTAAACACCAAAAGCTGCCGAGTCGAGTACCAGTAACAATTTCGCGCATGATTTGGAAATGCGGGGAAAGCCTCGAATTTTTGTTCTTCCTATTGACAGAACTTTCCTGATGTTGGTTATCAACTTGCAAACTTCACTCTAGTCGACATGCACTAAAATACATAATCAACTTTAATTCAAAAGCACAGAGGTAAGATTACATGGAAAGTGTGATTACTTTTCATGGAATAGTTCAAGATTAAATAATAAACAAAACATTAAAATTAAATTAAAAACATAAACAAACTGACAAATGGAAATGAATTGGTGGTGCATGACAATAATTATTCCCTGTTGATTATTAGGAAGAGGGCGTGAAATGAGATTCATAAATACCTTGGACAGTTATCCATTCTGATTGGTCGAGAGGGCATCACGTGGGGGTGTTATAACGGATGATATAACCTAAGTAAAAAGTGTCGAAACATGAACATGGGCGCATGACACGCAAACTTGCACCTGTAAGACAGTTTCTTCATTCCTATTGGTCGAGAACAATGGCTGGACGTGCAAGCAATCTCCTTATAAGGAGTTGTTTACCCGAGGGGCTTACCATTTCATAGCTCAGTCCGCGCAAAGTGCAGATAAGGCAACGTTGCCTTATTGTGCAACGTTGAGTAGCAGAATTTGGAAACATTGACGAATTGCACTACTTCAAAGTTGCACTATTCGGCAACTCTTGCATTCAAACACAAAAAGGGAATCGAAAAAGGCTTTGTTGGAATAGTTAAAATCATATAATAGTATTGTACAGTTCCTTACCCAACTTTCTATCTGTGCAAATCAAAAAGTTATCTGTGCGTTTTCGTGCAAATGGCTTTTGAAAATCATCACTCCACACTTGCCGTTCAGGAAAACTGCGACGCCATTTTACTGTGTCAGATTGTATCCTCGTCCAGCGGTGTTAATTTATGCAAGTTTAAAAACCACTCTTATTTCAAAAATAACATTATTTATAGTCAATAAAAATATGATATTACAGTTTTAAATTAAACTTAATATTTTTTATTGTTAAAATTAAATAAAATAAAAACTTTATTGATGTTAAGTTTTTAAATGTATTGTCGTGCCTGACCATTCATGAATTGCGCGAAACATAAACAGATGGCGGGAAACTTGGCAGAGCCTTGTAATAGTAATAACTATTTTAGTAACTTTGCTCCTTGCCTTGGCTGAGTAGTTTGGATAACAAATTTTGTATGTAGACGAGAATTTCATATTAAAGCAGGGAACCTAAGTAAATATAGTGACAACTTTGGCAAGAGTAGGCCTGTCCAAGACCAAGGGACCGTGGTTTGAAACTTGAGATCGGCCCGATGCCGGAATTTTTCATTTACGCCAGACAAGTTCGTTGTGGTGGACCCAAAATATTTTGGAGGTTTAGAGAGGGGGAGATGTGCAGGCGGGTCTCTAACTTAGCCATCCCGGCCCGTCCCATTGACATAATTGATTTAAAACAGTAGATTGCAACCAAATGTAAACAAGTAAAAAGGAAGGTACAGTAATTATTTCGGAAATAAATAATTATTAATAAGTAATTATTTTAATTGTGGTTACAAGTATGGCTACAAATTAAACATCAGTGATATAAAATAATTAATTTTGGTTTCTGCAATCTTTATTAATTAGGGCAGAACTAAACTTGGTATATCCACTGTTCAACAAAAACTATTGGGCTGCCAATCAGCAGGAAGTTATGTACTAATTAGATGTCTTATTCAACATTCTGAACACACATGGTGGCAACATTTTACTAACTTGGTAAAAGTGTAACATTGTTGTAATTGCTGACTTCCATTTGATTTGAAAATCACATTTTTTGTTAATTTTTAAAGATTTATAAAATGTTTATTTAAGAAGTGTTTTTCACTTTGATGTTTACTAAAATTCTGCAATCTTGATTAATCATTACCATAAATGAAACTTATGTGTTTTTGTATGAGACAAATTTTTAATTATTTTTATTTACATTTTTTTAAGTGACCATGCAGTTTGCAATTTGCCATTTTTTATTTTAAATTATTCAATCACTGTCAGTAAATTTTTCTAGAAATAACTTTACTTTAAACACAAGTTATAGTTTATATTTATTATTTATTGCTCTTTCAATGTTAAAAATAAAACCTAGAAAATGTACACTTTTGAAATATTATGAGACTTAGAAAAAAGTAAAACATTTGAGAGTAGATAATATTAATAACAATATAGGTATTTATAGCGCCTGAACTAAACAAGAACCAAGCAAAGAAACAAGAAAAACAAAACAACAAAATATTAATGTCGAGGCTGACTGAAAAAGTGGGTTTTGAGGTTTTTCTTGAAAATGGCAGTAGAAGATGATTCCCTGACAAGTTTAGGTAACTTGTTCCATTCCTTCAGCCCAGCCAGAGAAAAAGACTTGGAGCCGGCAGATCGAGAAAGCCTGTGCTCACAGAGAAGGAATTAAATCGTCATTATAAATATAAATACAAAAAAGAACTAATCAACGTTCAGAAATAATTTTATTAAAGAAATGTATTACAATTAAAAACTCAATGAAAATACAGAATATAATAATAAAGCTTAAAAAAATGAATAAATAAACCTTTAATCATGGCGCTATTCTCACGTGTAGTATTAGCTCCGCCCCCATACCCCACCCCTCCTCCATGCTCCACCCCACCCCATCCCCAACCAGCCCAACTGTCCTAAAACAACAGTAAAGATGTTTTATTTTACCCTCAGACCACATAAGCTGATTAGCATTGACAGTATTTCACCTTGTTTTCAACGTAGCTTACATTTTTCTACTTTTACACCGGAAGTTGCATTATTGCGCTACTGGTTGCACAATAAGGCAACGTTGCCTTATCTGCACTTTGCGCGGACTGAGCTGGAGGGGTGTTGTGTTGAAAGAAATCATTAAACAATTATAATTTTTGCATTTATTTTACTTTTTGACCAAAAGTGTTGATGATTTTTGACCAAAAAAGGTATTTATGAATGGGAATCAAAGTTTGTTGAATCGGTTTTCAACTAGTGGTTTAAACACACCGAGGCCTAGTTCTTGATAATTTACCTTGACTTTGTCTCAGTAAAATTATCAAGAACCAGGCCTCGGCAGGTTTAAACCACTAGTTGAAAACCTCTTCACCACACATTGATTCCCTTATTTAAAACTGTACTTTTTTAACTTTTGTTTTCTGAATTGTTGGTTTCTCCCCCCCCCCTTCCCTTGGCCTGTTGTGTTGTGTTTATTTGTTTGTTTGTTTGTTTGTTTGTTTGTTTGTTTGTTTGTTTGAATGATCTTCCCATCAAGGGAACTCGGCAAACTCCCACAAGGAATATTGGCTGGTAGACCCAGCTTCCAACGAACTACCTGGGGTGCTGTACCTTTTCATAATTTTTCATTATCGCTCGTAATATGGACAAGTTTCCGTGTCAGCCACCACTTTTCCATTCGATATGAAATAATACAGTATAATTTACTTCAATAATGAGGTATCTCTTTTTGTAAAAATGAGTGAACAAGTGGTGGTAGGCCAGGATATACAAGTAAAAAATTTAAAGTTGCAATGTGATTTTTAAACTGTTATTCTAATCTAGTGCATCCTATTCAACACCGCCCCCCCCCCCAGATTTTCTTTCCGTTAGAACATAGTTTGAGTTGTGATAATCATTGCCCGCTCATCTCCGTCGAGAGTATGGAGAGTTTTAATAATTCTCAATTAAAAATATTTTTTCATAAAAAGGTTGCTCAAATTTTTAGTTTCTACTCTGGTCTACCCATCAAGAGGATCAAGGGTTTGAATTACCCAATCGCTTCAAAATTCTATTCAAATTTGTTTTGGTTTTTTTAACTTTAGTCAAGAAAAACCTCTATTACAATGCCTCGTGGACCAGCAGGAGCGAGCCAGTCCCAAAGGCAGAAGTCACAACCGAAGAAGGGACGACAAAAAGGAAGGGCTGCTGTGGTAGAGTCATCATCAGCATCCAGCTCGGTATGTCAAGCAGTTTATTTTTTAGCACCGCCGGGGCTCGTCTTTGGGGGGAAATCCACAAGCCTGCAGCCAGGGGTCGATTTTACAAATAGTTTGGACTAGTCCTAACTTAGGACTAGTCCTAGGAGATACTAAAAACGTATGGCTATAGTCCTAAGTGTGGACGAGTAAGTCGAAACAAGACTAGTCTTAACTCTTGCGAAATCCACCCCTTGCAGCTCGGGATTTTTACCGGTACTTGACCAGGATTCCATTTTCAAGACCAGGGGTCGATTTCACAAAGAGTTAGGACTAGTCCTAACTTAGGACTAGTCCTAGGAGATATTAAAAACTAAAGGCTAGTCCTAAGTTAGGACGAGTAACTCCTAACTCGAAATAAGACTAGTCTTAACTCTTTGTGAAATACACCCCAGAATCTAAATGAGAAGAGACTATTTTAAAAAGAGAATACAGCTTTTTCACGCTTCTGTTTAATATGTGTGTGATACTCTGCAGGATTGAAAGATATTTGTGAGACTCAAAATTTGACATTTGAACGCCATTCTTTTGGTACAAAGATTAAGAATTTAAGAAACAAATTATGCTCAATTTTTCTTGACAAATTTAAGCTGTAGGTTAAGATAGAAGCTCAAGTCGATGAAGAGATTCACACACCATACATACAAGAAAACCTGAAAATGGGCTACAGTCTCCGATATTTGTCCCCATTTTCAGGTTTGTATATATTTTGTGTACAAACGCAATTCCCTGTGTCGATATAAGCTTGTTTTGACCGTTGTTTTTGCACAGGGAGAGGAGGATATGGACGCCAGTCAAAGCCAGCAACAGTCTCAGAGCATGACTCAAACTGAAAAAGCGGTCGCCAAACTCACGCCAGAACTCATCGAAAGGAAGGTCAGTCCATCATAGATCTTGGCAATAAACACCCCTTAACGACACTGGACACTATTGTTAATTGTCAAAGACCAGTATTCTCACTTGGTGTATCTCAACATAAAATAACAAACCTTTGAAAATTTGAGCTCAATTGGTCGTCGAAGTTGCGAGATAATAATGGAGTCACACGAAGTTGTGTGCTTTTAGATGCTTGATTTCGAGACCTCAAATTCTAAATCTGAGGTCTCGAAATCAAATTTGTGGAAAATTACGACTTTCTTGAAAACTACTCCACTTCAGAGGGAGCCGTTTCTCACTATGTTTTATACTATCAACCTCTCCCCATTCCTCGTTACCAAGTAAGTTTTATGCTAACAATTATTTTGAATAGTTACCAATAGTGTCCACTGCCTTTAATCAATTAACCATTCCAGGGTCCAATTTCATAAGCAGAAAATACTACATGACAAATTTCTTTGCTTAACAAAAATGTAGTGGGGCATCAGTCACAGCAATAACATCTTAATGTAGTTTTGGCAGGTAGCCTGTTTCTGCTAAGTGATAGTAGTTTCTGCTAAGCAAGTTTTTGTGCTTACAGGCTTTATGAAATTGGGCCCTTGTCTTGAAGTAATCACTGAACCCACTTGGAAGGGCCCCATGGCTCTGCTTACCGCCAAATTCTGCGCCAAGAATCATCATTCTCCTAACTTGCGATCGGTATGAGACTCGTGTTAGCGGATGATGTTGTGTTAATTGGTACGCTATGTATATATAGCTTGATAAAATATTGGCACAGCTACTGTTGGCCGACCGCGAAGAGAGAATGGCGATACAAAGAAAACTCTGTTGACATATATTCATCATATTGTATGGTTAAGCTTTGCTGAATTCATTTGGGTTATTTAATGTTCTGTGCCCTTCGTTTTCTACCGTTCTGTTTTGAAGGTTGGTGAGTTGGTACAGTATATGCTGATAATGGAACAAAAGAAAATCCCAATAAAGAGGGGAGGTAAGTAATGTCATAGAACCCCCCCCCCAGTCTTTTTGTATTTTGTTATGTTTTTGATGAAGCATAGCGTAGAATAGACTTTGGAATTGGCGTTGGCTCTGGTGTTAATTATCAGCATAGTGTGGGTTCGAGTCCCAGTCAAGACACTTTACTATATTATTGCTGCATCCTTTGAATGTGTGTTGTGAATGCACATACAAGAACCCAGTGCACTTGTAAAGAGAAGAGGTTCGCCCTAGGGTTTCTAATTTGATTGGCTACATTAAAGGAACACGTTGCCTTGGATCGGTCGAGTTGGTCTTTGAAAAGCGTTTGTAACCGTTTTTTATAAAATGCATATGGGTAGAAAGATGTTGTGAAAGTAGAATACAATGATCCACACAAACATGCCTCGAAATTGCGTGGTTTTCCTTTTACCTCGTCGACTAACACGTCGGCCATTTATGGGGGTCAAAATTTTGACTCCCATAAATGGCCGACCATGTTAGTTCGCACAGTAGAAGGAAAACCACGCAATTTCGAGGCAAACTTGTGTGGATCATTGTATGCTACTTTTAAAACATCTTTCCAACCATATGCATTTTATAAAAAACGGTTACAAATGCTTTTGTTTTGACCAACTCGTCCGATCCAAGGCAACGTGTTCCTTTAACGTTAGGCTACATATTGCGCCACGGCACCTGTAAACCATCACATGGTGCTGTCTAAAGGAAAAGAATCCTGAACACTTGCCGTGGAAGAGTAGGGGTTAACACTCCGTGTTTCTGGTTAACACAGCAAGCAGCCCTGTTTACAGGTTTCCTGAGGCTTGCGAGCTACTGTGATTAATTTCACTTATGAGGCATCCTTGGTGTCATTACCAAAAATATGTAATAATTTGTTTTTCAGATATTACCAAGCATGTATTGAAGGCCGAGTATCGCAAAATTTTGCCGCACGTTCTGGATAGAACCAAGAGGAAGCTCAAGATGGTAAAATCAGAACCATTTCAAAACCTTTTTTTTATTTTTATTATTATTATTTTTTATTATTGTATCTCCACCATGTAAAGTTTCAAATCCTACTCATATACACACACCTTACTAGACTGTATCTCCACCATGCAAAGTTTCAAAAACCTTACTAGATTGTATCTCCACCATGCTAAGTTTCAAACCCTACTCATATACATGGTGTTACTGCAAACCTTACTAGATTGTATCTCCACCATGCTAAGTTTCAAACTCTACTCATGTACATGGTGTTACTGCAAACCTTACTAGATTGTATCTCCACCATGCAAAGTTTCAAGTCTTACTCATGTACATGGTGTTACCACAAACCTTACTAGATGTATCTCCACCATCCAAAGTTTCAAATCCTACTCATATACATGGTATTACCACAAACCTTACTAGATAGTACCTCAACCATGCAAAGTTTCAAAAACCTTACTAGATTGTATCTCCACCATGCAAAGTTTCAAATCTTACTCATGTACATGGTGTTACAGTAAATCTTACTAGATTGTATCTCCACCATGCAAAGTTTCAAATCATACTCATGTACAAAGTTGTTGTATTCCCACCATGCAGTTTCAAATCTTGCCTAAATTGATGAAATTCAACTGCATACAAAGCAATCAGCAACTCATAATATCTGCTTAATAACCTTAAATAACTTAATTCTGTCACAAAATTACAGGCATTTGGTTTGGATCTTGTAGAGTTGGTACATAAAACTGGAAAAAGCTCAACGAAGATGTACATACTTCTGAACAGAATAGAGACAGAAGCACAAGGAGACTTCATAGACAGGTATTAAACTTGGATCCTCTTAGGCCCAATTTCAAAAAGCTGTTAAGCAGAAAATTCAGCTTAGCAAAGTTCTTGGCTAAGCAAGAAATGATCGGGGTACAAGTCGCAGCAATTGTAACCTTCTAATGTTTTAGCTGGTAACCGTTATTTGCTAAGCAAGTGTTTAGTGCTTACAGGCTTTATGAAATTGGACCCAATTGGATTCTGTGTCTTGAACGTCTGAATTTCTACTACAAGCCCAGCGTTCTTGTGGAATTTTACCCCTAATGCCAGCCCTGATTAGTGTTTCTGTTTTTCTCTTCTGTAGAGCGTTATCATTGGCATTTGCTATGATAATGGTTCTCGGGGTGATAGGGGTTTATGGTTGATGGCTCCCTCTATTGGTGACTCTTAACAGCGATGGAACCTAACCATAGGAGTAGTAAGATAATAGGCAACAGGAGCGTCTTGAATCACGTCTACTACAAGCTCAGCGGTCTTGAGGAATTTAACCCCAAATGCCAGCCCTGGGCACAATTTCATAGAAACGCTACGCATAAAAATTTGCTTAGCATGATATTTCTGCCTCGATAAAAACAGGATTACCAACCAAATTCTATGTGATTTTCAGGATTAGCAAACATCAGCTGAATACCAGTAAGAAGCAATATGCAACAAATTGACATTTTATTGATAATCCTGTTTTTATCAAGGAAGAAATTTCATGCTAAGCACATTTTTGTGCTTAGCAGCTCCATGAAATTGGGCCCTGATCAGTGTTTCTGTTTTTCTCTTCTGAACAGTTCCTCTGAAGATCCCAAGGTTGGTCTCCTTCTGGTGATACTGAGCCTCATCTTCATGAACGGAGGAGTTCTCACTGAGGGTAAGTAACGCCAAGGCTCGATATCAAAAAGAGCTAAAAGATTCACATAGGCCATGGCCTCTGTTGCCCCTCGTCCTGGCCTTGGTGCCCCTTCAAAAGTTTCCCATAGACTTTAAGATTTTCCGATGGAAGTGCCCTTAACCAAATGAAATGGCCTTGCCCTCACAAAGAGGAAAGTCCAGGCTTGAAGATTGATCTTAACCCTTTAGAAATCAGACGACCAAGCCAACGCAACCGGGCCAATCAACATAGTCTCACAAATGGGCAACCATTCGCCAGAGTTGACTGCTACCTCTGTAGCCCTTTCCCAAGAGCTGTTCGGGTTTGGAACAGGCTAACAGTAGCTGCAGTCATTGCAACAAATCGGACAGGGTTCTAGAGAGCACTGCCAGCTATAAGAGGGATGGAGCTTCCAATTTATCTCAGGACAAACTGACATTATCATCATCTGATAAGCCCAACTTGACAGCACAGACACAGAGCACAAATGGAATTTGCCACCCACCCTCTCCAAGACAGCATCAAAGCTTGCAGGAGAGTACAATAATGCAAGAGACAAAAACAACCAGAAGCGGCTTGTACCAAAATGCCTAGCGGCCGAACACGGCCTTGGGGTAACCTGACCAACACATGTGATTGAGGGATTTTTTTTGTTTTTTTTGTTTTGCAGTTGTCCTTTGGCACACACTGGAGAAGTTGGGCCTTCGACAAGAAGAGTGAGTTTCATTATTATTGTTACGTAACAAAAGCTTGGATTTCATAGTGTCTCAATTTTTTCTATGACATATCCCTCATACAAACTGATTTCCCATTTAGTGTCATGTACTGTGGTTTTGAATGATTGTTCTTACAAGACACAACTACTTGTTTACAACATTGGGAGGGCCTACCAACAGACGTTGACCCATGTTTATTAACTTTGTTTTCACACTTATGATTACACTTTGATGATATATTCTCATAGTTTATGTATCATTATCACATCGTTAATACCCTATGGTGTAGGTCGTACTTGCTGCTGTGGAATGGAAAACAAGAGGTCAAATTTCTGTGTGGAGAAATTGCTCTGGAAAACCCTGCACAGTGATTTCTTAAAGTCACCTGGAAATAGAAATTTTTGTTTTTTCAAACAAGAGAGTATATGTTTAGTAACAATAAAACAATTTGTTTTAGTAATTGTTCGTCACAATTTATATGTTTGAAAAATAGATATGTTTTGAAAAATAGATAGAATAAAGTTATTATGGGGGTTGACTCCGCCTACCCCTTTTGTGACGTCAATCGAGGGAGACTTTGCCTTGGTGCGTAGAGTAAACACACATGCAAATAACATGCAAGTCCAAGTCGTAGGTTTTTTTCTTGCATTTTTACGGCAATGGCGACCAGGTGTATTGTTGCTGGATGCAGCAAAACAACCAAAGATGGGATCAGTCTGCATGGCTGGTCAGACTCACAAGAGCCATAGTGCCTATAGGTCCGGTCCGACGCCTTTTTCAGTGCTGTGCAGCATTTTGTCTTCAAATATCGCGCCTCGATTGACGTCACGAACAGCGCCCTCTCGGGTCGGGGCCTACTCTTAAATTTGTAAATAAGATAAGAACTAATTTTTTAGAATCTTAGTTAACTGTTATTCACAATCCACTCATCAAACACACTTTATGTTAGTGACAAAAGCTTTATTTTGACAAAATACCACTTCCAGGTGACTTAAGCTATTTTTGTAATGGTTTGGTTCTGCATTGGACTTCATGATTAAGTGACTCTTGTAAGATCAAATAAAAAGTTTTGCCGTGTCTGTCGGTACGCAGATGGCAAATTTTTGCCATGCCCTGCCTTATATACCATGTATATAACCACCAAGTCATTCTGCACAGCTGATTTGTATGCTGAGAATTAATTTTCCTTCTAATTCACTGCCCATTCAACTGTCAGAAATTTAATAACCTGTTAGCTGACTGATGATTTTCTGATGGTCTGTTGATGTTTTTCAGAAAGAACCATGAATTGTTTGGTGACCTCAAGAAGCTAGTGACATCTGAGTTTGCTTCAAAGCAATTGTAAGTTATAATAAATTCACTTTGTCAGTCACTTTGTACCCAAGTCACTTGTTGCAACTGGTGCCCCACCCATTTTTTGCTTTTTCTACTTAAAAGATTTGAGTCTTGTTTTGAGCAGCATTTACTTTCCCCTCAAGACTTTGGGTGGGAGCATTGAGGTTTTAAACATAATCCAGAAGCAACTGTCATTTATTTTATTTTTTTATTTTTATTTTTTTTACCTCTAACTGGCTTTGCATGATTGTACCTTTTTAAGTTCCTTAAAGGCAGTGGACACTATTGGTAATTACTAAAAATAATTATTAGCATAAAACCTTACTTGGTGACGAGTAACGGGGAGAGGCTAATGGTATAAAACATTGTGAGAAACGGCTCCCAGTGTAGTGACATAGTTTTCGAGAAAGAAGTAATTTTTCACGAATTTGATTTTGAGACCTCAGATTGAGAATTTGAGGTCTGGAAATCAACCATTTAAACGCACACAACTTCTTGTGACGATGCTGTTTTTTATTTTATAAATTTATTGCAACTTCAACGACAAATTGAGCTCCAATTTAAACAGGTTTGTTATTTTCTGCACATGTTGAGATACACGAGGTGAGAAGACTGGTCTTTGACAATTACCAATAGTGTCCAGTGTCTTTAAGTAGTCATCAGTGTAATTAACTGCTTTTTACCTGACCACAAAACTCACTGACCATAAAGTTTGCGTGTCTGAACTTTCCCCATTCTCAATTTGCAATTATATCTCATTTATGTTCAATGTTATTTTCTTTGTCTGAAAACCCCCAGGTATTTAGACTACAGTAAGATACCCAATACAGACCCTGCATTGTACTAGTTTAAATGGGGTCTGCGAGCCAGTGCAGAGGTCAAGACTTAGTCGCTACCCTTTTATTCCCTTATTTATGTTCAATGTTATTTTCTTTGTCTGAACCCCCCCCCCCACCCCAGGTATTTAGACTACAGTAAGATACCCAACACAGACCCTGCATTGTATCACTTTAAATGGGGTCTCCGAGCCAATGCTGAGGTCACTATGAGAAGTGTCCTGGAGTTTGTCTGTAAGGTGAGTGTTTCCCGATTAATTATTTGAACTATAGACCCATTGCATATGACGTCACACTCGTAAAAGGGAGGCAGATCATTGGACAACAGCTGTTCTCTGTATCCACCCTTCAAACCGTGCAGGGAGACCAGTCCAACAGGGATGTGATTTCTCAGTGTAAAGACACTGGACACTATTGGTAATTGTCAAAGACTAGTTTTCACAGTTGGTGTATTTCAACATATGCATAAAATTTTTCCTCAATCGGTTGTCAAAGTTGCGAGATATTAACGAAAGAAAAAACACCCTTGTCACACGAAGTTGTGCGCTTTCAGTCGCTTGACTTCGAGACCTCAAATTCTAAATCTGAGGTCTCGAAGTCAAATTCGTGGAAAATGGCTTCTTTCTCGAAAACTACATTACTTCAGAGGGAGCTGTTTCTCACAATGTTTTATACTCTATCATACTATTGTTACTATTTCCTTGCTAGATGTACGGAGACAACACAGAGATGAGCACATGGAAGGAGCAGTACCGGGAGGTACTCCATTCTGAAAGGTCAGGAAGTCAGACTGATGAGGATGAAGAGTCTGCATCAGGATCTGATGAATCAGACGAATCGGACTGAGGAGGCAGTTAAGACCATGCACCGACTTCATGAAGCTGTTAAAGGCATCGGGGTCGATTTCACAAAGAGTTAGGACTATGGCAATGGGGTGGAGCTTAAAGGAACACGTTGCCTTGGTCTTTGAAAGGCGTTTGTAACCGTTTCTTATAAAATTTATATGGTTGGAAAGATGTTGTAAAAGTGGAATACAATGATCCACACAAACATGCCTCGAAATTGCATGGTTTTCCTTTTAACTCTTCGACTAACACGGTTGGCCATTTATGGGAGTCAATATTTTGACTTCCATAAATGGCTGACCGTGTTAGTACGCACAGTAAAAGGAAAACCACACAATTTCGAGGCAAATTCGTGTGGATCATTGTATTCTACTTTTAAAACACCTTTCCAAACATATGCATTTTATAAAAAATCGTTACAAACGTTTTTTATAGACCAACTCGTCCGATCCAAGGCAACGTGTTCCTTTAATGGATCGGTCTATTGATGTGGGTGCCGTGGGTTATTTTGAGGCCCGTTAGCATTTTGTTGTCTTCAAGTTATGGCCTTTGAGCTCTGTAGCAATATTTGATATGAGATGAGCATATGTTTTGGGCAGGAATCAGAAATAAGTATTCTACTTTTTCTTTTGTTGGTTGAAAGGGTTTTGCTTTAGTTATGCCATGGGAAAACATTAAAGGCTGATTATAAAGTCGTATTGGGGTAAAGAACATTATGAATAACTTGTTTGTTATGGGCCATTTTTCCCTAACCCTATCCTAGGAACAAAACAACTGTGGATACATTTTTTATCATAGGAAATTATGGTTTTGCGCAAACTATCCTGGGAGAAGTTAATAAACCTCTCTAATGAAGTATACATATGTGTGTACAGGTAGGGGAACGTCAGGCTTTTTTTGTATGGGACTGATAGTGATGTCAAGCAAACACTTTTTGTACAACTTTGTGGCATTTGCAAACCATTGTGCCTGTATGAATGCATGAATGTATTTCATGAGAAGGCTGTGGATTTTCATTTAGTTATCCTTTTTTTTTTTTTTTCTTTTTGTATGGTTAATAGAGACTTAAGGCCCGGTCCCACTGCAGCGATAACGAGAACGATAACGATAACGACACAAAGAGAACGCATTCCATTGGTTGAATGAGTGTGTGCGTATTCTGCGTGGAGCAATTCGACCAATACAATGCGTTCTCTTTGCGGCGTCGTTGTTATCGTTATCGTTATCGCTGCAGTGGGACGAGGCCTTTAGCCTTTTTATTTGTAAATGGGTCGCAGTCCGCATGTATCAGCCAGCAATCTGTGCGAGCCGGCCCGCAATTTGCTTGTATCGGCCTTATTTCCAGTGAATTTGATACGCAAGTTTCTGCATCGGGAGAACCATGTATTTTAAACTACATAAGGAGATGAGCATTGCTGGAGAAAAGGGTGATCCTGGCCTTAAACCCTGTAGCAAAAGAAAAAAAACCTTTATTTTGTTGGTGACTGCTCTATAATCGGACAACCCTATGTTCCGACAACTCTTGTTCCGGTGAAAAAACTGATGATCTAAGCGTTAGGGCTCAGGTTTGGGTTAAAGGGAAGGTACACGTTTGGTTATTTCTCAAAACAAATAGTAACTTAAAAACTGACTTGGTAACGATCATTGGAGAGCTGTTGATAGTATAAAACATTGTGGGAAACAACTCCCTCTGAAGTAATGTACGGTAGTCTTGGAGAAAGACGTGATTTCTCACTAAAATAATAAAAGACTTCTAGCTAGAAGTCTTTTATTCCTATCTGAAAGCACACAAATTCGTCCAACAAGGGTGTTTTTTCTTTCATCATTTTCTCCCGACTCCGATGACCAATTGAGTTCAAATTTTCACATTTTTATAATTTTATGCATATGTTGAGATAAGTGAGAGCACTGGTCTTAGACAATTAACAATAGTTTACCTTCCCTTTAAAGGCAGTAGACACTATTGGTTATTACTCAAAATAATTATTACCATAAAACCCTTACTTGGTAACGAATAATGGGGAGGTGTTGATAGTAAAAAACATTGTGAGAAACGGCTCCCTCTGAAGTAACGTAGTTTTCGAGAAAGGAGTAGTTGAAGTAGTTTTTGATTTTGATTTCAAGACCTCAGAATTAGAATTTGAAGTCTCAAAATCAAGCATCTGAAAGCACACAACTTCGTCTGACAAGGGTGTTTTTTCTTCCATTATTATCTCACAATTTCAACGACCAATTGAGTTCAAATTTTCACAGGTTTGTTATTTTGTGCGTATGTTGAGATACACTAAGTGAGAAGACGGGTGTTTGACAATTACCAACAGTGTCCAGTGTCTTTAAGATTATGAAAATACACTAGGGGTTTCGGAACATTGGGATGTCTGATTATAGATGTGTTAAACCATTTTGTTCATATTATGTTCATGTCCTTTTTTTCTATTACTGTGCCAAGTGTAAAGTTTTGTAAAATAAAATATTTCTTACAGTTTAAACAGAAAATGATTGTTAGTCGCTGTCTGATTCAATATTTTGTGGCCATTCCTTCTATTTTGGAGTGATCATTTCCTCGGCTTTTCGTCCTGTCTTATGGACCCTACCAGGTATCCAAGTAGAAGTAGAACTGTGGCCTCAAGACGGCAAGAGGTACACGGGTTTATTCTTATATACACTCTTTATAATGAGTGAGTATTTGCTAAACATATTATATAAGTTTTGTTTTAGAAGCTAGTTTCAGTTTCTAAGGCCTGGAACTTCATTTTTCAGGAGGAAAGGTCATTAATGCCTTCTTCTCTCGTTCACAGTGCTCTGGGTTCTTTTCAGTACAAAGGAGTCAAGCTTTCCTCAGGGCTAGTTGGAGCTTTACATTGGTTAAGTTCACCTATGAGGCCTTATGAGACTTCACTTATGAGACTCATTTTGTGTTCCCCCCCCCCCCCCCCGCACCCTTTTCCTTCCCTTTCATTACTGTTTGAGTCATGACCCAAACTGAGCATTTCATCAACAACAAATTATTTAAAGGGGTAATTCGACTGAAGAGGGCGCCCTTTTCCCACACCACAGAACACCCACACCCAAAACAACACAGCGCTACAGAGAGCATGCAAGTCAAGTCACAACCTGAATCTAAAAGCATACGACCGTATCAAGGTCAAACAGATAAGCTGCTACAAAATACATCATTGTGCTATTTTTGGCACCTATAAACTATTTAGGCCTACTCATCAGGATTTCCGTGAGCAGCTTGTTTTAAAAGGAGAGGTGGTTGCACCATGGTTGCACATGTATCAAGCTCAGCTGGGCTTACGAAAAATAGTGGTGGTGATAGTTACTGCTGAAGAAGTCGACTACAATTTTACAAACGCAATTTTCGTGTCGGAACAGGTTGGTGTGCTCTTTTTGGTTTGTGGTTTTTATGGGATGCCGTTTTTGCACAAATTACGTTGGCTGAATGAACGACAGTTGGAAAACTGTTACTTTTGACACACATAAATACAGTGTGTTTTTAGATTTTAGAAAGCCTTCAATTGGAAGTTCCAAGGCGTTTCAATCATGCAGTATAATTTCTGAAGATTCTGAACTGAAGATTCATAATAATTCATTAATCATCATGAAACAAAAAATTAGAAAAGCAATATCTCATTTGGGGGGAAGGGGTACTGGGCCAGCACTTTTTCTCTCATTTTTACAAAAAAGGATCATAAAGATTCATATCTCATTGAGGTAAATTATAGATAACTATGTTGTTTCATATCAAATGAAGGATAACTTTCCGTATGACGCCACCACTTTTTCACTCATTTTTACAAAAAGTGATAGGCCTATCTCATTGAGGTAAATTAGATACTATATTATTTCATATTGAATGGAAAAAGTGGTGGCGCCATACGGAAACTTTTCCCAAATGAAAAAGTGGTTGCGTGATACCGAAATTTTTCCAGTGGGGCAAGTTGAATCTGGCCGGTTCTAGTCCATTCTTCCTCCATGGTTATTCGTTATTCCATCTGTTTGTTTCATGAGTGCCCACTACTAGTACTGGTGCTATTATTATAAAACACCAATCGTTACATTTGCCCAATTTTGTTGAAAATGAAATGAAAGGGAACTATAAAACAGTTGTCAAGCATGGACCAGTGGATAAAAGCTGGCGGACTATAGTCAAATGACATGCTAACTCAACTGGCCGCCCACCCAGCTAGTCACAGGAACACTTAAATGTGAACCCTGTTAAGTGGGTAACTTATAGACCTTGTGCATTGACGTCATCCAGCCGCCATCTTTGAGGTCAAACGGTGACGAAACAATCGAAATGCACATTGATTGGCCAATGAACAACGTCAATGAAATGACGTCATGTGCATAAGGTCTAGTCACAACAACAAGAACCTTAATACTTATATTTGTTTATTTTGACAGCATGATTAGTGCTGAACCATTATGGGTAAAGCACAATCATATCTCAAAGGGAAAGTCTCGACGTTGGGGAGAGACAAAAGTAACGATGATAAACTAACGCTGATTGTCGACCCAAGCAACATTCTACAGGACCAGATTCTGGGGACGGTCTATGGCAACTGCATCGGGGACGCCATTGGTCTTATGACGGAGTTCCTCAACAAAGAACAAGCTTGTAAAGTAAGCTATATAATATACTTACTTACTGTCATAGGGTATGTTCAGACAGCGTACTAAGTTAGACCCGAACCGGTTTAACTTTTACGAGCAGCAGGGGGTGATCGTAAAAATAAAACCCCTTTGCGTTCAGACAGCACTGAGTTAAACCCGATCCGGTTTATCTTTGGTTTTAAGAGGTCAAAGAAAACGCGACCCCGTTACTCTAACATCCTGTTTATTGTCCTGTTCATTGGTCACCATGTGTTTACGTAATGATTACGGAGGTCAATGGGTCGCCTGTTGTGAGTTAAACCAGATGTGGTCTTTTTTATTCTGTCCACACACAGTGTTAAAAGATAAACCCAAAGCGGTCTAAAGATAAGCCCCCTCCCTGGACGGTTTATCTTTTGTGGGTTGAACTCAATTCGGACTAACTTTAGATCCGTTCAGACACACTGAGTTGAACTCGATCGAGTTGAACCATGAGTTAAACCAACTTTAGTACCGTGTCTGAACGCACCCTTAGCTGATTAGAACTGGGTGTCCCTTGGCCTCCTTGGAAAATGTTCCCCACAATTCATGTCTATTCATCTATAGGCAATTGCTCTGCCTCATGAAGTAGAATAATGTCATCTTCCCATACTTGAGCCTTCCAGCGCAATGGTGGGCATCCTCGTTGGCGTGGAGTGTCGAAGTCATTGTAGTAGACCAGATTGGGTAGCCTGTAGTCTGGCATTCTGATAACATGGCCAAACCAGTTAAGGCGATGCCTGGTCACTACATCCAAATTTGTTGTGGTCATGTTATAACAAATTTATTAGTTGGATTTGAAACTTTGCATGGTGGGAGTATAGTTAGGTGAGGTTTGCAGTAGCACCATGTGAAAATTACTCTTCTGAGTGGTTCAGAGAAAAAAAGACGGTTTCACATCTACTCAAAGAGATATTGTTAACATCTATTCTTTTCTGGATTAGGCTTGCGCTGGGGCCTTCAGGAAAAATCTCTCTTTTGAGTAGTGTTGGTTCTGAAAACAACACTGTTTTTTTTTTTTTTAACTAACACTACTCAAAAGAGAGATTTACACATGGCTCAAACCTCGCCTTAATAGGCTTGAGTAAACATATTGGCAAAAATCGAATATTAATAGCAATGAGCACCTTAAGACGCTCTCAGCTGTTAGTATAATAGAACAGGGTGTGTTACAAATTATTTTACATTATAAAACTAAAATGTATACTGACAACAACCCTTCTCTGTGTTTTGGCAGTATTACAGTGGCAAGCATCTGGAATACTCCATGAAAGCCATAACAGCAGAACATTTCTTTCATCAAATGGTCTTCCCGGAAGCTGATTGGACAGATGACAGCGATCAGATGATCTTAATTCTCCAATCACTGATGGAGAACGATGGACAGGTACTTTTTTTTAATAATTGCTTTGTCATATTACTGATTATAAAATCAAAGATGAATTTACTCAAATTGTTGCTTGTAAAAAAACATAACCTTGCCTCTGGAAACTATACAATCAGCAGAACGTACGATCTTCCATATTTTGGGGTAAAAAAGTTTGTTCTGCAAAATAGCAGACCGGGTTCTGTCATACAGAAAGCGAACAATATCAAGGGATATCTAATTCTACTTTTAAAATGTCTTTCCAACCATAGCCATTCATGACAGCAGCATTTTACAGCCCAAAGCAACCAATCGGGTAACTGCATCCCTCACCATGAAGTGGCCGTCCATGTGATGTTAACCGATTTCTCATTTAAAAAAAAAGATATTTTCCGAAAAATGTCATCATTGTCAAAGTACAACAATAGTTGCTGTTTCTTACAGGCAGTTGCAACTGATTTTGCTGAGAAGCTTGTAACTTGGCGATGTAGCGGTTTCCCAGAGCTTGGAGACACCTGTGGAATGGGTCTAGGAAGGACCACAGGCCAGGTCTTACGTAGCGACAACTTCAAAACAGACCCACATAAGGTACAGTCTGTGCTACAGATATTTTCATGGTAAATGTGCCACCAGTGTGTCCGACCTACAATCCCGGCCATATCTCATTGGGCCCTCCTGCCCCCTTTCAATGTTGGTTCTGATTGACAGTCTTCTGCGTTACAGTCGGCAATGAGGGGGGGGGGGAATGGGGATCGGGGGAGAGAATGATTTTTAATGTTGTCAGTTGGAAGTGTACAGGGAATGGTTTTATGTAACGTTAGGAGGGAGTGGCCCAAGCATTTTGGTCGGGACTGTAGGTCCTCCTGTCAAAATGTTTGATCTTGAAACCAGACTTTCTGCTTCTTCTCACCCATACACTCTTGATTTGCCGAGATGTAGAACAAAGAGCCTTTCCAACAGCTTTATTCCACATACCGGTACTTCATAACATCTAAGATGCCCATCTCTGGATCAATTTAAACTCCTCAAAACTCTGACTAATTTTGTTTGTTTGTTCTCAATTGACTTTGTACAGCGCATTGGGACTCTGTGTGTAATGCGCTTTATATAAAAGCGGCTTCTTCTTCTTATTATTATTATTACTATTATTATAATTGTACAGCATCTCTTTGGAACTCCTTGTATTGTGTTCGTGTCTTAATGTCAGGTTGCTGAGACGGTATGGGAGAATGGTAGTAGATTTGTGGCGCCTAATGGGGGTGTGATGAGGACGTCCATCGCTGGAGTTCATCGATTTGATGACATTCAGCAAGTCATCAGCAACACTAAAGTCTTCTGTAAAGTCACACATGCAGACCCAAGGTAAACGTTTCTATTTCTCTAAAACTGTTGATGTTCTCAAAAATGCATCCTTATAGAGCATTTTTTGTTCTCTCCTTTGTCCCTCCACATGTCAGTTTCCTGTTTACTTTGTACACAAACTTCCTTGTGGAGCGCCCTAGTCTTTAGAATTAATCTATGGAGTTATTTCATATTACCTTTTTTGTTTGTCTTTCCTCTTAAAAAGCTTCCACAAATGAGCCCCATGGAGCTCTGTAAATAAGTTGTTTGTACTCCAACACCCCTCACCCCCCCCCCCAAAAAAAAAAAAAATACGGTTACCAAATCAAAACAATTCTAAGTTCCCTTTTGAGACCTAGCCAAGAAGCTTGGTGATTAGTAGTGGGTTCTTTTACATGCATTATACAACATGAGACTTGTTACATTCTGCCTCTGATCAGAAAGCATTTTATTAAGTGTTCAGTCCCATCTCTAACTATGTGGTTATTCCTCTTCTGAACATATGGCTAGATAGCTCAGCTGGTAGAGCGCTGGCACTTTAATCTGGAGGTCGTTGGTTCAACTCCCGCCCTAGTCAACTTTTCTTTGTTCAAACCCAAATCGAAATCAAAGACGGAACATTTTTATTGGGGTTACAATTCAAGTCCCTTTAAGAGGGTCTTCTATCAGAAAGATTTAGTCATTAGTTATATTTAAACTTTTATTGGACCTCTTCAGGTGTGTTGCATCGTGCGTTGCCGTGACAACAGCCATTGCGATGATGCTGCAGGGGATGCATAGGAAGTCCAACGGCAGTTACAAGGTTGACAGTCTCATTGAGGCAGCGTTTGATTACGCCAAGGAGTGTCTGTTAAGGGACGATGAGGGAAATTTGAAAGAAAGGCAGGTAAGCATTGGAGAGGGTCAAGGGTCATTACAAGGCTGGAATTTTGGTGGAAAATGTTCCAAGACTGCCAGACTTGTAGCTCAGGCTATTTAATGGACCAGGATTTTATTTACCAGGCCAGAATCAAAATGAAAGACTTGAAGAGACTTGAATTAATATAAGAACACAATTTTATCGTCTTAGCACAGAACTCAAGCTCTGGTGTTTCTGTTCAGCAGAGTGTGGGTTCGAGTCTCGGTTGTGACACTTGTGTCCCTGAGCAAGACACTTGACTAAAAAATTGCCTCTCTCTAAGGGGTAAATGGGTACCTGTGAGGGCAGAGATGGTTCTTGTGATTGATTTAGCTTAGCGCATATTTGTTGCATAGGCTGTAACTCCCCATGGAGCCGAGATGGTTTAAGGAATTAATTAAATGGCCCAGTGACCAGGGGTAGTAATGTTGGGAGCGTTTTGAGACGCCCTTCGGGTGTGAAAAGCACTATATACAAATCAATTATTATTATTGTTATAAATTATTATTATTAAATAGGTTGAGGAGTTGAAGTTTCATATGAACGCATCACTTCCAGAACTGAAGCTGGACGACAGACAGAGAATTGGGTATACCTTCAAATGTCTCGGTGCAGGATTCTGGGCCTTGAGACAGAAAAACTTCAGAGAAGCCATCGAGGCTATAACATTGGAGGTAATTATTCATCTGAATGTTTTCCTGATTGTTTTATGAATCCTTAGAATCCCAATTCCTTCCTAAATGTAGTTGCCAAAGTGTGTTTTTTCCCCCCTATTTTGGTCTGATGGTTGATAGCTCAATGTTTTGGTCAGTATGCTCCGATCATCTTCAGGAGAAGACTGATCGAAACGTTGAGTTGTCAACCACTGGTACATTTTAGAACTAACACTACTCAAAATCTATTTACATATGGTGCTACCGCAAGCCTACTTAATATTATAAGACACGTTGCTACAATATTCTAAAAGTGCTTAAAGGCAGTGGACACTATTGGTAATTGTCAAAGACTAGTCTTCACAGTTGCATAAAATAACAAACCTGTGAAAATTTCAGTTTAATCGGTCGTCGAAGTTGCGAGATAATAATGAAAGAAAAAAACACCCTTGTCACACGAAGTTGTGTGCTTTCAGATGCTTGATTTCGAGACCTCAAGTTTTAAACTTGAGGTCTCAAAATCAAATTTGTGGAAAATTACTTCTTTTTCGAAAACTACGTCACTTCAGAGGGAGCCGTTTCTCACAATGTTTTATACTATCAACCTCTCCCCATTACTCGTAATCAAGAAAGGTTTTATGCTAATAATTATTTTGAGTAATTACCAATAGTGTCCACTGCCTTTAATAAACAACTATTACCATAAGTCCCATTTACATGTTTTGTTTGAACCTGTTGTCATAGGGAGGTGATGCAGACACAAATGGGGCTGTTGCGGGCGCTTTGCTCGGATGCAAGCTCGGGTACAAGAAGATTCCCCCCACCTGGAGAAATGAACTGACCCACAAAAAATGGCTGGATGACATACTCGTCAGGTAAGAGATATCCCGATGCGTCTAGGGTAAATATGAGTGAATGCCTCAAGAGGGGAAACTGTTGACAGGGACGCGATAAAGAAATAATTAAACCCCCTACTGTTGATGATATTGTCCAGTGGTTTGACAAACGAATTGAAACTACAGGACAGGCCAATGAGCAACCTTCTTTTGACCGACCTCTGGTTGAGGGCGCCCTACTCAAATGAGATCACATGCTCTATAGATGGATTGCAGTACGCTTCATCGACCACCATTTTTTATATAAAACAATGGAAAAGTGCACCTATGTACGCGCTACGCAAGACTCTTAGCCAATGGTAGCTCTTCACGCGTGCACAATTCATCAAATATGGTGGCCAATGACGCGTATTGCAATCCATCTATTTGGACGTGGTCTATTGTTAGGCTCAATTTCAAAAAGCACTTAATTTCATCTTTACAATTAGTTGTTTTCACGCTTTGCTTTGTATTCAAGATCGATTTGCAGTAAAGATCAATCCAAGCTCTGTTTTGAAATCGCCACCAGGTCATGTATTTCAAACAGGGAGATGTCATTATTCAACTGTTAACCATAAGTTGTCCGTATCTTTTATAGGTACTTTGAGATGGGTATCAAATCGGAGGGCAGTGGGACACCTGTAGATGCACCGCAAAGTGAAAGCATCTTGAAGGCCGCTGAATCTTCGGAAACGGACAATATTGAAAACCAAGCCCAACATTCGGAGGGAAAGACATCAGATGGAACTAACAGCGTCCCCTCATTGCCCTCTGCAGAGGTTAAAGATCAAAGTTCAGATGTCAAAACTGAGCCTAACGCAGATACCCAACAGGGTGGCAGTTCTGAAGTTGAACTTCAAAATGAGTCATCTAAGGTCACTGATCAGATAGAGGTCAAAGGTCAAGTGGATTTGGTAGGAGATGATCCCCAGATCGATGGAGGAGCTAAAAGGAAACTTGAAGAAACATCATAAGATCACAACAAGTGAAATTTAGAAACCCCAACCCCTAAATAAGATTAGGACAACAAAACAGGAAAAAGTTAGACGTATAGTGTTGCACAAACTACATCACTCTCAGTTGTAAGAATGTTATTAAACTTCTTTCGCAGAAATTGATGAACAAAGCAACATTTTTAATGTGTTCTACTGTACTTTTGTGAGAAGGTGAAGAAATTGTTGAACATTAACTTTAAGAGCTAAATGGCGTTTGGAACATGGTGTGAAGAGTAGGAAGTAACTATAAATACTGAATAGTAAACTTGCTGGAACATCCATGTATTCTCCTGAAGACGAGCAGAGTATACTGTTAAAAACGTCCAAACCACAACGGCTCTTTTCCGAGCCAACTCTCCCTCAAAAGAGATATTAAACATGGTTGTACTCGCAAGTTTACTATTGAGTGTTTTTCGTTACTTTTTTTAAAGTGCTAAGTAGACGGCAGGACCAGGGTAAATACACATTACTTGCTCGCCAGAAACTTTTGTGGCCCTACTGTAATATTTTGAGGGAAGTTTAGACCACTCTCTGACCGGGCTATCGTTTTTGGTGTATTTGGTGGCCTGAAGTTATTTTTATTGGTCACAAGCCAGCGGGCCACCATTAAATTTGACTAGTGGGGAAAACAAAACAAAATAAGCCTTTTTTTGGAGAATGCCTGAATACAACTTTTGTTAAAGTTGTGTTTGAGTTGTGTTCAAGCTGTGACGAATGTCGCAAACAGAAAGGACTTGTTTATTCACTTTTCAGCCATCATGCCAACTAAAAGTTAATACATCATTTTTGTAGTATAGAAAACTGAGTGTTAAAATTAGAAACATAACAATAGATGAAATATATTTTGTATTCATATATTTTATAATAACGTGCACTATACCCTTAGATTAATAAAGAGATATGTACAGTATAATATAGCTAACTATAAAATATTTACAAATAATTTTGAAAAGTGACTATCAAATACTTCAGTTCAACTTTTTTTCAATGGAACCTTGATAAATTAACAATTCTGTTTGTGAACTTTTTTTTTTTTGGGGGGGGGGGTGAGACAAAATAGCAAAATGATAACAATATTTGCACAAATATTGCAAAACAGTTTTTTATTGTCAAACAAAATTCCTATACCTGTCGGAAAGGGTGAACAAAAAATTCATTTTTTTATTTCAGTATTTTGCAATAATGCAGAGAAATGCAAATTCTTTGCTGCTGTTGTTTGAAAAATATACCAATCTTAAATATCTTGCCATAAAGTTTTAATACATGTCTCTGTCAGAAGGGATGTGGCAATATTTGTGTTTATGTTATTTTTTATTTACCTTACACCAATGTTCTCAGCACTTATCTTCAGTACTCTCTCGAATCATGTGGGGGGAAAACACAGGCAGCTTACTCGGTTGATAGTCTAATACCCTCGACTCTCGTCATTCTAGAGTAGGGCCCAATTTCATGGTTCTGCTTACCGTGTAAGCAAATAATCAGCACTTGCGGAAGCAAGAAATGCTTTGCTTAAATGTCAAGCGTGTTTCACCGGTTAGCAGGGAATTTTTGCTTGTGTGCATCCATACTCCGCTTCACGCTTACAAGGAATTCTTTGCCTACACAGCTGGGGCAAAGAATCGGCGCTTACAGAATGGTGACCATGTAAGCACAGAACTCAGCAGTAAGCAGAGCCGTGAAATTGAGCCCAGATGGCTTACTACTGGACCATACTGACAAGCTTGCCCAGGGGCCAATTTCATAGAGCTGCTTAAGCAAAAAATTTGCTTAAGCACGAAAATAGCTCGCTTGTTTTACACATCTTACTGGCCAAAATTTCATGCCATATACATTGATTGTGACTGGTATTTAGCTGTTGTTTACTTAGCATAACAATTGAGTTGAGTCTTGGCCGGTAATCTGATTTTACTAAGCAAGGATTTTTTTGCTTAAGCAAAATTTTGTGCTTAAGCAGCTCTATGAAATTGGGCCCAGATGACAAGAGGCCAGTTGGTGTCCTATATAATGAGTAGTCGGGGCTCGAAATTAACACTGGCCTGCCGCAGGCCCGAGGCTAGTGAATTAAACATCAGGCCAGTAAACTCATGACTGGACTGGGCCGGTGGTCTTGTGTTTTTTAAATTTTTTAATAGTAGGCTTCCTTGTCGTGTAACAACTTTGCGAAAAGAGTTTACTACGAGTCTGATAAATATCTTTCTATTTTCTTAATTATTGAAGTATACTAACTAATTAGACAAGGTAGATCATCTGTTAGGCCAATTAAAAAAATACAAGTTGATTGTCCGGGGTTTTTTTTCTCTTAAAAAAAAAGAATGAGGGCCTTGTTATTTTTTATTTCTTTCAAAGGAGGCTGCCAGGCATATTTATTTGAACTGGCCACCACTTTTTTAGTTTAAAGTCACCACTTACTTTATGTACAAGCTCTTCAAGATGAGTCAGTTTGAATAAGAAATACACAGAAAATTTGTCTTTTGAAAAAAAGGGGAAAACAAAAATAGGTGAAAAAAGGATGCTACCTCTAAAAAGGATGAAGGAGGGGACGATCAACTGGTTTTATTTTTATTTGGCTTAGTGCTTGTTCAACTAATTTTGATTCTGGTTTTGTAAAACTTGTCATCTGTAAGTCCTGAGTCTTGTGGGTTTGAGCCCTGCACCCAATTTCATAGAGCTGCTGAAGCACAAAATGCAGTTAATCTCAACAAAATTATGCTTAGCAGAATATAAGGAAAACACCTAAACTGCCATGTTACATAAATTTGTGACACTCTGCTCATTTCTGCTTAGCAGAATTGTGTCCAGCAATATTTTCTGCTTAAGTAGCTCTATGAATGTGGTTTCTTGTAACTGATATTGCAATATTGTTTTTCTACAAAAATAAAATGCTTATTCTGATCTAACTAACAAAGACAAATCTTGAGATACATTTGAGGTAAATGCAAATTTTTCAAAAATCGATAGTTCCCAGGTTAACACCAGTCGGTGTCTTTTAAGGGCAACTTTGGTTTCTGGAATTGAGCTGTGTCAAGCTTTTGTGTTTACAGGCTGTATACAATTGGGCACTGGAAGCATAGAAACTTGACCTTTGTCTTGGAAAGGATGAATTAATTTTCCTCATTCCAAGGAGTACACAAGACGACAAATGTATACACAATTATTTTGGGATGTGCAATGCTTTATTTATTTCATTAATTTGTTTGGTTGCCAAATTGAAGGTTTTAATGGACATCGAGAAGTTTCATTTTGATTAAAAAAGTGATGGATTCTGCAATTATGCATATAGTTTAATGTTTTATATTCATTTAAATATCAAAGGGAGAATTATAGAATTATTGTAATGTTAAAGATGCTATGTCAGATTTTTGGCCGATTTGACCAAAATATTTTGATTTAAAATTCAATAGGTATTTTGATGGGCGTCGAGAAAGTTACAAGCTTTCATTTGAGCCATTGCTAAAAAAAGTCTGCCAATTATTAGTAGCAGTGAAATAAAGTGCTCAAAATGAGTTTTTTTCGGGATCCTGACAATATATCAGGTGACCAATTCTTATGTGATTTATAAGAAACGTTTTAAATTTTTGTCATGGTTCCTGACCATTAAAAGTAAAAGTTAAACTTTTTTTCGTTAGAGCGGGTGATACTCTTTGAAATGGCATTCACTCAAAAAAATCTATTTTTTAATGTTTGGGGCCAAAAATCTGACATAGCATCTTTAAGATTAACATTGACACTGCCATTATATATCTTGTATATATTGCATGTAATGAAGTTTAAACTTAAACTGATAAAATGGAAATACACAATGTAATGAAATGGCAGTATGTTCTCCCCGTTTGTGTAAACATGACTTTAAAGCCAGCATAAGCCACGCCCACAGTATGCTCCAATGGTTTTAAAAAATATACAAACAAAGGATATGCATTAGGCTGTGATGTAGTTTACAGGGATTTTTTGTACATTGGACAATTGGTGTGTCAAAATTGTATTTAAAAAACCCATTTGGATAACAATTATATATATTTTATTGTGTAGGCCCTATTCACACTCATTTTTATGCCCGTTGGGCATTGTGTGGCAACAGGCTGTGCAGCAATTTGAAGTGAATTTGAGTTTTACACATTTATAGCCCAAACCTGTAGATTCGCGCCACTTACAGCCCAAACCTTTTGCGAGATACTTTTCGGGTTATTTTTCTCTCCACCATTTTGTCAACTAAAACTTACTTCTAAAAGTCGTGATGTATCATTATTCTTATTTATTTTTTTATTTTTTTATTTTTTTTAGGTGCTTTACCCCGTGTGTATAAGTTATTTATGATAGATTAAGAGGGAGGCTATCTTGTTCGGGTACAAATAAAACAGCTTTCACACCTAATTCGTGAAAGTTTTAACTTAATGGTTTTTTTTTATAGATGTGATTCCTTGCGGGTTGGAATTTTTCTTTCATTCTGATTTGTTCTTCCTTTTACCTATTTATTTTTGTAGATTTGTTTTAAATTTTATCTGATCATATAACGTTCTTATGTTTGTATTATAAACTTATTTATATCTATACCGATTTGATCATCGATCCGAGAAACGTTGGAACATCTGAGATGCCGCGCGGCGACCACCGATTTATGGAAACAACTGTTCAAATGTTTGTTTTTGTCTGGGTAAAGTGTTCCAATACGTATAGGCATGCTTAGTAATTTTGAATGGTAAAAAAATTTGTCTAAAAGTCTACTACACAGGAGCAGCAAACAAAGGATAAAACAAAAACAATCGACAATATTTGAACCAAAAATTGTAAGGAGAGAGAGAAAAAAAACTGCATTGTGCCTAAAATTGTAATGAGAGAGAAAAAAAACTGCAGTGTGCCTAAAATTGTAATGAGAGAGAAAAAACTGCATTGTGCCTATAATTTTTATAGCCCTAGCATTTGGAAAGTGAAGGTGAACTTTCAAAACATTGTCAGTCGAAGTAAAACAATTAAAGGGACACACCGGCTCACGGTTTACGCAATTTAGGGGTGGAGAATCATAAATAACGTTTTTACAGATGGTTGCTGTAAACAAAAATCATCAAAATGTCACGTATTTAGCGAAAAATGATTTAAAAAACCAAAGCGGCCATATAACAAGCTTCAGTTACACGGACTCTTTGAATGTGAATCTTATGTTATAATTTTTACCATTATTTACATTTTGTAGCGATAATTTGAATACATGATCTTTTTCGTCAATTATTCGTAAATAATTTTGTAAAAATAAGATTTAAATTTGGTTAAGTAAGTTACTTTTAGACGGCTGCAAGTAAAACTAGCCCGGAAGGTCACGTGATTGTTTGTACCACTTTTTGGTTAGAACAATCACGCGACCTGCGTTTTTGTCTTAAAATGCTCAAAAACGGCTTAATTTGATGATTTTTTTTAAGGACTGTTCTTCTTCATTCCTGGAAGACTGTTGAAGTCACATCTTAGTCTATTTTGTAGCCCAAATAGCCCAATTCGGCCGGTGTGTCCCTTTAATTAATTACTAATAGTATTACATACTAAAGTGGTAATTGGTTTGAGTGCAGTGCACTCGGTACTTTCCCGACTGAGTTCTGTGAGAAAAAATCATAGGCTTATTCTCTGGGGGGGGGGGGTCGAACCCACGACCTTTGCAACTGGACACCCACCTATTTATTATATTATTAGGACCACATCCCAGTAGCTGAGGCAGTTCGAATCCTATATTTTAGCGGCGGGTACTTATGGGTTTTTAATCCCCGATTAGACTAGTTTTACGTAATTTTATAGCTGAAATTTTAGGCCCGTAACTTTTAACAAGAGAGCATCTGCTTGCCGTCAGGCCGTACGATGGGAGGGGCACACGCGCACGATTCAGTACACACAAAGAGCAGGTTTGGGCGCATTAAAGCGCCCCACTGTTGGCGCTTCATTTTACGCACATTGACCAATCACGATCCATGTTCACGGTACCAAATCCAAAATGGCAGATAATAAGAAGTCTAGCTCCGAAAACGGTAAGTGAGGTATTTTATTAAATACCGAATTATTCACTTACTTTAGTGTGTTGCCTCTTTACATCTAATATGTTTTATTAAGACGATTATCAACGTCGTATTTGAATGGCAAGAAGAACTTTGTGCAAGCTGAAATATGACGACAAATTCCGTGTCCACATGATCAAGGATTGTCAACTTTTTTTAATAACCACAACAATGGCGAGAACGTGTTGCATGTTCTTTGCATTTTATTATGGGGGATGGGAGACCCTTTAAATTTTTGTCATTTCACATCAGCCATTGTGGCATCAATGCACATTGCTTAAATTTAGTGTATACATAAGTGTATCTGAATAAATAAATTATAATTTGCCGTTTTGATCGAGTTGACAGTCAACACTAAAAATAAACAGTGGACATTTCTACCTCCAATCATCCATGCATGCGATTTTAATTTTAATTTAGAAATCCTGTCCTACTTCTACGGTAAAATCATCTGAAATTATGTTTTGACTGCAGATCATACGTAGATCCCTCCTTGACGCACATATGAGTAGCCAACATGAGTATCGTTCACAAACATTCTGGTATAAAAACTTTGGAAAAGTTTCCGTATGGCGCCACAACTTTTTCAATTCGTTATGGAATAATATAGTATCTAATTTACCTCGATGAGATATCCCTTTGTGGTGGCGCCATACAGAAAGTTATCCAAAACTTTTCCATGACCAAATTACTTCAAAGTGAATTATTCTCAAAATGCTTTGTTGTACTGTGTAACTATCAAAAGCTGCAGCGAAAAAGATTCCGTATGGCGCCACCACTTTTTCATTCGATATGAAATAATATATTCAATTTTTTTTTTTTTTTTTTCAATATACATTTATTTCCACAAAACATTTCCACAATATTATAGTAATACATACAGGTATATATAAATGATAGAAATAAAAAGAAGAATAAACTGGCGGAAAACGCGTGGAGGCAAGGCCCAAAATAAGCCAGGTAGCTTGTAGCGGCTTGCCTTTACATAACAAAATAGATAAACTAAAGGTAAATGCTTAGGATAAAACACAGACGAAACAGACAGACAGACAGACAGACCGTCAAACAGACAGACAGACGGACAGACATACATACGAACTACTGGAGAAAATGACAAAGTAAGCAAAAACTACAATGAGAATATAGGTATAGAAACTATGTCACATACTGGGAAATAAGGAACTTTTTATAAGATATTTTGAACCTAGCCACAGAGGAATATAGTATCTAATTTACCTCAATGAGATATCCCCTTTTGTAAAAATGAGTGCAAAAGTGGTGGCACCATACGGAAAGTTATCCCTGCACTGTAGCATGCAGACCTTAAGATTAATCCTAAGAGATAAGACGAATCCTAACTCTTTGTGAAATCGACGGCTGTACTTCTAGCCCAGTTAATGTTTTATTGCCATTCATTTTTAGGACTGATAACCAATTCCAAACGTATACCTTCCCTTTATTTGTGGGTCAGTGTTGAAGATTGTAATTTGTTTTCTAAATCTTACTTTACGCAACTTTTTATTTTATTTTACCTCGTTTAGCTACCAGCCCTGATGTCCCTAATGAGTATGAAGTTGAAAGTATTGGAGACTTCGTCAGGGATGAGAGTGTAAGTCGGTTCAGACATGTAAGATATTAATTGATAATTTCTTGCAATGTTTGTCGGTGTAACCATTTTGTGAATGGAACAGACGACCATGTAATATACTTGCTTGAGCTGCCGCTTTGTTAGTTGTGATAACGTAACTCCCGACGGCCAGAGGGTTATGAAGCTCTGTGCACAACCAAAAAACGACCGAGCTTGTCCTACACGTACAATTTTTACCCATGTTGACTGACTAGTCACCAGATTTGTGTTGTTTGTTTTGCTCCACGCTCTGGTAATTTTTGTTCCTCAATATTTCCTCAATGGTGTTTTGAGTGTTATGAATTGATGAATGAATATTCTTTATCCCCGATACAAATTTAACGTCTATTAAATCGTTTGCAGTACCCGCTGCTAAAACATAGGATTCGAACTAACTATAGCCACCGGGCAATCTCGTTGGTCTAGTTGGTATGACAATGCTCTAGAGTTGCAAAGGACAAGGGTTAGAATCCACCCCGAGTAATATGCCTGTGATTTTTTTCACAGAAATTTGGGTAAGTACTGAGTATACAGTGCTAACACACATTGTAGCATATGGGTAAAAACCAAAATAATTTTCTCTATCCCCAATGCAAATTTAACATATTAAATGAATGGATTCATTAGACATTGAGGATCAAGCTCGTGTTCTGAGAATTCGTGTCAAGATTTTCGAAAGTGGTAAAAATGGGGTAAATCTGGTGACTAGTCTGTCAATTATACATATTGGTCTGTTGGGCAAGTTTGCCCCTTTGTATGCACACATTCTCGTAACCCTCCGGTCGTGCGGACGAGGGTTACGTTGGCACAACTACCGTTTCGGTACCATTTCGTTTTTGAATGGACAAGGGCACCAAGGCGTTTGTCCATGATAAAGGGCACATGAGGCTATTGAAAATCCCTTGTGGAAAATTTCAAGGGACAACTTAGGTAATGCAGAGGAGGCCTTGAATGGCTTGAAGGCCACAGAGGCATGGTCTCTGTTGCCCCCAAGAGCTGCCAACTGTCACTGATTCTGCAGAACAGTACTTAAAAATAATAATAATATTATAATAGTATTTGGTTTAAACACCATGTCTCAAAGCGCTTCCAACATTATTACCCTGATCACTGGGCCATTTCATTCGAGTACTTTCTGCATATTGCCCTATTGACCCTTATCACGCTGTCACCATCTTGGTCATGTTCCCTGTTTCAATAACAGTATTGAATGCTAATATTCATTGCGCAAACATGGCACCAGACTATTAATTCGTCCAGCCCCAGTTTGGTTACAATGAGTTGGAATGGAGTAAAATCAAGATGGCCACACCGTGATAAACGTGTATTTCTGACTTCAATGTTGGCATGATAAACGTGTATTTCTGACTTCAATGTTGGCAGTGAAAATGCCAACCTAAAGAATGTTTGAGAAATTAGAACTATCTGTTGCAAGCTGCCTACCAACAAAATGACCTGGTATAAGCGCAAAAACGATTCAATGGCCTGACGTTTCGACCATAGCAGAGCCTTTCTTGAAGGCTAAATGACAACACAACACACACAAAGGTATACAAGTGTAACAGAAGCACTCAAGTGGAAATACATGGAAATACTACGAAATATTTATCGTTTGACTAGTTGATGGACTTTCTTGAGAGTCTGTTTAACTTACAGTGGGAATAACCATATTTTTGCTGCCTGTATTTGTTCCTTATACAGGACACTGCCTGGTACTATGTGAAGTGGAAGGGTTACTCAACCAGTGAGAGCACATGGGAACCCTTGAAAAACCTGGCAGGCTGCTCGAAACTCATCAAGAAATTTCACAAGAAAGAAAAACGGGACAAACTCAATCGACAAGAGTACAAGCGCAAGCGCGAGCACTCCGGCGAAACTCTTTACTCCATCAAGAGCAAAAAGCCGAAGTGCAGTAACGAGGACGGAGTCATCACCCCGGTGGACCTTTCCAGTCAGCGGACGGCCAATCAGAAAGCCCTCAAGAAATGGGAAAAGGATTTGAACGCAGTGTGTACGGAGAAAGCGCGCATTCTCGTTAAGAACAATGTGGATTTGGTCGGTCCACCCAAAGACTTCACATACATTAACGATTACAAACCGGGGCCGGGACTCGTCATCCCGAACGATCCGCTCGTGGGCTGTGAATGCGAGGACTGCAGCACTTGTTCCGGCTGTTGCCCGCAGAAAAGCGGCGCCCCCTTTGCGTTTCATAAGAATGGAAAGATTAAGGTACCGCCCGGTAAGCCAGTGTACGAGTGTAACATCAGGTGTAAGTGTGGCCCGAAGTGTCCAAATCGTGTGGTGCAGTACGGCCGGCAGAAGGACGTTGCCATCTTCAGGACGTCTAATGGATGTGGCTGGGGCGTCAGGACGCTTTCGGAGATCAGGAAAAACACATTTGTCATGGAGTATGTTGGGGAGGTGAGTCTATGGATGAAATGGGTTTTTGTTTGATAAAAAATAGCTGTCCTTATATTCACAGAGCTTTGAGATCACGTACAAAGGGTTCTCCCTGTGCACAAGGTAGCAAATCAGGCCGATTGATACTACTTTTGAGGAGGGGGGGGGGGGTCAAACTGGTACTACTCTCTCTCTTGAATCTGAACATTTTTGAAAACTTTGGACAGTACCTTAGCTAGTGCTGTCACAGGCCTGCTACATTGTTCATGGAAGTGCAATAAATTTTCTCTTATTAGTAAAGGGCAACTCTTATGGAAAAAAACTCAAAGGGCTACTGGAAAATTTCGAAGGGGGCACCAAGGCCATGACCAGGGGCAGTAAGGCAAGTGCTTCTATGAAGTATGAGGCCCACTGTCCTAGGGCTTGAATTTTACTCTGGACCAGAGGCCGAGTCCAGTGGTTTTAGTGTCTGGCTTGTAAACTCATGACCTGACAAGACTTTCGACCATACAAGTCAATGCATGTCAAACTGTAGCTGTGACAAGACTCGGGGAAGTTTATGTCATCATTTTGATTCTGGTCTTGAACACAAATTTATGGTCCAGTTACAATAATAAAGACAGGTAATGCGCACATATCCACCCTGCTGGGTGTCTAAGGCGCAGTAAAACCAAAAACAAGAAAACGTACACAACAAAAATTAGTCCTTTAAACCTCCTGTGACATAAGATAAGTTTTGATAAGAGATTTGAATTATTTGGTGCAAATACAGTAAACAACTACAAGCCCTGGGGTATTGTGGATTTTTCTCTCAAATTTGAGCCCCCCCCCCCCCCCCACCTGAATCAAATGCTTCTCATGGTTTTCTTCATATTTGTTTCTGGCTTTTCAACCCTCAGGTAATAACCAATGAGGAAGCAGAAAGGAGGGGTCAAATCTACGACGCTAACGGCAGGACCTACCTCTTTGACTTGGATTATAACGATGGAGACTGTCCGTTCACTGTGGATGCTGGCCGCTATGGAAACGTCTCTCACTTTGTTAACCACTCTGTAAGTATGCTTAATAAACATGCTAACTGTGTTTGTATGCGTAATACTATTGGTTGGTATACATGTATACATGCTAGTTATGTTCATGCATACACACTAATGGTTGGCAAGTATGCTGAGTACGTTTTTTGCATCCAAACCAAACTGTGTACCTGACGGTGTTCGCCAAGCCTCAAAATATTGTAGTCGATACAATATATATATTTTTTATTCATAACATTCAAACACAAATTTAAATTGGTCAGGGACTCAATAAATTATCCCCATTTTATATTCTGTTCTTATATAAAGACCCCTTGCAATATGCGCAGCGTGTGCTCACATGTGCCTACCCTGGATATCATTTTGGGAGTTAAAATCATATACAAACGTGCACAAAAGAGAGTTGACACCCAAAATTGCGAGCATTGTTCGGAGGCCGCTCTGTATTGTGTAAGAAATCAATAGCTCCCCCTTGCATAACGTGAAACGCTACAGGTATGCTGTGGTCACGCGCCTGTTTTTAAGCGCAGAGAACAGCTATTGTCCAATGATCTGCCTCCTTTTTGAGAGTGTGACGTCATATGCAATGGGTCTATGTATGCATTTTTCTTCCCAATTCAAGCCCTGGCCATACTAGTGAAGCCTACAATCATACTCATAATTTGCATTGGGATTTATGTTTTTTTCCTTTTCAAAAAATTTGAACAAAACAAAAAACCCTCATTTGCTGTGACTCGACTGTAAGCTAGGCCAATACTAATTGATGAACAGCCAAAGGGCATGCTGGAATCTCGCACTTTCGAGAGTTATTGTGGCTTACAATTGTGGCAGAATATAGGGATTGAATAATCCTGGTTCGTCAGACTAAAAACACCAGTCTGGAATTGAGGATTACACTGTCTGGAGATTAAACTGTAATTTACTGGGAGTTATAGACGTGAGACTTTGGTAATTGTCAAAGACCAGTCTTTACACTTGGTGTATCTCAACATGCATGAAATAACAAACCTGTGAAAATTTTAGCTCAGTTGGTCGTCAAAGTTGTGAGATAATAATGAGTGAAAAAACACCCTTGTTACACAAAGTTGTGTGCTTTCAGATGCTTGATTTCAAGACCTCAAAATTTAATTTAAGTTCTGAGGTTTTGAAATCAAATTCGTGGAAAATTACTTTTTTTTTTCTGAAAAACTATGTTACTTCAGAGGGAGCCGTTTCTCATAATGTTTTATACTATCAACAGCTCTCCAGTAAGGTTTATGCTAATTATTACCAATAGTGTACAGTGCCTGTAAACTGTATGTCCAAGAAAATAATTATTCTGTGAATTGTTTTTAGCATTTATTCTCCCTGTCGTATATGATCAATGAGGTGTACATGGCTCTTCTCAGCATTTTTCAAAGCTGTGAGGCATTCTGAACATTAAGTTTGGAAGTTTGTCCATAAGAATGTTGAGATGAAACGAGGTCCTCACATTTGGTGTTTATCTTTGACTTCGATTTCGGGCATTCTAAATAGTTTTATTTTAATGTGTATGTTGCTTGTTCTGAAGTAACAAAACAGTAAAAAAAGGAATGTCAGACATCATTTTACTGTATTTTATCAATGTGGTCGGAAATATGTTCTAAAAGTAGAAAATAATTACACAAAGGTCCCTTAAAATTGTGTGTATTTCCATTTACTTAAAAATAATAACAACATGATTGCCCCTTTAAAATGTGTGTAGTTTTTTCATCGCTATTTATGTAGGCCTATTTCTTGTATTTACACAAGTTCAGTTCAGAAGAACATTTTTCTAAACCAGAATGTTATTGATTTTATTCTACATTGTACCCTTGTTCCCCCCTCTTGCAGTGTGATCCAAACTTAGTCGTCTACGGTGTGTGGGTAAATACACTGGATCCCAGACTACCAAGGATAGCGTTATTTGCGAGTAGAGACATCCAGGCCGGAGAGGAGTTGACGTTTGACTATCAAATGACAGGTAATGCAGCCTTTATACAGAAAGTCATCTTCTGGATGATAGTGGAACTCTTTTTCCAACCCTAGATTTTCACAAAATAGTCACGGGGCTTTGTCGTTTCAGATCAGCAGCGTGTTTGTTCGAGTCGTGACACTTCCAGGCCTGATACTTCACAGAGGCAATGAAGGTGATAGCCTCCATGCCCCTTGGTCATTGCCTTGGTGCCCTTGAAATGCTCCAGTAGAAATCGATAGGGTGCCCTTTTCCAAGGAGAAAATGCCTTGGTGCCCTTGCCCTTTAAAAAACGAGGCACACATGCCTGCACTTGTGTCCTTATCCAAGACACTTAAAACCATTAATGCTTCGTTGCTCAAATGGGACTTGAAGCCTTGGGTGTTGTGTTATAAAATGCGTAAAAGAATCCAGTTACACTTATTGCGTAGAGAAGGCGTTTTCCACAGGACCTTGTTAACCCTTTACACAGCAATTTTTCTCTGATGAGGGCCACCTCTATGGGGCAAATTTGAGCTTGTATTCATCATTCTCTGTGGTCCATCAAGACGGACGTAAAGCCGCCCAGACCATACGATGTGTTGCAGACTGCCACAGCCACTGTGCCGGTGTGGCGGTTTCAGTCTTCCGCTGTGTTCAGTTTTCCGGGACTCAGTACGGCACTAACAATGACTACTTTCGCGTGCTGTGCGCAGGCATCGCATGACGTAATATCACCGTATTTGGTCATTCAGAAAACTGAACACGGCGGAAAGTTGAAACCGCCACACCGGTGAGTCGTGATCCACTTCAAGCTGGCGCAATCAAGTGTTGCGCTGTCTCCCTCTGGGTCTCTTCCAGGCTGGGCCTCTTCCAGGCATCGACGCTCAGCTTCAACTTGTATTGGAACTTTGCAAAGGGGCACCCCAACAAAAGCAGAGGAAAATTGCTGCGAGTGTCGTGGGTTATTTCGAGGAGAGCAGCCAATTTCACGAAGCGCTGTGATTAATCCTATCTCTAGGTCCTAACTTGGGAATGGGTTAATGCATCCTAACGTCTTCGGATACGGAACTGAACTCATCCTAAGTTGGGAAGAGTTTGGTGAAAACGACGGGTGGGCTGTATCCGGCACACAAAGAGGCTGTAGCCCTAGCCAAAGTCACTTAATGCAGAAGTGGCTTGACTTAGAGTTTGGGTGGAAAGGGCGTATTCATGATGACCTTTGACACCTTTTTGTGATTTCTTTTTTTTCTACAGGTGAATTGAACGCTTCAGGAACGTCCTCAAAGTTACAGCCCATCCGCTGCAGGTGTAACTCCAAGAACTGTAGGAACTTTCTCTTTTGACTTTGTATACATTTGTGTTCTTTTGTCAGTGGGAGTAAAACTCGAAAATGTTTTTTCTGTGTTTAAGTACAAAATTATGCGACCTCTTTCCAATTTAGGCTCCTAACTGAGTGACATATCTCTACCGGTTGTGGTGAAGTTTGTTTTGCGTACATCACGAAAATATATATATATGTTTTATATCTGTGGGTTATTTTTTTTTGCTTGATTTCTAATTTAAGATGACTTTATATAATTTAGCTTGTTGAACAATTATTACATGTTATGTTTAGTGCAAATTATGAGAGAAAGTTTTAGTGATGGATCTCCAAGATCGTTGAAGTTGGACTCTAGTGTAGATTTTAAGTTTTCTTTATGTGGGCTTGGGTTGGCTAATTATTTTGTGTGGGAAACCAATAGTACATATTGAAGCTACTCGAGCCACCAACTCACAATTTCCTTGAACTGCCTCTACCCACCTGGCAATCTCGGTGGTATACTGGTAAGACATCTGCTCTGGATTGGCAAAGGTCGCTGGTTCAAATTCTACCCGAGTAATAGGCCTGTGACTTGGGAAAGTACTGAGTATACAGTGCTTACACACATTGGTGGAAGGGCAAAGCCAAAATAATATTCTTTAACCCCGATGCAAATTTGACATCTATTAAAGCCATTGGACACTTTCGGTAAACAGTATTGTCCAAAGGCCCACACTTCATGTATCACAACTTATATATCAAATAACAAACCTGTGAAAATTTAGGCTCAATAGGTCATCGGAGTCGGGAGAAAATAACAGTCTTTCACCATTACCTTCTGTAAACCCTGTAAGTTATTTGTAAATCTGTGAACTTTTTTTTGTTTCTGTTCCGAAAGTGTCCAATGGCTTTCAATCGGTACCTTATTTAGCTATCAAGCAATCTCGGTGGTCTACTTGGTAAGATAGCTGCTCTAGATTACCAAAGGTTGTGGGTTCAAATCCCACCCAAGTAATATTTTTTTTCATAGAACATGGGAATGTTCTGAGTGTACAGTGCTTTCACACATCGGTGTGAGGTTAAAAACAAATCAAATTCTTTATCCCAGATGCAAACATACTTATAAATATTTTGCAACTAGAAAGAATGTGAATAGTCAAGTATAGAAATTCTGCAAAAAGAAATAGCCGATGTAATGCATTTAAAACCCCACCAACATCTTTCAATCACACTTGAACTCGCCCACAGTTTCAGGATTCTGTTTATATTTTTCTTAGTTGCAAATTTGTAAGGTCAGTGTTCTACATCGATTATGTCATGATGTCATGTCGGGAGATTTGTGTAAAACGTTGAGCAACAAACTAACCCAATTTGCAAACAAATGTACATGACAACTGTTTTTCCATGTTTATGTTAGCCTTGCTCAAGGCAGTCGATTATTCACTCAGAAAAAAGGCCGCCGCTGTATAAAAACCCACCCGTAATACACTGTGCGTAAACTGTGTGTAACCACATCGCACGTCACAATGCCCCTGGTGGTACGAGTGCGGATGACTTGTGTGCACAGTAGACGTACGACGTGACAGTGTGTATAGTGTATACGGGTGGGTCATATGCGGTGTGATTACACGCACCACGCACAGTGTATACCGGTGGGTTTACAGCGGCGTCTTTTCGGAGTGAATAATGTGACTGCCTTGAGCAAGGCTATGTCTTTGTGTAAAAAATATTGCGCCAGCAGCATCTCAGCAATAGCAGTGTGGCGTGCAGCACTTGTGTGGATTGAATGAGCCTATTGATGTTTAATATGTAGCCAGGGTTTGCCCTTAACTTTTTGTTTTGAGTTACTAGCCAGCAGGACCAGAGGGCCCTATTGCATAGAGCTGCTAAGCACAAAAATCTGCTAAGCATCAACTTTCTTCCTTGATAAGAACAGGATTACCAACCAAATTTCAACTTGCTTTTTCAGGATAAGCAAACAACAGCTGTAACAAATAGAGATTTGGTTGTTATCCTGTTTTTATCAAGGAAGAAATTTCATGCTGAGCAAATTGTTGTGCTTAGCAGCTCTATGAATTTAGGCCCTGTTAGCTTGTCATTTCACTGGTCCGTCAGCTTTTTCACCGCTCCTTCATTTGGAGTTTCTTTCCACATTGTTTTTTAGCGTGGGACTATGTAATTGAAAGCAATAATGAACAATCAGTGGATTACATGTTGCTGTGGTGGCAAGCAAACAACTAGCAAGCAATTCTAGTTGGACAGAATTCTGACTCAGTGGTCCTTGGGTGTATTTTAACCTGCACTTTGCCAGCGGCCCACTGTTAAAGGCAGTGGACACTATTGGTAATTACTCATTGGTAATAGTTAGCATAAAACCTGTACTTGGTAATGAGTAATGGGGAGAGGTTGATAGTATAAAACATTGTGAGAAACAGCTCCCTCTGAAGTGACATAGTTTTTGAGAAAGAAGTAATTTTCATCGAATTTGATTTTGAGACCTCAGACAAGCATCTGAAAGCACACAACTTCATGTGACCAGGGTGTTTTTTTTTTTTATGTTAGCTCGGAACTTTGACGACCAATTGAGCTCAAATTTTCAAAGCTTTGTTATTGTATGCATTATGTTGAGATACACCAAGTGTGAAGACTAGTCTTTGACAATTACCAATAGTGTCCAGTGTCTTTTAAGTGAGAACACTGTACCTCAACAGGTTTTTCCTCTTTTGGGCCTCTTTTTATTTTCATGAGTTTAGTTTGTGACACTTCGGATTTCAGGCACTAATTTTGTTTTCCCACTTGTACAGTAGTTTTGAAGGCTTTTTTGAATGTGGTGGGAGTCAATTTACAGCGTTTTTAGAGTTTTTTATTCTTCTGGTTTCATGAAGAAACTTGGCTTATAGACATAATGTCAGCCATTTTGTTTGTTTCTTCCATTCAAATTTAATGTCACCAACACGAGGCTGGAAGGAAATAATAATCTGGCCCCATTTTGAAATTTTCAGTTTGGAAGTCTGTATTCAGATATTTTGCCCTCAATGTCAAATCCTTTATTTATTTTGCCGTATCGAAATCCCCTTCATGTAATGGTTTTAGCATTGGCTAGTTTGGTTTGATCAAACTTGTAAATTAACTTTTGAACATTTCTGAGAAAATTCTCTCGTAAATAGTTTTAATTGTTTGTTTGTTCCGTCATAAGCTAAGGAACGATTTTTAACCGCATATAATTGTTTACCCTATGACCCCTCCTTGCTAGTTCCAGTGACCCTTTTGACCAACAGCTTAATGAAATCAGAGAAAGCTTGCCGCTGACAAACTGAATATTTAATTTGCGGAAGATTTGTTTTGAACCAATCAGAATGGAAGAATAAGGAACAGGTGCAAGCCAAATTTATAGAGCTACTTAAGCAGACAATTTTACTCATAAATGGTGTACTTAGCAAAAACTAGCAGGATACCAGTTGGAAATTGTGCATGTGTCACATGGTATGTTGGCTGGTAACCTTAGTCTGGTAAGCATGATTTGTTTCATATGCTGAGCTACTAGTTTTTCTTCTTAAAGGAACACGTTGCATTGGATCGGACGAGTTGGTCTATTAAAAGCGTTTGAAACCGTTTGTTATGAAATGCATATGGTTAGAAAGATGTTTTAAACGTAGAATATAATGATCCACATAAGTATCACTCGAAATTGCACGGTTTTCCTTGTACGTCGCGAACTATCACGGTCGGCCATTTATGGGAGTCAAAATGTTGACTCCCATAAATGGCCGACCATGTTAGTCGACAGGGTAAAAGGAAAACCGTGCAATTTCGAGGCATGTTTGTGTGGATCATTGTATTCTACTTTTACAATATCTTTCTACCCATATGCATTTTATAATAAACGGTCAAAAACGCTTGTCAAAGACCAACTCGACCGATCCAAGGCAACGTGTTCCTTTAAGCAGCTCTTTTAATTGCACTGGACACTTGGTAAATACTCAAAATAATTGTTAGCATAAAAACAAAACTGGCAAAACGAGCAAAGGAGAGCTGTTGATAGTATAAAACATTGTGAGAAATGGCTCCCTCTGAAGCAACACAGTTTTTTTAAACTTCTCATTGGAGTATTAAAAGACGTTGGGCCTTTATGAAGCCTTTAATTAGGCATCTGAACGCACATTAAGGTTGTTTTTCTTTCATTTCTCTCTTGCAACTTCGATGACGAATTGAGTCAAAATAGACACAGATTTGTCATTTTATGTATATGTTGGGATACACCAAATGAGAAGACCGGTCTTTGACAATTACCAAAGGTGTCCAGTGCCTTTGAAGTGGGCCCTGTAATCATAAAGAAAGGCTAGCCATCACTGATAGCCGTTACTTTTGTTTGTTGTATATGATGTTACTTTACCAGTTTTGTTTAAACACTGACTGGATGTTTTAATGATAACACGAGGAATGGAGATGTATATAGAATGTAAAAAAAAACTTTAAAATAAAACTTTGGAAATTTTAACCTTCTTGACTCTGTACTTTTCCTTTATGAAATCATGTTGAATGTGTGAGCCCATTTACATCATGCAGACAACAATGCTTAGCAAGTTGTGCTATATCGGATTTGAGGCATTGAATGGTCATGGTGAGGTATCAATATATTTTCACAGGACTCGGGGAAAGTACTGAGTATACAGTGCTAACACACATCGGTGTATGGGTAAAAAACAAAATTAATATTCTTTATCCCCGATTTATTATCGTTGTGGTACCCGCTGCCAAAACATAGGATTCGAACTGCCTCTAGCTACCGGGCAACCTCGGTAGTCTAGTTGGTAAGACACTGCTCTAGAATTGCATGGGTCGTGGGTTCGAATCCCACCCAAGTAACATGCCTGTGATATTTTTTCACAGGACTCAGGAAAGTACTGAGTATACAGTGCTAACACACATCGGTGTATGGGTAAAATCCAAAATTAATATTCTTTATCCCCGATGCAAATTTAACATCTCTTAAATATATCTTTGGTTTGCGGTAACACCATGTGTGTATGTACTTGCCAGGTAGAGTTCTTAGAGAACTGTCTTTATTTATCTACTACTGCTGAGTAGATTTTATTGATGTTTGGGAGACTTCTCAGTTCTGAAAAGAACTGTCCTGCTTTTTAACTACTACCTGGGTGGAAGGTATAGAAGTTGCTGCTATGCACAAATAGACAGGGGACTAGTCACAATTAATGGTAATGTCGTTGCTAATGATCTGGTAAGCAAAACTGTGCTCATATAAAATGGCTTAGATATTAAATGCAAATAGTTTGCTTTAATTTCAATGTCTTGTCCAAATATGGCATACTATTTCAAAATGCCTCTTTACGATTGTGAGCCTATATTTTTGAAGCCTTTTGTTATCGAAAAATGTTAGCGGTCTCCCTTTAGAAGTTTGTGATGAGTCTGATACAGAACAGCTTAAAAATTGTTGCTTTATATCTTCTTAAAAATAGAAGTGCTTTGTGAGTGTCTGGGCCCTTCTGGTGGATATTAGCTGAATACCCCGACCCCCCCTCCCCAACCCCCCACCCCTGCTTAACTGAGGACAATATGCACGTATTTGTTTAACTACAAAAAGGGTGGAAGGTACAGAAAATTTGCTGAGACTACTACTCTCACTTATAGGATCATAATAAACTGTGAGAAATGGCTCCCTCTGAAGCAACACAGTTTTTTTAAACTTCTCATTGGAGTATTAAAAGACGTTGGGCCTTTATGAAGCCTTTAATTAGGCATCTGAACGCACATTAAGGTTGTTTTTCTTTCATTTCTCTCTTGCAACTTCGATGACGAATTGAGTCAAAATAGACACAGATTTGTCATTTTATGTATATGTTGGGATACACCAAATGAGAAGACCGGTCTTTGACAATTACCAAAGGTGTCCAGTGCCTTTGAAGTGGGCCCTGTAATCATAAAGAAAGGCTAGCCATCACTGATGGCCGTTACTTTTGTTTGTTGTATATGATGTTACTTTACCAGTTTTGTTTAAACACTGACTGAATGTTTTAATGATAACACGAGGAATGGAGATGTATATAGAATGTAAAAAAAAACTTTAAAATAAAACTTTGGAAATTTTAACCTTCTTGACTCTGTACTTTTCCTTTATGAAATCATGTTGAATGTGTGAGCCCATTTACATCATGCAGACAACAATGCTTAGCAAGTTGTGCTATATCGGATTTGAGGCATTGAATGGTCATGGTGAGGTATCAATATATTTTCACAGGACTCGGGGAAAGTACTGAGTATACAGTGCTAACACACATCGGTGTATGGGTAAAAACCAAAATTAATATTCTTTATCCCCGATGCATTATCGTTGCGGTACCCGCTGCCAAAACATAGGATTCGAACTGCCTCTAGCTACCGGGCAACCTCGGTAGTCTAGTTGGTAAGACACTGCTCTAGAATTGCATGGGTCGTGGGTTCGAATCCCACCAAAGTAACATGCCTGTGATATTTTTTCACAGGACTCAGGAAAGTACTGAGTATACAGTTCTAACACACATCGGTGTATGGGTAAAATCCAAAATTAATATTCTTTATCCCCGGTGCAAATTTAACATCTCTTAAATATATCTTTGGTTTGCGGTAACACCATGTGTGTATGTACTTGCCAGGTAGAGTTCTTAGAGAACTGTCTTTATTTATCTACTACTGCTGAGTAGATTTTATTGATGTTTGGGAGACTTCTCAGTTCTGAAAAGAACTGTCCTGCTTTTTAACTACTACCTGGGTGAAAGGTATAGAAGTTGCTGCTATGCAGAAATAGACAGGGGACTAGTCACAATTAATGGTAATGTCGTTGCTAATGATCTGGTAAGCAAAACTGTGCTCATATAAAATGGCTTAGATATTAAATGCAAATAGTTTGCATTAATTTCAATGTCTTGTCCAAATATGGCATACTATTTCAAAATGCCTCTTTACGATTGTGAGCCTACATTTTTGAAGCCTTTCGTTATCGAAAAATGTTAGCGGTCTCCCTTTAGAAGTATTTGATGAGTCTGATACAGAACAGCTTAAAAATTGTTGCTTTATATCTTCTTAAAAATAGAAGTGCTTTGTGAGTGTCTGGGCCCTTCTGGTGGATATTAGCTGAATACCCCGACCCCCCTCCCCAACCCCCCACCCCTGCTTAACTGAGACAATATGCATGTATTTGTTTAACTACAAAAAGGGTGGAAGGTACAGAAAATTTGCTGAGACTACTACTATCGCTTATAGGATCATAATAAACTGTACTACCGGGGAGTAGTTTCTTGGGTTGGTCTCAACGTTTCGACTAGCTTGCTCTAGTCACTTGCTCTAGTCATTGTCAGGAGATGAAAGACAGTTATTTAAGAATAAACTCTACTTGGCAAGTAGATACACACATGATGTTACAGCAAACCAAATATCCCTCCAGTCCCTGCACCGCCCGAGTTTGCTGAAAACTAATACTTCAAGATTCTTGCAGTTAATTACTGGAATCGTAGTTCAAATTTTAAAAGATAGCCACAGCTCAATTTTTATGCACAATTTGAACCTTGATATTTGTATAAAAGTACAAGTTCGCATGAAAACAATAAATGTCTCTCGTTAAACGGCTACGGTAATTTTTATGGCGAATATTTGTTTGTAAGGATAAAATGGACACCATAGCTTTTCAAGGCTTTTATCTGACTCAATGATTATACTGATTAAATGCGAAGGCGTGAGTTTTCGACAATAATTATTATCATGAATGATGAACAAATACAGTTTCCTTTGTGTTTACTAATGAGCGTTTTGTTTGGTGGGTAAGAGCTAAATTATTACACCATCATTAGCTTCATTAGCTTAATAATGACTATCGAGGATTCTTTTGACGTTCCTTTTTTTCTACAAACACAAGCTAGCAAGGTTTCCTCCTACCACATACAGTATATCAATAGGCGGCTGGGTGGTCCAGTGGCTAAATGGTTATATATTGATATCTCACCATGCAATCCTCAAATCCTAAATAGTTTTAATATAGTTGGTTATTAATGACTTTTTTGTCTGACTATGGTTCAAGCCTCATGGGATTGGTGTTACACTTCAGGCCGTCAATGCTCATTAAAACTAGATGAATGGCACTCGCTGATATCACACATAGCTTTACAAATTTAGCGGCCTTGAAATAGCACTCCTATTTTGCTTTTTACTCAACTTAACACAATGGAACATAACACAATTAAAATCACCCGATGCAATTATCTTTTCACACATCTCTGCCTTTAAGAGTCTCTTGCATTCTAAAATTTGATAAAACTGTTGCAATCTTACATTTAGGGCTCATATCCCCGACTCAGTGGCGCTCAAGGATTCAACATTCAGTATTTTTCCGGCAAGGTACATGTACATGTATGTGGGACTACATTTGAAGCATGAGACCTACTCCTTTTTACAACGCACCATGTAATGACTTACAAGTTGCTGTGGCACAATATACAGCCGATCAAGCCAGGAACACCGGGGCAAACCCCTACTTTTTTTGATAAGTGCTCTGGGTTCTTTGACATGCCTTACACAACTCACAGGACCTACAACTTTACATCCCATCTGAAGGACCAAATGCAATAACAAAGATGACTGAATCAGAAGTTGCTCTACGGGTCTATCAAGACATGGTAGCAATTGTAGGGTTCTTCGGCAATAGTTTAGTATGCTTTGTAATCTTCAAAGTACGTGCTATGCGGACCCGCACGAATGCCTTCATCTTCCACCAAGCTGTGATTGATTTCATTGGCTGTACAGCGATCCTCCTGAAAAGTGAGATTCCGCTGCCCGACTCAATCCCAAGTGACGCCTTGGGTTGGTTCATCTGTAATGCCTGGAACTCCAACTGCTTACTGTTCTTCCTTTACACTCTGTCTACTTTCAACCTGTTAGCAATGACCGTGGAGCAGTATTTCGCCATCGTTCACCCCTTCAAGTACCAGGCAGTATTTACCGATTGGCCTCGTCTCAAAGTCGGTGTTGTCATGGCAGTGTGCTGGCTTTTCCCATTCTCCCTGGAATTCATCCGCAGTTTTTCGTTTTATAAGGAAGAAAACGGACGGTGTGTCGTCATTCCGATTGCCGGATCCACAACCATCGGGGTTGTTACTGTATTCTTGCAATACGTTTTACCGGTGGCAGTGATGCTATTCGCCTACATCCGTATCGGTGTGGAGATGAAGCGGGGAGCAGCCCGTGTTGGCCCAGCACCGGCCCAGCATCTTCCCAACAGAGCCAACGCACCAGACATGGCTGAGTCTCTTCTCAAGGCCAGACGGAAGACTTTCAAGCTCCTTGTAGTCGTCTTTGTCACGTTCGTGATTTGCTGGACACCAAATGAGACCATCTTCCTTCTGTTCAATCTCGGCATGGACATTGACTTGACCGAATGGTTTTATTCTCTCTCCGTTGCAATGGTGGCGACTAATTCCTGCGTCAATCCCATCATATACGCTTTTAAATACCGCCAGTTTCGCAATGGGGTACGCCAGATCTTTTGCAGCCGAGCAGGACAAGCTATTGATGTTAGTGCCTAGGATAAACTTGATGTTGATATAGGAACTCCTCCATGGGATAGCTACAGTAACAACAAACACTAAAAAGCAAGTCCGCTAGCTCTCATCATCCTGGGCCCAATTTCATGGCTCTGCTTATCACCGAATTCCACACTTCGATCACCATTCTTTTCTTACAGGGCAAGCACAAAATTTCTGTGCTAACTGCGTAAGTGAACAATGCCTCATAACGAGGAGTACGCAGGCGCACAAATGATTATTCCCTGCTATGGTATGAATCTAAAACTATAGACACACAGAAGCGAGACACCGGCTTGACCAGCGCTGAGGAACTACGCTCCTGCATGCTTGACTGGAACGGAGAAAAATCACTGAGCAGGCTCAAGCTTCTAGATGGCGCTCAACTTGATTGATTGAAATCTATATAGGATTGAAACAAAGAGTGGGTTTCATTTACCAAACAAATACAATTCCTTCAATCTGTCACGCGTTTCCACAATTCAGACGCATTTTACAACATTGAAGTGTAAGTTTTTAAAAATCTATGGTAAAATATAGAAATGCCTACAAAATGTAGTGTACAGTGTCTGTTATATTGAATTAAACTATTTCTTCGAAGTCATTCTGTTGTTGAAAGTTCAGAATATTTTTACGATTCAACACTTGAGTGTAGATTCCTTACCAGTTTACAGTTGAGTGTAGAATCCTTAATACCAGTCTACAGTTAATAGTTCAACTTGAAAATTACTGTCTTTCCAAACTGAAAGATAGCATGTCATGAAGTGCATTAAAACACAGCTGAAAATATGTTATCTTTCAATTTACAAAAACATTTTCCAGTTTAGAAAATCTTCTATAGTTCCACACTTTATCGTTAGCTGAGCAAACTGATATTGTACTTAATGATGTTGCAAGCACTTAAGTATGCCTATTTTGTAAAATAATGATAAAATGTGACCAACCGTCGTTTGACATCGTATACGAAATTAGATAGACTAGTTAGTGTTATTATTATTGATAAATCCAATTCATTGAAACTGTTACATAACCAATGTAGGAAATAGTTGAAGTCAGAGAATAGACTCTAGAAAGTGTAGATTCGTGAGTACATTGTTCTCGCCTTTGGGTCATACATTCTATCCACGAATCTACACTTTCTCATCCATTCTCCTGCACAGAACTACTTTGAGTCAATCACTTCATTCTCACTTTTTAAGAATAAGTCAATTTTAGGAAATTTTTTCATCACTTGGCATTCTAAGCACATTTGTGCCCATTTTTGTTTATTGTGAACATTCAAGTTTAATGTCATTTGAAGAACAAGTAAAGTTAGAAGATAAGTATATATTTGTTTGCACAATTGATCAATATATTGTAATACTTGTAATACTGGCATAATTATTTGGTTTCACTGATTTGTCATTAAAGCCTGGTTCTCCCCATGCTATGCTAGCGTATTGTGACTGATAAAAAGCCAACCTTTTGGCTAACACACAATCAAACAATACCCAAAACAGTAGGACTTTTAAAAAATAAAGATAACCACCAAGAGAAAAACATTCGGAAGACCTTGTTTCAATTCAGCCTGCTTCTGCCCAAACTTCCCAAGCTTAAAGGCAGTGGACACAATTGGTAATTACTCAAAATATTTATCATCATAAAACCTTTCTTGATTACGAGTAATGGGGAGAGGTTGGTAGTATAAAACATTGTGAGAAACAGCTCCCTCTGAAGTGACGTAGTTTTTGAGAAAGAAGTTATTTTCCACGAATTTAATTTCGAGACCTCAAGTTTAGAATTTGAGGTCTCGAAATCAAGCATCAGAAAGCACACAACTTCGTGTGACAAGGGTGTTTTTTCTTTCATTATTATCTCGCAAATTCGACGACCAATTGAGCTCAAATGTTCACAGGTTTGTTATTTTAAGCATATGTCGTGATACACCAACTGTGAAGACTAGTCTTTGACAATTACCAATAGTGTCCACTGTCTTTAAGCCAGAATGCCCCCAGTTCTGAGAAATCATGAGGAGAACCATAACAAGTATTGTTTAAGTTGTATAATAATAATTTAAAAAATAAATCATCAATATTGTTTTGAGGAAACTGAGCTTGTAAACCAAAGCTTATAGTTGGATTGTTTAATGGCGCGTCCAGTTGTTAATTAGGCAGGAGAACTTGTTTTCTTCAAAGCATTTTTTTCTTTTTGATAAATCCTGTGAAATTGTTTTATTTATTTTTAATTATGAAGCCTTTTAATTAATGGCAATTGTTTAGATTTATCAAATTAAAGCTGACTTTTAAGTTATTTTGATTTTACAAGACATAAGAATAATTTGACCTAACAGATCAATTTCAGACCTACTTTGAAAACAAAAATACCAATATTTACAGATATTTTCGAAAGCATTTGTTCTGAGGCAAGGCAAGCTTTAATGATTAAAAGAATTAAAAGTAATATTTAAGATTTTTTGAAAGCTTAAAAGGAAACTTTCCATGAATTCATCATACATCTTGGAACCTTTGACTCTAAATCAACTTATACTAAGCATTTTGCTTAAATAAACTTTATCGGGGCAAACTTTCACAGTGCTGTGAAACCCACAATTCTGCTTTATACATTTTACTTTCCAAGCATACAAATAGTTGGGAACCAGTCTTAAAGCCATTGGACCCTTTCGGTTCAGAAAAAAAAAAAAAAAAGTTCACATATTTACAAATAACTTACAGGGTTTACAGAAGGCAATGGTGAAAGACTTCTCTTGAAATATTATTCCATGAAATGCTTTACTTTTTGAGAAAACAGCAAAACAATATAAATTCTCGTTAACGAGAATTACGGATTTAATTTAAACACATGTCATGACTTGGCGAAACGCGCGGAAACAAGGGTGGGTTTTTCCGTTGTTTTCTCCCGACTCCGATGACCGATTGAGCCTAAATTTTCACAGGTTTGTTATTTGATGTAGAAGTTGTGGTACACAAAGTGTGGGCCTTGGACAACACTGTTTACCGAAAGGGTCCAATGGCTTTAAACAATTGACATTATATATTTTTTTGACCGGTGCGCCATTCCTGCCATGCAGGAGTTTTCAGTACTTAGCAAATCTGTTTTCAGCAATTCATAAAATGCTTAAAGGCAGTGGACACTATTGGTAATTGTCAAAGACTAGCCTTCACAGTTGGTGTATCTCAACATATGCATAAAATATTAAACCTGTGAAAATTTGAGCTCAATCGGTCATCGAACTTGCGAGATAATAATGAAAGAAAAAACACCCTTGTCACACGAAGTTCTGTGCGTTTAGATGGTTGATTTCGAGAAATCAAATTCGTGGAAAATTACTTCTTTCTCGAAAACTACGGCACTTCAGAGGGAGCTGTTTCTCACAATGTTTTATACCATCAACCTCTCCCCATTACTCGTCACCAAGAAAGGTTTTATGCTAATAATTATTTTGAGCAATTACCAATAGTGTCCACTGCCTTTACTGACCTTTAAAATGTGTCTCATTGGACATTGTCAAAGACCAGTATCCACACTTGATGTGACCAAAAGTACACATGAAATAACAAACCTGTGAACGTTTAATTGGAGTCACAAGAACCAAGTGGTGAAAACCGTAAATGTTTTTACCGTTTTCAAACATTGAGTTTTGGACTTGCAAGATCAAAACTAATTGTTTTATTCATTCTGAAAAACTATTGCATTGCCAAGCAAACACAATGTAAAAGGAGGTCCCACCATGACCAGCTTAACAAATTGTGTGCAAATCTGTGAACATTTATATTTTTACTTTTACAGATGTTATGTACACCCTCTAAAGGGAAGGTACACATTTGGTAGTTACTCAAAACAAATATGAACTTAAAAACCAGCTTGGTAACAAACATTGGAGAGCTGTTGATAGTATAAAACATTGTTTTTGAGAAACAGGTAATTTCTCACTAAAATAATAAAAGACTTCTTACTAGAAGTCTTTTATTCCTAACTGAAAGCACACAAATTCGTCCAACAAGGGTGTTTTTTCTTTCATCATTTTCTCGCAACTTTGATGACCGATTGAGCCTAAACTTTCACAGGCTTGTTATTTTATGGTTATGATGGGATACACCAAGTGAGAAGACTGGTCTTTGACAATTCCCAAACGTGCACCTTCCCTTTAGGAAACATACATCATATTGTAATTGCATTTGGCTTCGATCAATTCCTATCAGGTCCCAATTTCATAGAGCTGCTTAAAGCACAACAAGTAGCTAAACACAACAAAATTATGCTTAAAAAACAAGGTTACCAGCCAAAATAGCATGTCATTATGTACAATCTGTGACTGGTATTCTGCTTTTATTTTGCTCAGCAGAAAAACTTTTAAGCCCTGTTTTCTGCTATTATTCAACGATATTGAATGGTCAGACAGTAAGAGGGTTAATTGTTTATGCATTCACCACATGATATCGGATTGCAGGCTGGTTGGCAAAGTTTGTCTACAATTCAAAACCACAGTGGATACTATTGGTCCAACAGTAGGGGATCAACACCTGTTTTAGACAGGCGCTCCAGAATCTCGCAGAACCAAATTCTGAATTAAAAAGTTCAACGTCTGAAACAGTAAGGAGCGACTGGCCACGCTAGAAGTCGAAAGATCAACTGTTGCAGTCGTTCAGAACGACTCTGGAGCGCCTTGGTTTCAGACGTTGGTATGTAAATAATAAGTTCACCAGCCTGAAACCAACCTAGAGTCACTCCTAATCTATTTGGTTCAACACGACTCTGGCACACGTGTCTAAAACGGGTGTTAGAAACACATTTCAAACTTCAATGGACACCAACAAAGAATAAAATTAATAACACAATTCGAAGACAAAAAATGTGACCTTTTCAGCTATGACAATAATTTACAGCTCCTTTTTTGCACAAACCTCCTGTTAGGATACTGTGGCAAACACCATTGATTTTTCCACTTGGTGAATGTAGAGATTTGCGCAGACACAAAGACATAGGATAGTGGCAGCATTGTAGTAGATCAAACCCCTGAATTTCGGAGATATGTCCCCTTCACGATACCAGTATATCTACGGAACAAAAATGGGAAAATGTTTTAAAAATTATTATCATGGTATGCTAATAATAAATAATAATAATAATAAGACTTGTAATGCGCACATATCCACCCTGCTGGGTGTCCAAGGCGCAGTAAAACCAAAAACAAAACAAAACTAAACACAAAGTAAAACAGACACAACAAAATTAGTCATTGAAAACTTGTGACATAAGATAAGTTTTGAGAGAAGACTTGAATTTTGCGGTACAAAGACAAGATCGAAGATTAAGTGGTAGAGAGTTCCAGATGCGTGGTGCGGCTGAAGAAAAAGACCTGTCACCCCATGAGTGTCTAGACTTGGGTTCAATGAGGAGAAGAATAGAACTTGATCGAGATTCCTTGATGGAGTGTTAACTTGAAGCAGTTCAGAAATATAGTGGGGAACTTGCCATTCAGAGCTTTGTGGACAAAGGGCTGGAAGTTCATATTGGAAAGGCAAGGCCATTTTCATTTTGCAAAGGGCTCTTTCATTTAGAAAATCTTAAAATACATGGGAAACTATTGATGGGCCATTAAAGGCCAAGACCAGGTCAACAGATACCATGATGTATTTGTGCTTAGCTACTGTTTGTGCTTATATGCAGCTCTATGGAATTGTGCTGTGCGCCTAATTTCATAGAAATGCTTTAAAAGCAAAAGTAGCCAAGCAGAAGAAAGTTATGCTTTCTAGAATAAGGCTACCAGCCAAAATAGCATGTTATATGTACAATCTGTAACTGGTTTCCTGCTTTCTTTTGCTTAGCAGAAAGTTTTTACGCATTCCGCATAAGCAGCTCTATCAAATTGGGCCCAGGATACTAAGGATAGGACCAAAGCAGTGAAACACACTACCGGTATTGTAGTTTGTCTTCCACTGCATAAACATGTATTTGTTTTTACTACAGCAAGTTGAAACCAAATTCAAGTTTGAAAGTTTCAGACTCTTTATTTATCCTAAAAAAACCCAAAAAAACAAAAAAACTTACCAGTAATAAATTCCCAATGCAAACCAAGACAATAACAAACGCAAAGATGACGTTCACAGTGGAGGGCGGCCATTTTGGAAATATAAATGAGCTTACAAATGTTACCTGCAACAAAAGAATACAAATATTATAATTAAAAAACTTTTTTAGAGAAGGATAATTGTAGTGAATGACTATAATATTGTCAGTGGTAAATTTTAATGTTTTGGGGTTAAACAAAAAAAAAATGACAAGAACAGGATTGGAACCAATCACCTATGGATTAAAGTGCCGGTGCTCTACCAACAGAGTTTTTTCGCCATATGTTGGCAGTCTCCCTATTTTGCCAACATCTTTGCTCAGATAGCCAAAGGTATTAACAAAATTAGGGAGACCGCTAACATAGGGCTACATAGCTCAGTTGGTAGACCGCTGGTTCGTTAATCTGGAGGTCGTTGGTTCCAATCCCGCTCTAGTAAATTTGTCTTTTTTCAACCCCAAAACACTATATTGTCATCATACAATTTTCTTAGACTGCATGTCTAAGACAAAAATGTTTGACGTAAAAAATTCCCTCATGTAAACACAACATCTGTGAAAAGCTGCTTGAGAGTAACAAAGCAAACAAAATTTGTATTAATCGTTTACAATTTATTTTTTGCAACAACTATGAATGAAAAACTTGCAACTTACTCAAAACACTTAAAGATCTATAAAACTCAATTTTTTAATTTAAATCTATTTTTTTATGGTAAAGTTGCCAAAAAATCAGACCTAGCATTGTAGACCGAGACCAAAACAGAAAAGGGAAAAAACAAAAGGTCTCCACAGGGGAATTCTAAAGACTGGGGTGCTCCAAAAGGAATTTGTGTACAAAGTCTACGGGAGGTTCTTGACTACAGAGACAAAGGACAGAACAAAAGATGTATCCCTGGGGACGCAAACAAAAAGAATGTGTGTAGGAGCCATGATGGTTTCTGAAGAGCCTTTTGCCCAATATTAGTATGCCTAGCAAGGCAAAGCCATTTTCTGTGCAACAGTGCAAAATAAATTTCAAGAACACAATACTCACTGTTACAGCAATTGCAGTTATTATCCCTAGTGAAAGATTAATGACTCTGTCCTGAAACAAAAGAAGAAAATAATACGCTATTGAAGCAAAAAAAGGAGCACAAACTTTTAAAAATTCAGTGCGTTTCACCACTACACTAGTTGCTTCATCAGACTGAACAACTCATCACAGCTGGTTGCTCCTTTCGAAGCCTGTGACGAGTTGCCATTCATTGGTGTAAAGTTTTGGAGTTATATAAAAAAGAAAAAAGATCTCTCATATGTTACAACATACACAAAGAAAGCGTCCTTGTCGTTAATTTAACTGTGTGAACCAAAAAAGCTAAGCCATACGCTTAAGTTGAGATTTAAAAATGTACCTGCGTTTGTCGTTCTCCAAAGAGTGGAGTTTGTATGTTATCCCCGTCTTGGTAACTCATTGTTGCTTTCAGATTGTCCTCTTTGAGCTCTCCATCTAAGTCCTTGATTATTAGTTCTTTAACTTGCTCTCCTGTCTATCACTGATAAGACCGTTATCCAGTTAGGTTTAACTGTCCCACCAAAGTTAGTCAATTGGTAACTCGTTAGTTTGGTTTAAAGACTCCTCAACCTCCTATCCAGTCTGGTTTATTAACATCCATCAATTTCAACAGGTAGAATTATACACTAGTTGTTCAACTTATTAACTAGTTACTGCTGCCTGGCCTGCCTGATCCAACAGCTTTGTTGTAAAAGAAAGTTGAAACTTGTTGACTAGTTGTTTTTTTTCCAAAATGAATGTACATGTGCTGCCTATCAATCTGGTTTAACCTTCCATCAGTGAATGAAGGGATTAACTAACTAGTTCTCCCCTTTTCACCAACATGTTATCCGTTTAACCAGTCTGGTTGAAGTTAGTTTTATGCAAGTTGGTTAACCTAGTTCTTCTTTGCATCCAGTGGATATTTTTGTTTGATCAATGCAGTAAAGCCTTTCATCGGTCCATCCTTCATTAAATCAGATTTAGTGTTTTTCAAACAGCTTTCCTGACCAACCGGGTGTTTCACTGTAGGTTACCCCCTGAATTCAAAAGCTCACTAAAATATTTTATCCGATGTGTAGTCTCAGAAGAAGATGACGTGAAGATCAGTCGCTCAGACTCTTCGAATCACGACTCTGTTTGGGTTGGACAAAAACTTTATAAAAGATTTATATAAACAAAAATTACTTTACGCTTTTTACAGAGTATTGTTACAAAGTTTAAACAAGTGTTTGTCAGCTCAGAGGTTCTTCATTCATAAAATTACACCAAAACAAGAAAACAAGCGTTCAAAATAGATTTGTACTCTACTCGTTTGTAGAGTGACAAGTGGAGTAAAGTTTCTATTCTAAAAAACATCACACTTCGATGCTATGTGGATCTAGGGCCAAGAAGCATAGGAGTCCAGTGGCATTCCAGGTACGTAGCCCCATTTGTGGCCAAGCACTGGAGGGCGGTCCTACTATTGGAAAAGTTTCTGTATGGCGCCGCCACTTTTTCACTCGATATGAAATAATAAGTATCTACTTTACCTCAATGAGATATCCATTTTTGTAAAAATGAGTGAAAAGGTGGTGGCGCCATACGGAAAGTTATCCCTACTATTTGCCGTCAACTCGCCATCAGCTCTTGTAACCACTTTGCAAATGGCAGATATTGGAGTAGTCTTGACCTAAGACGCCAGCGATCAATTCACACGTAGCGCAGTACATAATTAATAATATAGTAATGCCGTACCGATAATTGACGTCTTGGGCAAAGACTATCACAATTCCACTCTGACCATATTCAGTAAAGTGCCTCCTGCATGTCTGTTGTCCCTGCTTGAACAAGCTCTGTGAAAAAGCAAGATGGCGGCCAACGGCTTTGCTGCTTAGCGATTAAAAATAACCAAAATGTAACCTAAAGTTAAATAAACTTATACAAATTATCCTTTACTTTTTAGCTTAGTTGGGTAGTAATACTTTTTAAGTTAAAAGTTTCATGCCTCTTTTGTTTTGTGGATTTTAAGTGTATATTGGATTGGAGGAGTTGATGGCCAGTTGACCGCACAAGCGAGTTGACGGCACACAAGCGAGTTGACGGCGCGAGAAGTAGTGAAAAACCAAAGTAGGACCCCTAGATGAAACTGAAGCAGTCAGCTTGGCTACATGATGAAGTGGTACTCCTAGAACTATTTCGGTTTCGTCCGGTAACGGGAGACGATAGCCGGACGAAACCGAAATAGTTCTAGTAATGAAGTGGGTGGGGCTAGATCTAGGAAGTTAGGGAGTCCTGTCATGCCAGTTATCATATGTGGATGCAGCTTTTCAGTTATGTCAAATGATCCTCTTGTCGTTGATGGAAATCTTACCTTAGTTTTGAAAACTTTGCTTAAAAAGTTCTAGTTTCTTATCTTGACGTATCAATGGAAGCTCGACACAGACTGCTATGGGGCGCCGTTTGTCCATTAATTGTTTGACAATTTTAAGGCATGTTTTTACCATGGTTTACAGCAATTAGATGTAAACCATAAAAACTGTTGCCACATCCTGTTATGGTTTACATACCAGTAAAGTATTTGTTGTGTCTAAGTTTATGGTTTACAAACCATGAACATACAAAAAACATTTACAAATCGTGGTTCATAAACCAAGAAAATTTACGCATCTTAAAAACATGGTTTATAAACCATAGAAAATGAAGCATCAAATTCATGGTTTAGAAATCATGGTTTACAAACCAAGAAAATTGAGACATCTAAAAACATGGTTTATAAACCATGAAAATTTAAGATAAAAATCGTGGTTTACAAATCATGGTTTATAAACCATAACAAATGAACCATAAAATCATGGTTTGTGACAATGGTTTATAAACCATGAAAATCGAGACTTCTTAAAAAAAATGGTTTATAAACCATGAAAATTGAGACTTCTTAAAAAACATGGTTTATAAACCATGAAAATTTGCACATCTCAAAAACGTTGTTTGTAAACCATAAAAAAAAAGTGCACTTACAAATCATGGTTTACAAACCATAAAAATGTGCACTCACAAATCATGGTTTACAAACCATAAAAAATGTGCACTACAGAAATCATGGTTTATAAACCATAAAAACGTGCACTCAAAAATCATGGTTTATAAACCATAAAAACGTGCACTCACAAATCATGGTTTACAAACCATAAAAAATGTGCACTCACAAATCATGGTTTATAAACCATAAAAACGTGCACTCACAAAACATGGTTTATAAACCATAAAAACGTGCACTCACAAATCATGGTTTACAAACCATAAAAAAACTCCACTCACAAACCATGGTTTATAAACCATGAAAACGTGCACTCACAAATCATGGTTTACAAACCATAAAAAACGTGCACTCACAAATCATGGTTTACAAACCATAAAAACGTGCACTCACAAATCATGGTTTACAAACCATAAAAAAACTCCACTCACAAACCATGGTTTATAAACCATGAAAACGTGCACTCACAAATCATGGTTTACAAACCATTAAAAAAATGTGCACTCACACAAATCATGGTTTACAAACCATAGAAAAGTTGCGTACACAAATTAATCATGGTTTACAAACCATAAAATTCTATTACGATCGTCTCTAAAACCTCCTTCCCAACTCTGATCGGTTCCCATTTCACCCCCATTTCCCCCCATGCCACGTGCGAGCCAGCAATAGCGATTCACCGTGTGTGTCAATGCTGTGATCAATGCACCGTGTGTGTAATGCTGATGCAATAATTATGGTGGCCCTGAAGGGACATCGCATATCGTAAACGTGTGCGCATACGTATGCAATGTCGTGAAACAATTCGCAAATATGTGCGCACACGAATGCAATGTCGTGAAACAATTCGCGAATATGTGCGCACACGTATGCAATATCGTGAAACAATTCGCAAATATGTGCGCACACGTATGCAATGTCGTGAAACAATTCGCGAATATGTGCGCACACGTATGCAATATCGTTAAACAATTCGCAAATATGTGCGCACACGTATGCAATGTCGTGAAACAATTCGCGAATATGTGCGCACACGTCTGTGAATATTATTTGCGATGTCGTGAATTTTTTTGCATACCATGTTGCATACCTTTGAATAAAATATCTAATAATCTGGGGGGTTTCTTTCCAACAGTGAGATAAGCGGTAGTCATTGCAGCAGTAGTCTTTGTTGTGAGGCAAGCGAGGCGGGTGGTCTTCCTTGGCCTGGTGCCAAGTTCCTGGGTATACACATGCTTTACAGAGGGAGCCTACTGTAGCGCCACAGTACTCCCTAGTTCGGTAACAAATTATCCACAACTATGACATCATCCTAATGGTATGCAACATGGTATGCAATAAAATTCACGACATTGCAAAACAAATCGCATTCGTGTGCGCACATATTCACGATTTGGTTCACGAGATTGCATACGTGTGCGCACATATTTGCGATTTGTTTCACGACATTGCATTCGTGTGCGCACATATTTGCGAATTGTTTCACGACATTGCATACGTATACGCACACGTTTACGATATGCGATGTCCCTTCAGGGCCACCATAATTATTGCATCAGCATTACACACACGGTGCATTGATCACAGCATTTACACACACGGGGAATTGCATATTGCTGGCTCGCACGTGGCATGGGGGGAAATGGGGGTGAAATGGGAACCGATCAGAGTTGGGAAGGAGGTTTTAGAGACGATCGTAATAGAATTTTATGGTTTGTAAACCATGATTTGTGTACGCAACTTTTTTATGGTTTGTAAACCATGATTTGTGAGTGCACGTTTTTATGGTTTATAAACCATGATTTGTGAGTGCACGTTTTTATGGTTTATAAACCATGATTTCTGAGTGCACATTTTTTATGGTTTGTAAACCATGATTTGTGAGTGCACGTTTTTATGGTTTATAAACCATGATTTCTGAGTGCACATTTTTTATGGTTTGTAAACCATGATTTGTGAGTGTGTAGTAGGGGTAGAAAATTCTTTGTGTTGTTATTCAAGTTAATTAGTTCCAGGTTCTAGTTAATTGCCCTTTCCTGTTTACATTGTCCCTTCAGCTGTTTTATTGCACCCCTGTACATGTTAGGTTGTTATTTCTTAGAAGTCTTTTGTTACATGTTTGTAAACAGTTCTTAATCCTTTGGTAGTGAAGTCACCCATCCAGTGCATTGTATATAATTATAATCAGATAGCAGCCTGGCAGCGCAGGGAGCACATGTGTTCTAGCTCTCTTCTTCAAGTTTTGTTTTTCTTCACCATGTAATTTTGCCATCTTCAAGTGTATTTTCTGCTATTCTGGACTCGGTAAGCATATACTTTCATTTGTTATTGTATAAATATCTTGACAAATTGTAATGTTCCTGTGATTCTTTGGAAGTTCATTTTCAAAAGTTATATTTGTTAAGATTCTGTCTTGGAAGTTACTTTTCTTAAACATTGGATTGCATTTTTTTAAAGACCATGTGTTCTTCCTAAACTTGATAGAACTGTATTTTAATCAATTGTATTTCTTGTTGTTTTATTTACACAGGTTTCCTAAAGCCATTTTGATTTTAATGTGTAACTTTTCTTTGGCACTGTGTTTTAGTTTTAATCTGGTTTAACTGTGTTTGGGTTTTAGTTTTACTCTAGTTTAGTTTTGGTTTTTGAGTTTCAGTTAGATATCCTGATTTAGGTTTGACTGGTTTAATTTAAGAAGGTTTAGGTCAAGTCAAGAGTTTTCGGTCTAAAGGTTTTTGGTTTATAGTCAATAAAGCTATTTTTTTATTTTTGTTGTTGAGAAACCTACATTTTGAGTCACTGTTCCTATTTTTTTTTGCATCTCCTCGCGTCTTAGCCCTATCCGATCTTGGTTTCTCTCATTAGTTCAAGCGAGTGCCCCCATAGTTAGCATTTTTATTTAGTTTTATTCATTCTTTTTCAAAGTGTACCCTTTTTCCGGGTTACATTTTTTTGGTGGAGAATCCGGGTAGGGTTTATGTTCCTTAAGAACTTAGCCAGGTCTTGTTAAAAAGTAGGGACGGTCATTAGTTTTAGGGTTACAAACAGTGTCAGAGTTTAGGAGCATTTTAATTCATCATGGTTGAAGGGCCGAGTTCCACCATTTTGCCAGATGGGACGCCATGTATATTCCCACCCCCAGGATTTGGTTGGGATGAGGGTATCCTGCAACCACCCCCTGGATTTGGTTGGGATGAGGGTATACTGCAACCAGTGGTTGTGCCCATTATGACCACTCTTCAAATGTGTGGGTTTGACCCACAACCGGTAGAAAGACCTTCAGTTCCGTCGATGGAGGAGCCTGCTAAGGAGAGGAGCTTGTTAGAGACGGTAAAGGATCTCCTTGGAGACATCGTTGCTCAGCAGCAACGACAAGGAGAACTGTTGGTAAGCCTGCAGATGCAGATGGATGGAAGTCACCGCCAGAGGAGAAGTTCTGCTTGGTGCAGTAAAGTACCCCGAAGTTGCCAGAGGCAATGGCGAGAGTTTGATGGCCAATCCACACCAACAACAGTTTATTATAGCCCGTCATCGTTTCAACAGGTAGATTCGACCACAGCAGTAGAGGAAGCAATCCTGCCAACTCCTCCCCCTGACGTGAAATCAGCCCAAATTAAAGATACGGTCATCTCCAGAGTCGTGGAGTTGAAATCTTCTGGTCAAAAGCAGCCCAGCCCCCATCAGCTGAAACGTGAACCAGGAGCGGTCAAGAGGCTGTTGCACTCTTGGGACAACCTCGAAATCAAAGAGGGTACATTGTGCTATCGGCAAGGCAAGGAGGAGCCGGTGTTGGAGGTTTTGCCCAAGACGATGATGTGGCCGATTTTACATAGTATACAGGCTTTATTCAACATTAAGGGTTTCCGGGAATTAATACGTATGGCTCGTCTAAGTTATTTTTGGCCTTGATTTTTATCTTTGTTTTCTTTTGTATTAAATTCATTTTTGCTGTGAATTCATTTTAGTTTCTTATTGTGTAAATTTAACATTGTTGAGGACAACAATGGTTTTAAGTAGTGGTGAGTGTAGTAGGGGTAGAAAATTCTTTGTGTTGTTATTCAAGTTAATTAGTTCCAGGTTCTAGTTAATTGCCCTTTCCTGTTTACATTGTCCCTTCAGCTGTTTTATTGCACCCCTGTACATGTTAGGTTGTTATTTCTTAGAAGTCTTTTGTTACATGTTTGTAAACAGTTCTTAATCCTTTGGTAGTGAAGTCACCCATCCAGTGCATTGTATATAATTATAATCAGATAGCAGCCTGGCAGCGCAGGGAGCACATGTGTTCTAGCTCTCTTCTTCAAGTTTTGTTTTTCTTCACCATGTAATTTTGCCATCTTCAAGTGTATTTTCTGCTATTCTGGACTCGGTAAGCATATACTTTCATTTGTTATTGTATAAATATCTTGACAAATTGTAATGTTCCTGTGATTCTTTGGAAGTTCATTTTCAAAAGTTATATTTGTTAAGATTCTGTCTTGGAAGTTACTTTTCTTAAACATTGGATTGCATTTTTTTAAAGACCATGTGTTCTTCCTAAACTTGATAGAACTGTATTTTAATCAATTGTATTTCTTGTTGTTTTATTTACACAGGTTTCCTAAAGCCATTTTGATTTTAATGTGTAACTTTTCTTTGGCACTGTGTTTTAGTTTTAATCTGGTTTAACTGTGTTTGGGTTTTAGTTTTACTCTAGTTTAGTTTTGGTTTTTGAGTTTCAGTTAGATATCCTGATTTAGGTTTGACTGGTTTAATTTAAGAAGGTTTAGGTCAAGAGTTTTCGGTCTAAAGGTTTTTGGTTTATAGTCAATAAAGCTATTTTTTTATTTTTGTTGTTGAGAAACCTACATTTTGAGTCACTGTTCCTATTTTTTTTTGCATCTCCTCGCGTCTTAGCCCTATCCGATCTTGGTTTCTCTCATTAGTTCAAGCGAGTGCCCCCATAGTTAGCATTTTTATTTAGTTTTATTCATTCTTTTTCAAAGTGTACCCTTTTTCCGGGTTACAAGTGCACGTTTTTTATGGTTTGTAAACCATGATTTGTGAGTGCACGTTTTTATGGTTTATAAACCATGATTTTTGAGTGCACATTTTTTATGGTTTGTAAACCATGATTTGTGAGTGCACGTTTTTATGGTTTATAAACCATGATTTTTGAGTGCACATTTTTTATGGTTTATAAACCATGATTTTTGAGTGCACGTTTTTATGGTTTATAAACCATGATTTCTGTAGTGCACATTTTTTATGGTTTGTAAACCATGATTTGTGAGTGCACATTTTTATGGTTTGTAAACCATGATTTGTAAGTGCACTTTTTTTTTATGGTTTACAAACAACGTTTTTGAGATGTGCAAATTTTCATGGTTTATAAACCATGTTTTTTAAGAAGTCTCAATTTTCATGGTTTATAAACCATGTTTTTTAAGAAGTCTCGATTTTCATGGTTTATAAACCATTGTCACAAACCATGATTTTATGGTTCATTTGTTATGGTTTATAAACCATGATTTGTAAACCACGATTTTTATCTTAAATTTTCATGGTTTATAAACCATGTTTTTAGATGTCTCAATTTTCTTGGTTTGTAAACCATGATTTCTAAACCATGAATTTGATGCTTCATTTTCTATGGTTTATAAACCATGTTTTTAAGATGCGTAAATTTTCTTGGTTTATGAACCACGATTTGTAAATGTTTTTTGTATGTTCATGGTTTGTAAACCATAAACTTAGACACAACAAATACTTTACTGGTATGTAAACCATAACAGGATGTGGCAACAGTTTTTATGGTTTACATCTAATTGCTGTAAACCATGGTAAAAACATGCCTTAAAATTGTCAAACAATTAATGGACAAACGGCGCCCCATAGACTGCAGACAGATTAGGAAAAACCACCACACACACATGACACACGTCACATGTCATCACATGTTTATTTCTTCACTACAGAGGGCGCCCTTCTGATAACAATCAAGCAAGATGGCTGCGCCCAATGTTCTTGAAACGGACCGATGGCTCTCCGAAATCTTACAATTTAGGAAGAATCCGGTATCATTTTTCACATCTAGACAGATGGAAGCTGGCGATTTTGTCCTTGATATTTTGCAGGTAGAGTTTTTGGGTTGTTTAAAGCCTGCAGAAGGTAGTGTTAGGAAAGTTACGACAGTCCATCCATGATCCATCTCGTCCGGACACCGGCCGCCGGTGTTGTGTGAGGCGGGGGCCCGGGGATGGAGCGCGTTTTGGCGACCCTAACCAGAAACATGTTTGCGCTTTGGTCATTGGGCGAGCGTTTTCGCGTGTCCGGTTGAACCGCTGTTCTGACCAAACTGTAACCGACTTGTTGGCTCGGTTAGGCTTGGTTTTAAGATGGCGGACTCTGAAAACTATCGGAAAACGTACTGGAATTCTTTTAAAAAATTAAATACTTTGAAGCATAACAATTAAATAATGTTGATAACTAAAATTACAAAGACTAAGTTCCATTCCTCAATAATAAAATGACGGCTATATATTTTGAGAACATAAATTTTCAAGAGATGTACCTACGTCATGAACTCTTTCTGGTTACCAACCCGTTTTTGCGTAGCCCCATAAATCGGTCCAATCCACTCCGATTTATGGGGCTAGTTTTTGCGTAGCTCTCTGAAATTGTTTCGGTCAGTGAATTTGACGTCAGAAACTTGTTTCTGGTCATGGTCGCCAAAACACGCCCCTGGCCAGGCTGTGGCCTCCGCTTAGCCTCTCGGCTGGGCATGCTCGTTCGGATCATTAATGTTTCATTACTTTGAGTTATTAATGGAGAAATACCCTTGCAACTTTTATTTATGGGATCCAACCACCACTATTTCTTTAAGTTTAATCTTTTACTTACTTTATTTAAATTATATTTATAAGCCTATTATTATATTATTGATTGATGTTGTATTGGTCATGATTGATGGTAGTTCATGGGTAGTTGTACTTGTATTTACTATTTGTACTAGAAACTATTAATATTATAATGCTCCCCGTGAGCCTTAAAGGAACACGTTGCCTTGGATCGGTCGAGTTGGTCTTTGAAAAGCCTTTGTAACCGTTTTTTATAAAATGCATATGGGTAGAAAGCTGTTGTAAAAGTAGAATACAATAATCCACACAAACATGCCTCGAAATTGCGTGGTTTTCCTTTTACCTCGTCGACTAAACACGTCGGCCATTTATGGGGGTCAAAATTTTGACTCCCATAAATGGCCGACCATGTTAGTTCGCACAATAGAAGGAAAACCACGCAATTTCGAGGCAAACTTGTGTGGATCATTGTATTCTACTTTTAAAACATCTTTCCAACCATATGCATTTTATAAAAAACGGTTACAAACGCTTTTGTTTTGACCAACTCGTCCGATCCAAGGCAACGTGTTCCTTTAATACTAGGGTCTAACATTTTGGGCTTCCTTAACGCTCTACGTTTTTAAAAGCATCGTTGATATGTGAACATTTTACAATCGTTTCCCACCAATAACTTCAGTTTCCTATGTACTATACAACTACTATTAGAACTATGAGGGTTCGTTCCGCTATCGTCTCCACATCGCTTGATGACCTAAAAAAAAAAGCATTGAACATATTGAGAAGTAAAAAAGCGTGCATGCGACAGAAAAACAACAGTAGGCCTATATGTACCGAGTAGAACATTTCATTTTTTGAAAATGTTTTTTATTTAACTTAACAAAAAGGCATTGCGAGCATTATTTTCAGGTCTATGGTGGTCTTGACAACATTGCTCGCCACCGCTCACTACATTTCAGTTCCTTGCACGATGAAATGTGCTCTTGAATTTTCGTTGTTAAATTCAAAACTTATGATCGTTTTAGTTACCAGTTTCTCAAGATGAATATTTTATAATAGGGAAATCAGATCCATCATGCATTTAAATCAAATTGATCCCTTTGACACTAAAGATTTTCCAATGGAAGTGCAAATTTGTAACATCATCTTCCTATACTGTGCAGAAACGTCCTCTGGAGTATACTCGCACATGAAAATGGCCTTGCCCTCTCACAGCAAAATTAGCAGCAATAACAGAAAATAGAAAACAAGAAAAAATGCTTAGTTTTAGGCATGGAAGGAAAAACCCAATGGGGGAAACCCATGCAAACGGGAGTGTATTTTGGCAATTGTAACCAATAACTGTTTCAGTCATTGGCCTCTGATTAACCAATGGCCAATTCAACCGAAACAGTTATTGGTTACGACCGCCAAAACGCAACCCTGGTAGGGACTGAAAACTCAATCCACATGCAAGTCTGAGGTGGGATTCGAACCAGGGTCCACAGAGGCAGGAAAAGAAACCACTGAGCCAACCTGATTCTGGTTTTCAGTCTTAAAACAAAAGAATGTGACTAGGTCAAGCCTGGAATGACACTGAGAGGGCAAAGCCATTTTCATTTTGCAAAGAGCAATGTCTTTGGAAATCTTAAAACCTAAAGGAAACTTTTGAAGGGGCACCAAGGCCAAGACCAGGGGCAACATTGGGACCATGGCCTCCATGTTATTCCAAGCCTGCAGGTGCAAATTAATTTTTGACCTTTTCTGTGTCATGCACATGTTTTTTTCTCTTTGACCTTTTCCACGTCGTAAGGCCGAGTCAAACTGCAGTGATAACGGAAACGATAGCGATCACGGCGCAAAGAGATTGCATTCTATTGGTTGAATTGCTCCACGCAGAATACGCCCATGCTTATTCAACTAATCAAGGGCGTGCATTTTTAACGCTCTCGTTTTCGTTCTGAGTTTCGTGTCACCAGCCTTTAGTGTAACTATATTTTGTTTTTTCCAGGCCCTGTATTCGGATAATCTTGGTAATTCCATCAGAGTTGTCCTCTTGAGCACTCTACAAGAAAATGGATCATGCCTCATGTCCACACCTGAAAGGTGAGAAGAGCTCAGTCGCCCAGCAGTATTTCCTTTAACAGTGATCCATCAAGTACTAAAAGACCAGTGAAAAGTCAAACGAGCCAGCTCATTGTTTCACACAGCGACACATACACCAATTTATGCACAGATCATTCCAAGGTCAAATTTAGTTTTACAATGCCCGACTAGTGGATGGTACCTATGCCAACATCCTTACGGACTGTGAAGGGGGTAACCTTGTTTCAGCCCCAGGAGTACATGTAGGAGGCAACTTGCCCCTGGTGACAGTTGATTTGGGTCGCAGTCCAAATAAGTTAAGTGTTGCCCTCACCTTGATGTGGCCGGCCAGCCTTGTGATGTAAGGCGATAAAAAATTTTTAAAAAATGAATGGTTTATTAAACTGATGTTATTTTTCACTCGGTTTTGAGTTTCGGGCCTTGTGATGTTAGGCGATTTCTCATAATAAAAATTGGAAACAAATAGAATAACAAATTATTGGTTATGAATTTGTTTTTCTTTTTTTCTACTCAGTATTGAGCAGACAGTTGGGTCTTTGACTGGCATGTACAGCCAGACGAGTGATGAGTCCTCTGCATTCTACACCAGCCAGCTACTCGTCACCATCACGACGATATTACTGGAGTCCGGTCAGTTGGTATGAAAATAATCACAACTGATTCTTAGATGGGATGTTTTAAGGGTTAAAATCATGTAAAATCTCCATTGAGGAAGAGCAGTGTAATCTTGGTGGTGACCAAAATTTTGACTCCCATAAATGGCCGACCGTGATAGTTCGCGACGTAAAAGGAAAACCGTGCAATTTTGAGTGATACTTGTGTAGTAGGCCTGGGCGAATTATTCGAATATCCGGTTAATGGCGAATAGGTTTTCCTATCCGTAACCGCGAATGCCTTTTTTTTCTTAACCGGATATCCGCATAGGGCGCGAATATCTATTTACAAACCGGATAATTCTGTAATTACAACCGAGTAACCGGATATTCTTTAATATCCGAATATCCGCGGACGTCGGGCGACAACTGATATGAATGTTTTGTCTGAATCCTTATGAAACTTCTATTAAGACAGCATAAAACAGCATATATTAAGTATTTAACTATGCTCACCTCCGTGAAGAGTTAAAACAATGACATTTCTGACATAATTTGTTCAAAGATTACAAAAGTTTTCCTTCACGTAGAGTCAATGACGATCAAAAGAAAAAGCAAATCGCCATCTTTAAATTAGATCCGGTCATTTTTATGAATGAACCGAGTGACACTGTCTAAAACTAATATCAATCCGCCCAAAAGATCTCATTCACAAACGAACAGCGCCCTCTAGCGGCAAAAAAAAATATATATTTTTTTTAAACAGCGCCCTCTAGCGGCGAAAAAACTATTCGAATATCCGGTTAATTTCGGATAGTTGGCCAGCGGTATCCGAATAACAAAATTTCACTATTCGCCCAGCACTATTGTGTAGATCATTGTATTCTACTTTTAAAACATCTTTCTAACCATATGCATTTCATAACAAACGGTTTCAAACGCTTTTTATAGACCAACTCGTCCAATCCAAGGCAACGTGTTCCTTTAAGCACACCGGACTCAAGCTCCGGTGTTTCTGATCAGCAGAGTGTGTGTTTGAGACCCAGTCTTGACACATGTGTCTTTCAGAGAGACACTTAAACATTATTTCATATGCTTAAAAAAGTGACACCGGCAATATCGATGTCACAATAGGACCGAGTATTTGAGTAATATTTAAATATCAACGGATGTTAAAGCCATTGGACCCTTTCGGTACAGGAAAAAAAAAAAAGGTCACAGATTTACAAATAACTTACTGGGTTTACAGAAGGTAGTGGTGAAAGACTTCTCTTGAAATATTATTACATGAAATACTTCACTTTTTGAGAAAACAGTGAAACAATATCAATTCTTGATATATTACATTACAGATTTATTTTAAACACATGTCAAGACATGGCGAAACGTGCGGATACAAGGGTGGGTTTTCCCATTATTTTCTCCCGACTCCGATGACCGTTTGAGCCTAAGTTTTCACAGGTTTGTTATTTTATATAGAAGTTGTGATACACGAAGTGTCGGCCTTGGACAATACTGTTTATCGAAAGGGTCCAATGGCTTTAAATGAAGGGCTTTTTTAAAGCCATTGGACCCTTTCGGTAAACAGTGTTGTCCAAGGCCCACACTTTGTGTACTACAACTTCTATATCAAATAACAAACCTGTGAAAATTTAGGCTCAATCGGTCATTGGAGTCGGGAGAAAACAATGGAAAAACCCACCCTTGTTTCCGCGCGTTTCGCCGTGTCATGACATGTGTTTAAAATAAATCCGTAATTCTCGTTAACGAGAATTTATATTGTTTTGCTGTTTTCTCAAAAAGTAAAGCATTTCATGGAATAATATTTCAAGAGAAGTCTTTCACCATTGCCTTCTGTCAACCCTGTAAGTTATTTGTAAATCTGTGAACTTTTATTTTTTTTTCTGAACCGAAAGGGTCCAATGGCTTTAAACCAAGATAAACACCAAGTAGAAAACATTCATAAAGACCGGTCCAGAATGGCCCACAGTTTAGAAAAATCCTTTGGAGAACCCTTGTTAATGGCACTGGACACAATTGGTAACTACTCAAAATAATTGTTAGCATAAAAATGAGAAATTGAGAGCTGTTGATAGTATAAAACATGGTGAGAAATGGCTCCCTCTGAAGTGACGTAGTTTTTGAGAAAACGGTAATTTCTCATTCAAATATTTTAATTGAACTTTAAGACCTCAGCTGAGGTCTCGATTCAAGGCATCTGAAAGCACATAACTTGTGCGACAAGGGCGTTTTTTGTTATTCTCTCGCAACTTCAGCGACCAATTGAGTCCAAATTTTCACATGAATGTTATTTATGCATATGTTGAGATACACCAAGTGAGAAAACTGGTCTTTGACAATTACCAAAGGTGTCCAGAGCCTTTTATTCCCTGTATTCGATAGACTTTTCTCAACAAAAAATAGTTGTCCAGTATCATGCCTGATACCTGTATAAATAATTGTTTTTCTTAAAGGCAGTGGACACTATTGGTAATTGTCAAAGACCAGTCTTCTCACTTGGTGTATCTAAACATATACATAAAATAACACACCTGTGAAAATTTGAGCTCAATCGGTCGTCGAAGTTGCGAGATAATAATGAAAGAAAAAACACCCTGGTCACACGAAGTTGTGTGCTTTTAGATGGTTGATTTCAAGACCTCAAATTCTAAACTTGAGGTCTCAAAATCAAATTCGTGGAAAAATACTTCTTTCTCGAAAACTATGTCACTTCAGAGGGAGCCGTTTCTCACAATGTTTTATACCATCAACCTCTCCCTATTACTCATTACCAAGTAAAGTTTTATGCTAATAACTATTTTGAGTAATTACCAATAGTGTCCACTGCCTTTAAAAGAGATCAGTTTTTAAATGTTTCTTAACAGAACCCATTTTCTCTGCTTCTTCTTCAAATCTTCAAATAATTTCTGGAGTCTCTTTCCATTTAATGTCCTCTTTGTTTCAGACGGCACAGCCAAGGATGTTTACAGACTTTGTGGACCTTCTGTTGGACGTTGTGTCAAAGGTCAACAGCGCTGTAGATCGGACTGTCCGAGGAACGGCCTGTCAGTGTCTGAGTGAAATTGAAACCATGCATCCCGTAAGTACGATCAGAAATCTTTTCAACAAAGAGATTATAAACCTGTGCTCTGACATCACCAGGGCCCAATTTCATAGAGCTTCTCGCACAACCCTCCTCTTACCACCTCCTTATAACCTTCCCCTGCAAGGGTGGGGGGGGGGGTCTATAGCACTTTTATAACCCATCTTGTACTCCTTTAAAGTCACACCCCTCCATGTTATTCCTCCCTTTCACCCTTCCCTTATAGGGTTTTCAACCATCCATTATACCGCCCTGTACACCATACATCAATTCTCAAACATTCATCTTTGTGGAGCATTCTTTTGTTCTTTCCTCTGCCCTGCACTTAACAGTTTCCTATTGACCCAATTCACCTGACGTCATCATCAGAATAATCTTGGATGCGCCATTTTGGTGGACAATGTCAACGTGTGTTATTCAGTGAAGTGCGCATTGTAGGCGGCGCGGCGTTTACACATAAATCTATTGACCAACAAAATGGTGAGCATGGAACAGTCGCTGCAGGTGACACGAGTGCAAAGGGGTGAATAGACTTGGGCCAATTAAACCGGCTGGGTTTTAAGTTTGATTATATTATGGCCAAATAAATAATTATTACATTAAAAATGACACTTTCAGGGTATTTTGATGAGGAAATTGGAGCATTTCTACGCCATGAGCCAGTTGGAATATACACATGTCTGCCAGAACTACATGGTAAGAACAACAGAGTCACTTGAAGCAACAAGTCTTATCAAAGCGACTGATTATTTTTTTACTACAACCTTCTCTTAGAATTACAAATTCAGGCCAAAGATTCATTCTTTTTTTTATGTAACAAGTAAAATAAAATAAAATAGAACTTATCGAGTAAACTTAAAAAAATGTTGGGTTGAAAAAAACAATTTACTAGAACCAATAAACTCTTTTTTTCTTTTTTCTTTTTTTTTGAAAACAAAGATTTGTATATTAACTTTTCAAGATATGGGTAACTTGATGTATCTAGATTTCACAAAGCACTAAGATTCATCTTAGCGTCATATTGGTTTGTTTTGTGATGTCACCATTTGCTAAGCAATTATCATACACATCTTAAAGTGTGTGCATAAGATTGGTAAGACTGAAAAGAGAGATTTGCAATTGTTCCCACTGAATTGAGGACTCGGTCTGCTGGTAAATGAGTGCTGCACAACACTCCATTGGACCTTGGAACCCCTCTTTTATTAATGTGCTTACAGCTTGACCAAGAATCTTCATGTTAAAGGCAGTGAACACTATTGGTAATTACTCAAAATAATTATTGGCATAAAACCTTACTTGGTGACGAGTAATGGGGAGAGGTTGATGGTATAAAACATTGTGAGAAACGGCTCCCTCTGAAGTGCCATAGTTTCAGAGAAAGACATAATTTTCCATGAATTTGATTTCGAGACCTCAGATTTAGAACTTGAGGTCTCGAAATCAATCGTCTAAACGCACACAACTTCGTGTGACAAGGGTGTTTTTTTCTTTCATTATTATCTCGCAAGTTTGATGACCGATTGAGCTCAAATTTTCACAGGTTTGTTATTTTATGCTTATGTTGAGATACACCAACTGTGAAGGCTAGTCTTTGACAATTACCAATAGTGTCCACTGCCTTTAATTGATACTTACTTGTTAGCTAATACTGGAATATCTACTTTGTCTCCAGACATTATTTGTGCAGGTCCTTAAGAACTCAATTGAAGTCTTACAAAGAACTGGAGACAGGTTAGTTGTTTCAATTTATTTTAAATTATTTGTTAGCTTTTTTTTTCTCTCTTGATTTTGTGCTTCGCTTATTGCTTTCAATGCTTAACTCATTTATATTGTTTGAACATTTAATTTGTTTCCCCTTTTTTTTTGCTCATCTGGGCTTTGTGACAGTTTTATTATGTCAAGCTAATTTTCTTACCTTTGGAGAAACAGACATTCCCTAGTGATTGTGAATAAGATATATTTATATTTGTTTGATTTTTTTTAGTATCGCCGCCAGTGAAATGACCGACTTACTTTGTACAAGGAAGGAACCCCTTAAGGTAAACAGCTCAGCATCTGGACTTTTATTTGAACTCAGACTTTTTAAAGTCTGTCTGTTAAGGGCAAAGTATACCTATAGTTTTTGCCTTGCCTTCCTAAAGATGAAATTCCAGGGCTCAAATGCACAAAGCACTAAGTCATTAAGGCGTGTCATGGCCTAGAGGTTAAGAGCATCAGATTCAAGCTCTGGTGTTTGATCAGCAGAGTGTGGGTTTGAATCCCGGTCGTGACACTTGCTATGTAAAATTGGGGAGGTAGTGCTTTCTGCTCTACTGGCCAGGCTTCGGATTGAACATACTCAAGCCTACATCTGTATGGACTGTAAAGGGGTTAACCCTGTTTCAGCCCTAGGAGTAGGTGGCAATGGCCTCTGGAAAAAATAATTGTAGCCAACAACTTGGAGTGGCCTTCAGGCCTTGTGTGTCTGGCGACTTGCATAAAAAACATTTGAAGAAAAACAATAATAATAACAATATTTTTATTTTATTTATCATGCGCTCTCTCCAGGACCAGCTTGTTTGAGGGCGCTCAACAATAAAAATACCAGTAAGCAAATCCAACAAGAAATGTTTTAAGAAAATCACACCAGTAAAATAAGATAAAAGACCACCATAATACTGTAACCATAAAGATTTGTACTTTACACTTAATACTGATGCATACACCGCTCTTTAGATGTTTCTTTTTATTAACCTGGCCCAGTGACCAATGTGAGAAGCTTTCGGCAGCTATTGTCATAAACGTGGCAATCTATCAGCTTAAAAAACACTGCTGTGGATCAATTTATCAATTTCTGGTTTACAGTTTATTTTTTCTTTCCATTTAGCCGCTTTCGCTACCAGATGGCTTCAACAAAAAAATGTTCCAACTTGGCCCACCAAAAGTAAGTAAATAAATTTGTTTGTTGGTTTTTTTCCCCCACATGCCAGTGCAACAAGGTCAAATGTCTGAGATTCGACTTTGTTGCTCAGAACATGTTAACAAATTAAGATGTAATTTATTGTTAATGACCCGTATCATTTTAATTACTTTATGAACAAAATAAAACTTACGGTTTATTCCGACAAAAATATAGCACTTTTTGTGCATTCTAACTGAATTTCATCGAAAAGGTGACATACGGTGTGATGATAAGGTCTTTTTGTGAGGGTTTGCATGGTGGTTAGTCAATAACACAATGTGTTGCAGTAGCAGTAACACAATGTGAGTTTTTCTCACTCTGAATTTTTGATAAATATCTTTTATTCTGAAGGAGCTGCTCGCCTCAAGAAATCCATTTGAGGATGTAGATTGTAAGGAGCTTCAACGCTGCTTCACATTCTTGTTAGACCAGCGTCATCTCATGACTACACCGTGTGCTGTCACTAGCATCCAGAAGCTCATCTTCTGTATGAAGGCTGTACCCAAAAAGAAAATTCCACCAAGTGTAAGTGACTTATAATAATAATAATTATTATTTATTGAACTTATATTGCGCTCTCTCCAGGACCAGCCTGTTTGAGAGCGCATAAAAAAAACACAATTCCAGTAAGAAAATTAAAATTATGAAAATTAATCCATCCGAAAACGATCAAAGGCGTAAATTACAGCAGAAATCCATAAAAAGTAACAGCAAATGACAATCGGTAAAAATTACATCAAACATACAAAGCAGACCGAAAATACCATACAGAAGCAAATTACACAAAGAGCATTAAAAACTGTCACCCACACACTATAAAAGTGTAGTTACAGATAATAAGCCTCAAACATACAAAGCAGACCGAAAATACCATACAGAAGCAAATTACACAAAGAGCATAAAAACTGTCACCCACACACTATAAAAGTGTAGTTACAGATAATAAGCCTCAAACATACAAAGCAGACCGAAAATACCATACAGAAGCAAATTACACAAAGAGCATAAAAACTGTCACCCACACACTATAAAAGTGAAGTTACAGATAATAAGCCTCAAACATACAAAGCAGACCGAAAATACCATACAGAAGCAAATTACACAAAGAGCATAAAAACTGTCACCCACACACTATAAAAGTGAAGTTACAGATAATAAGCCTCCCTAAACACTGGTGAGTCTTTAGTTTGGCCTTTAAGGACCCCAGCGAAATACCTCCTCGTAAACAAGGCGGTAGTGCATTCCACAACTTTGGAGCAGCCGACACAAAGGCGCGATCACCAAAAGAATGCATCGTCCTACCCTTGGGATACTCAAGAAGTATTTCCAGACTGTTGAATTATAATTAAGGAACTTATAATTGAGGAAAATTTGTGTGACAAAGAGCTCCATTATTATCCAGAAGATGACTTTCTGCAGCCTCGCTAGTGTGGGGAGCACGCCGTATCAACACCTCTCGTCACTAACCCCTTGGAGGGATGTACTGACAAATAACGCTGATTGGCTCCCAAATGTGACAACTTTGCGTGCCCGCATGTTTAAAACTCTCAAGCGCTTGTATGGATTTATGCGTACTGAATTAATATTATGAACAACATAACGCTCATAACGAGGCTATGTTTGATTTGCAGTTTTTTGGATTGTATTAAACAAATTGCAAATTTCTCTGACAGATCTTGAAGTCTTTAGTGACGCGGCTAGAATCGACACAAGACGTGGCCATGTTTCATGCATTACTGGTGCTCAAGGTATGCTAAAGTATGTGTTATAAAAAAACCAAGCCTTACCCTGTGTACAAATCTTGTTTTCATTTCTTTTCCTTATGTTGATTTTTGATATGTTGTATTTATTTAGATTTTGACTAACTGTTTTACCCACTTGCCTTTAGCAATTGATTTTACTCACTTTATTTATTGTCTTTTTGTTTTCAAATTAATATCTTTCACATATTTTTAACTTGTACTTGGCTCGTCCCCTTTATGCATTTGATGAAGTAGTTATTGCTACGTATGAAAGCTTATGCAGTTTTTAATGTAAATATTTAGTCTTAACATGCTACATTGTTTTGTCTTGATTGTGTTTGACTAACTTGTTCGTAACATACTGTCGTGTATTAATTTGTCACAATAATTTAATTGTTTGGTTTGTACTTCTTTTAAGTATATTCCTTGTTTTTTTTGCCTTTAGTTATTTTATGCTGCTATTCACATGATTTAAGTTTGAAAAGGCCGATTTTTTTTCTTGCCACTGTGTTTTGGTACACTGTTGTCTATCCTGGCCGGCTTAAAATGGTTATATATTTGTTTATAACTATTGGTGTTATTTCTGCTGTTAAAGTTTTTGCTGTGACTTTTTTGATTTTTATATTTGTTTGCATTTATGTAATTATTATATTTTTTTTTGAGGGGGGGGGGGCTTCTTGGTGTTGTTTGTTTTGAATTGCTTTGGCCCTGTTCTTGTTTGCTCAACCTCAGACTTGCAGTCCCCTTACAAATTGCGAGCGTGAAGTAAATTTTCTTGCTTCACAATGGGGGAATTTTGGGACGCTTGGTGGCAGCAGACTTACCAGGTAAAATCCATTGTTCTTGATAATGTGCGTAAACAATGGAAATTTACCTGGTAAGTCTGCTGCCACCTAGCGTTCAAAAGTCCCCCATTGAAAAACAGCCTTCAGTATTTTCTTGCTGTGTCTGTGTAATTGTCCTTCCTGTACTTACTTATCCCTATTTTTTTGATAACTTTTTATTTTTTCATCTTACAGCACATAGGGACTTCTCTGTGAATGTGATATGCGCTGAACAAGAATGGTTCATTATTCAAATTATTATTAATTGATTGTTTGCGCCACATAACTTGTTTTGCATTTCCTGAATTACTTGTAGGAGAATATTTATTTTATATTGATTCCTTTGCCCTGGGCCCAATTTCAAAGATCTGCTTTTAAAAGCAGAAAATGCTGCTTAAAAAACCTCTGCTTAATAGCAATAGTGAGCAGGATACCAGTCACAAATTGAACATGTTTCATGGTATTTTTTGCTGGTAACCTTATTCTGGTTAGCATAATTTTGTTTTGCTTAGCTTATTTTTGTGCTTAAGCATCTCTATGAAATAAGGCTCTGTATTTTATTTATTCATTTGTTTGGATAAAATTATTTGTTATTTACTTCTTTGCCGAATCACTGATAATAATGATTATATTTAGAATTTGATACCAAGGTATTGTTTCTCTCTGATCAGTTGACGTTTGGAAGCGATTTATTGAACGAGGAAGAAGAAGAAAGACTATTGTGTAGGCTTGTAGCTTCGACCAATCACCCGGCTCTCTCACCGGGACATCGATTACTCTGCTATCATTGGCTACTTCACTTCCCAGAAAATAAGGTAAGAATCTTACCAAAAATCGGAAATTGTTACACCATTCTAGTAACAAACCATAAGGGAAACTTACGGGGTAAATTTTAAATAATTTGTGAGCGAACCAAAACAAATTTACTACAGCTGGACTAGGCGCTAGACAGGAACTTTGTTTCTTATAGGCAATCCTGCGGGGGTCCAGCTGTTTCTCTTTCCTTCATCTGTATTTAAATTGCTCTTTGCTGTTTTTTCTGAATGTTTTTACGTAATTAGCATGCACTGTTGTACTTTTTATCTACAAGAGAAATGAAATAAATACAATATTAGAATATAAATGCTTTTCTTTATTATTAAACAGGCTAGGAATCCAGATTCTGCAAGCATCTTACCTGAAGGTTTAGACTACCGCAAGTTTGCCTCCATCTACCCGGCCGTGTTTGACGGGCTGGACACTACTCTGGTCAAACTCAATCTGCTGAGTTTGTGCTTCACGCCGGGTGACTGCCAAGGTTCGGTTGTTTTCTTGCGCTGAATTCCTTGCAGACAACAATGAATTGTGTTATTTATTGATTTTTTGTCATTTATGAACAATTGATGTTTTTTATTGTTGTTGTTTTTTTGTTTGTTTTTTTTGCATTTCTCGCCTTTATTATTGATAATTGATAGATTTGAATGCTTCATGTGATGTGTTTTGTATGTCCCTTTTTAATCACCCAACCTTAGCAATTTGGTTTTAAATTTCCCTACCTCTGGATCTACCCCCCCCCCTTCTGTTTAATATTTTGGCTCAAACTTGCACATAGCATCCGGTTAACTATCCTACTCAGACATGTGTGAGACTTCCTCTTTTTAGCTGATTTTCTCTTCTGAGGTTTTGATCTTCCTGTTTTTTTCTTCACTTTCTGTGTACAAAAGTATAGGATTATTATCTTTTCCTCTTTTTTTCTTGCCTGGTTTCCTCTATTCCTCTTTTTTTTTCACGGATAGTTACCCACATGCCTGCCTATTCTACAACCAAAATTCAGTTGGCTCTCATGCAATGTATATCTGTATGATTGTTTCATATTTTGGCCGAATAAATACAAACATAAATGCTATTTTATGAGGTACTACATTAGTACACTGACACACTGATTATGAAGAAGTATTATTTGATTTTCTAGATTCAGCATCGACAACTCTGATTGGATGTCTGGTGTCGCTACAGAAGTCCATACATTATGGAATCTCAGGGCGGCCAGCCGTGACGCTCTACAGATCTCTCTATCTGTATTACCTCCGGCACCATCACACCGTGCTAAGACAAGATATTTACAAGTATGAGTGCAATGTAATAAAATGTTGATAGACGTTTATTTTCAGCTGAAACTGTTCTGTCATCTTGTCGCTTGTATTAAAAACTTGTTGTGTCATGTCTTATGTTCATCTGTCCTTTTCTATGTTACTCTGTCTGTCTGATTTCTTGTTTCTTGTCTGTCTGGCCCCGTACTCTATTTATGTATTTATGTTTACTGTGACTTAATTATATGTTTTGCTTTATCCCATAGTACTTGTACATGTAACTGTCGTTATTCTTTCATGAGAGTATGGAAATAAATGTAGCCTTGAATTGAATTGAATTGAATTGAATTGAATTGAATTGACCTTGCATTTAGAATAGTGAATGTTTTGATTTTTTATTGTGGGTGGGTTGGTCAAAAGAGATAACTAAAAAACAGTATTAAGTGTTTTTTTTAAATATATATTTATCGTATTAACCAACCTTTTGTCCTCATAACTTAACTGTTACTAATAACTTTGACTGGCTTCCAGCTTTTTGTTTCTCTTGATGCCTTTCCAAAATTGTTTGCGAGTAGAAAACAATTTGGGGGAAGACATTCAGAAATGAGGACAAAAGGATGGTTAATGCGATAATATTTATTTTAAATAAAACAAACAAAAACAAATCCATTAATACAAAATTGCTGTTAATAGATATGTTTTTGTTTGTTCTTTTTTATTTCTCCAGTTTGGATCAAAAGCTAAGGCCATCCCATACTAGTTTTATATCAAGATGATAAAGAAATGTCAGTTTTATATGTTGGTGGAAAACTCTCACTTGGGAAGACCGGCGCATGGGGCAATGACAAATCAATACATTACCAATTGAAAAAAAGACAAAATACCTAGCTGGCCAAGATTGTCAATTTCATTCCTGCCTAAACTACAAAGCAAAAGGTATTTGTTAAAGCCATGAAAGGCATTGAAAACCGCTGTTGTTGGAGACTGCCGATCTCAAATGTCTGCTTCATTTGAGGCTCTACTTTATTCTTCAGTGTATAGATTATATTATGAAGCCATTCAGTATTTAAAAATCTAAATTTGGGGTTAAAACATTTTGGGAAAAAATTAAAGAAACGCTTCAAAATAGTCAGACCCTTTTTTGATGCACTGAGAGTGTTTTGTACTATTACAAGTACATCTACACTACATGGGACATGGTGAAGATGCTGCCAGCCTTCACACACACAGGATGCCTCATTGATTGATAGTTGAATATATCTTCCATTTTTTTCTGCAGGATTATTGTTGCCATAGTGACGGAGCAGCCAAAGTTTGTTCCTCATACAATCAACTTTATTGAATGCATCAACAGAAGCAACACAACAGAGTGAGACATATTTATTATATGTGTTATTCATGGCACCATAAACTGAGATACTGCCACCATTTTCACACAAAAAGTAACTTCCTAAAAAAGTCATACATTTTTTTCAAATTGATGTTTCAAGTAATACACTTGACAGCTTTTTAATTAAACTAATTAGCAAACGGACAATTTTGTGTTTTCACGAACAGGCACATTTTGACTGCCATTTTTTACCTTGAAGTACATAGCGCTGGCATGGTTCCAAAAAACCTGAATTCTCTGCATTTTGAGTTTATAAAAGAGACACTTTGTATGACCTAGATAAATTTAAAGCAATTGGACACTTTCTGAACAAAAATTAAAAGTTCACAGATTTACAAGTAACTTAAAGGGTTTACAGAAGGTAATATATTATTCTGAGAGATTATATACTTTTTGAGAAAACATTAAAACAATTATAAATTCTCGATATCGAGAATAATGGATTTATTTCAAACATATTACATGACACGGCGTAACGTGCAGAAACAAGGGTGGGGTTTTCCTGTTATTTTCTCCCGACTCCGAGGGCCGATTGAGCCTAAATTTTCACAGGTTTGTTATTTTATATATAAGTTGCGATACATGAAGTGTGGGCCTGTAGACAATACTGTTTTAATATCGATGTTGTGCATTGCTTTAAGTTTTCACCACCGGACAGTTTTTTTGTAATGCATTGGTTTGTACATGACATGCAGCACCCTGTTCGCTCTGAAAGGAGGAGGATTTAAAGGCAGTGGACACTATTCCTAATTACTCAAAATAATTATTAAAACCTTACTTAGTAGCGAGTAATGGGGAGCTGTTGATAGTATAAACATTATGAGAAACGGCTTCCTTTAAGGTAACCTAGTTTTCGAGAAAGAAGTAATTTTCCATGAATTTGATTTCGAGACCTCGGACTTAGAATTTAAGGTCTCGAAATCAAGCATCAGAAAGCACACAACTTCGTGTGACAAGGGTGTTTTTCTTTAAGTATTATCTCGCAACTTTGATGACAGATTGAGCTCAAACTTTCACAGGTTTATTATTTCATGCATATGATGAGATACAGCAAGTGAGGAGACTGGTCTTTGACAATTACCAATAGTGTCCACTGTCTTTAAAGGATGTGGGTACCTTTTCAAAATGTCCATAGATTTACATTAAACCTACAGGGTTTGAAGATAATGATAGCGGAAAGCTTCCCTTCAAATATTACTTACTGAGGTGCTGTAGTTTTTGAGGAATGAGTAAAACAATGTCATGAGAATACGTTTGTATATGATTAAAATAATTTTCGTCTGACACAAAAACTATTTTCATGGCATTGTTTTACTCATTTCTCAAAAAACTACAGACCCTCAGCACGAAATATTTTCAGGGAAGCTTTCTACTATCATTATCTTCAAACTGTGTAAGTTTAGTGTAAATCTGTGGACATTGTGTTTTTTGTCCTACAAAAGTTACATAGATTGATCTCACAATTTAGAGAGGTTTGTGGTAGTGCTATGGCCATTGTTTTTAATGACTCATGTGGAATTTTGTCTTTTTGAAGTCATTTTCCTATTGCGCTGTTGAGATCATCTATGGAGAATATTGTGTCCATGCCTCCCTTGGACGTCTTACAAGACGTGGAGTTTCATCTTCAACTGCTTGAGAGAACTTGCAGAGAAAAAGACATCAACCCAAAGGTTAGTAAACTATATTCGGAATATTTCACTTCATTTTTTAGGAGTCACATAAATTGCTTTGAGTAACCCTTCTAGACCCATTTTTCAAAAAGCTGCTTAAGGACAAAATGTATCTAAGCACAACAAAATTATGGATCATTTTCTGCTGTAGAAGCTGTATAAAATTGGGCCATGCTGTCCGATTCTCTATGCCCAGACATTTTTGCAGTGAAATGGAAAATGTATAATAAGGGAATCAATGTGTGGTGAAGAGGTTTTCAACTAGTGGATTAATCCCAACGAGGCCTGGTTCTTGTTAATTATACCGAGACAAAGTCGAGGTAAATTATAAAGAACCAGGCCTCGGCAGGTTTAGTTGCAAACCCATTCAACACACTTTGATTCCCATTCATAAATACATGTACCTTTTCGGTCAAAAAAATCAACACTTTTTTGTCAAAAAGTAAAATAAATGCAAAAGTTATAATTGTTCAATGATTTCTTTCAACACAACACCCCTCCAGCTATGAAATGGTAAGGCCCTCGGGTAAACAACTCCTTATAAGGGAATACTGTGCGTGTGATGTGGCACAACTGTTTCAGCCGACGCTCTCGACCAATAGGAATAAAGAAACTATCTTATAAGTACAGGTGCAAGCTCGCGTGTCACGCCCATGTTTCAACACTTTTTACTGGTCATAAACAAAGGTTTATACACATCCACGTGACGCGCTCTCCACCAATAGGAATAGCGAAACTGTCTGAGGTATTTATGAATATTAATTTATATTCTCTATCCCCGATGCAAATTTAACACCTATTATATAGTAATAACAATTATAATAATTTGGGAGGCTAAACATTCTTACCCGAAGCTGATAAAAAAAAAACGGATATAAACACCGGCCTAATGAGCCAAATCAGCTCAGGACAGACTACTCTTTGAATTTATTTGTTCATTTTTAAACAAGACTTTTTGTTTGTTGCTTTGTAGCACGCAGTAATATTTCTCCATCAACTCCTAACGTCCACACCTATTGCATCCAGTGGTGGCTGGTTGTTGGGTACTTGCATCCTCTCTGTCTGCCATAGCATCATGCAGCATCATGATACAACAGACATCTTCAAAGGTACGATGGATAACAGTCGGGGAATTATTTCCAGCATGTTTGCATCTCATAACTCAGACGTAGCCCCACATACCTTGCAGGAAATACTGAATGTTGAAGCGCCGTGGGCGTCACTGAGTGACGGATATGAGTGCTTTATAAGAAGCTTCTATTATTATTATTTTTATTATTATTATGTTGTGATTATGCCCATTGTGCCGACTGCAGTACAATACTTCCCATGATGCATCACTCATTCCTAAACATAGAGTTATATATATGAACTAGAGGGCGCACTGGTGATGTTGCTGCAAAAACGCAACTGGACAGCAAGGAGACGCGCGCGCGTCATTTTGTAAGATGAACTTTGTACGCGTGTTGAATGTGAAATACATGTCGTGTGTGTTAATAAACACATGCTATGCGATGCTGTTTTGTCAACTTATAAAATGGCCGCATCCGCGCATGCCGGGCCGTGTGCCGTCTACCGTAGTTCTTATATATAACTCTATGTTCCTGAATAAGAATTTGTACAAGCTCATCAGCCTGTCCCATCAGCCTAAGATGCGACCAGTGAGACTGTCCACAAAGTAGTCGTTTTACTCTTTCATCTCTTTGTATGTTGCTGAGTTTGGCCAGTTGCTGTTTGAGCTGTTCACAAAATTGCCTTTTTACTCCTCCTTATATTTCTATGTATGTGTTGCAGAGTTTGGCCAGTTGCTGTTTGAGTTGTTCACAAAATTGTCTTTTTACTCCTCCTTATATTTCTATGTATGTGTTGCAGAGTTTGGCCAGTTGCTGTTTGAGCTGTTCACAAAGTACAGTCTTTTTACTCTTTCTTATATCTCTATGTATGTTGCAGAGTTTGGCCAGTTGCTGTTTGAGCTGTTCAAAAAATTGTCTTTTTACTCTTTCATCTCTTTGTATGTTGCAGAGTTTGGCTAGTTGCTGTTTGAGCTGTTCACAATATAGTCTTTTTACTCTTTCTTATATCTCTTTGTATGTTGCAGAGTTTGGCCAGTTGCTGTTTGAGCTGTTCACAAAGTACAAGTCTTTTTACTCTTTCTTGTATCTCTTTGTATGTTGCAGAGTTTGGCCAGTTGCTGTTTGAGCTGTTCACAATGTACAGTGATTTAGACATCAGAGACAGAGCCAGATTCTATTATGCAATGCTCACAAACATCTCAAGTGAAAAGGTAAAATTTAGCTTACAATAACCCATTACCCTTTCTGGAAGTGGGTAAGTGTCGTGGCCGAACAGTTAAGAGCAGCGAATTCAAACTCTAGTGTTTCTGATCATCAGAGTGTGGGATCGAATCCCCAGTTGTGACACTTGTGTCCTTAAGCAAGACATTTAACCATTGCTTCATCCCTTCGGATGGGACGTAAAGCCGTTGGTCCCATGTGTTGTGTAACTCATGTAAAAGAACCAAGTGCAGTTATCGAAAAGAGAAGGGGTTCGCCCTGGTGTTCCTGGCAGTGGCTGCTGTATGCGCTATAGCACCTTGTAAACCCTTATAAGGTGCTAAATAATTGGGTCTTAGAATTCATAACTTTCAATAACCTCTTTCTGTATAAATTTATATACTAAGCGCCTTGAGTACCTTGTTGATAGATAGTGCGCTATAAGACTTTAATATTATTATTATTTCTGAGCACCATTTACTGCATGGGAGTGTACTGTTTGGTTTGGGTGTTTACTGACAAATTAAGGGGGCCATTAAGAATAGTCAATGTTAACAGAAATTGATTTGTATTTATTTTATTTTTTGTAAATATCGTTGTGACCCACCCACCTATACCCCAAATAGCGTGTACATTGTTGACTGTATCCAGCACATTTATGCTCAGCAGAATACTGTTAAACAACATTTCTGCTTAAAGGCTCTGGGCATTTGCATAAATTGTTAGCATAAAAATTGACTTGTTAACGGTCAATGGAGAGCTGTTGGTAGTATAAATGATTGTGAGAAATGGCTCCCTCTGAAGTAACATATTTTTTGAGAAAGAGTTATTTTCCACTAAAATATTTTTGGTTGATTTTGAGGCCTCAAAATTAGATTTTGAGGTCTCGAAATCAAGCATCTGAAAGCACACAACTTCGTGTGACAAGTTTGTTTTTTTCATTCATTGTTATCTAATTACAACTTTGACGAGCAATTGAGTTCAAATTTTCACAGGTCTGTTATTTTATGCATATGTTGGGATACACCAAGTGAGAAGACTGGTCTTGACAATTACCAATAGTGTCCAGTGTCTTTAAGCAGCTCTATGAAATTCGGCCTCTTATGCCAAAGAGAACCGCTTCTTTACACGAGAGCACAAGACATGCAAACCTAATCGCATTCTCAATTCACGTTCTCACTTATGCAGATCTCTAGAATCTTATCATCAGCCGGAACTACACAGAGTTTGACGAGACTTGTCACCGGGAGTTCCAACTTCAATATTCCTCCACCAGTACGGGAAATCAACCAACCTATTCTGTGCCTCACAAAGTAAGATGTTAATCACGAACAAATGAGGGGGGTTGTTGTTTTTTCTTAGAGTCAAACAACAACTCAAGAGGGTGCTGTCCGTTTAGATGTTGCATTGAATCGCTTGATGATATCTCAAGTGTTCTATTTTCTGCCTTGAGGAAATACATTGCTCCAGAGATCACCTCGGGGAGCCATTTTTCTTCTCTAACTTGTAGCAGTCAAAAGTAATAATAATAACTAGTTTTTATTTATCGCTTATCTACAGGCATCTGAAAGTGCTCATCATTATTTTGTATACATTTTTTTTTTATTCTTTTTAAATGGGACCCATTTATGTAGTACTATTGGATTTGTACACGGTGCTGCCAGAGTTGTATCAACCTTTCTGCTCTTGCTGCGGAAGACTGCTTCAGAAGAACAGCAGCAGTCGATTTCACGAAACTTTACGCAACTGCAACGTTTATGGCGCATTGTCTGCAGTATATACTGTTCGAAATGATGAGACCACACCGGCTCTTTTCAGAGCCAACTTTCTTCAAGAAAGAGATTTATATGCGGTTGCACCAGCAAGTGTATTAGGCATGGGTACTTCTTATTTCCCACACCATGCAAATCTTCAAACATCACTTAATAAGGGAATCAATGTGTGGTGAAGAGGTTTTCAACTAGTAGTTTAATCCCAACGAGGCCTGGTTCTTGATAATTTTACCGAGACGAAGTCGAGGTAAATTATGAAGAACCAGGCCTCGGCGGGTTTAAACCACTAGTTGAAAACCGATTCAACACACTTTGATTCCCATTCATAAATACCTTTTTGGTTAAAAGGCGTAATAAAGTAAGAAACTCTGTAAAACTTATCCGTTTCCTTCCGAGTGCTTGAGCTCTGTATGTTTCCACCTCCATGGTGTTCAGTATGCATGTTACATGCACACGTACGACGTCCGTACGTGTGTGTTTTCTGGTTCCGTTTGTGCACATGCGCGTATAGTCTTGGTGCATATTCGCTGGTTTTCCTTTCACACACACAGCGAGGCCAACTCACCAACATCGCCCGTAACAAGAAACATCTTGCATCAAGACTAGCGCGGAGTCTCCGCTCACAACCGGTTATAAACACTGGTCATTATCAACATTATCACTGGTCGTTAAACACCCCCACGTGACGCGCTCTCCACCAATAGGAATAGCGAAACTGTCTGAGGTATTTATGAATATACATTTTAATATGAGATGATGAACACACAATTGATGAAATATCCACCCACATTTTCAGTGCAAAATTGTATAAAACCCAATACATGTGCACTAGAAGAGATCTCTAATTTGAACTTGATTCATAATCCCCACAGGATTAAGAGACGACCAGATCATGTGATAATCCCTGCTACTAATCCAGATCAGTATTTGCAACAGCTCAAGACTAATCCGAATCCAGTTATCAACATGGACTACTACCTTCATTATGTAAGTTGAGAAATAATAACTATAATAGTAAAGAACACTTACTAGAGCACCGGTATCTCCCTAAAGAAGGCGCTCATGGCGCTTAAAGCCATTGGACCCTTTCAGTACAGAAAAAAAAAAAAAAGTTCACAGATTTACAAATAATTTACAGGGTTTACAGAAGGTAATGGTGAAAGACTTCTCTTGAAATATTAGTCCATGAAATGCTTTACTTTTTGAGAAAACGGTAAAACAATATAAATTCTCGTTAACGAGAATTACGGATTTATTTTAAACACATGTCATGACACGGCGAAACGCGCGGAAACATGGGTGGGTTTTTCCGTTGTTTTCTCCCGACTCCGATGACCGATTGAGCCTAAACTTTCACAGGTTTGTTATTTGATATAGAAGTTGTGGTACACAAAGTGTGGGCCTTGGACAACACTGTTTACCGAAAGGGTCCAATGGCTTTAAGGAGATAAAGACAAAACTTTCATTATGTAAGTTGAGAAATAATAATAATAATAAAGAACACTTACTAGAGCACCGGTATCTCCCTAAAGAAGGCGCTCATGGCACTTAAGGAGATAAAGACAAATTAGGACTGAGGATTGTTGGTGTGTGCTGAGGTATATGGGTGGATGAGGTTGACGAGGTATTATGGAGCAAATTGTTTACTTTGTCTTTCTTCGTATCTGTAAATGGTTTTGTTTTTGAGAAAATAGAATTAGCTGTTGCAAACAACTCACCAACCAAATGGGCCGAGGGTATAAATGCAAAAAATAGTTAATGGCCTGACGTCTCGACCCTAGCAGAGTTATTCTCAAAGGCTAAATGACAACATTTAGCCTTTGAGAAGGACTCTGCTAGGGTCGAAACGTCAGGCCATTAACTAATTTTTTTGTTTTGTTTTTCATACATACAAGACCCGTTCTGGCAAAATTCAAAACTTCTTACCAAGATGCCAAACAGCCATGGAAAGGTCCAAAAAAGTACAACCCTGCGACAAATCTTTAATGTACATGCACCATAAGCATTTTCTTTAGGTTCTGAGAAAAGAACATTTGTCTAACGTTGTTGGGAACATTGTTTCTTCTTCAGGTAAAACACAACCAACTAATCACTTGAGTCATTGCTTGCTAGTTACAATGATAAAAAAAGTGAAATTTTTAAAATTAATTTATTCATTTTATTTATTAGCTTATTTTGGTGAGTGGGGCTACAGCTTACAGACGTTTTAAAGAAATGTTCAGTGTTACTTTAAAAGCCTTTGAAGCTAACATGGTCTTGTTTTGAATCCATTCAACAGAATAAAGAACAAATCATTCCAGAATCCATGGAGAAACTTTACACGTTGGTCCTACACGTTGATGTCCCAAAGAATTACAAAGCAATATCAGGTAAACAGTGTGTGCTGAATGATGTCAGAGTTACGGTTCACTTTCTGTCTGATCAGTGGGTTGAACTCTACCCTTTCTTAAATTGCTTTATAATTGGTGTATTTATTTATATTTGTTATATTTATATTTATCGAGAAAGAAAAAAAAAATATATATATATTATTTATTGACCAAACCAACGGGGAACGAGCTGCCAATTACAGGAAAGGATAATACACAATTAAAAATATTTATATAGCCTATATACAAGTAATATGTATATGTACAAAGGTAAATGTATGGCAGGTAACGCTGAAATTTGAAGTTAAAGCCCCATTGGTTGAACGTTTTTTGCACGACAGCCCCTGATTTTTATTTGTTTTTTATGTTTACCAAAATGGACACACAGACGCCAATTTTCAACTGTTCAACTAATGGACCGAAATTATTGACAAGTAAAGTCAACTCTTGTTTATAAACAAGATCACTGGGACTGAACAACGTTGTTATAAAGACTGCAAAACAAAAAACACACTAAGCAGCAATGAGACTCCAAAATTCAGAATGTTCTCTTTGTATCTTTATATCTTGTCAAGAGGCTTAATGACTTTATACCTAATTTACATATTATTTGCATATCTGACAAAGAATGGTGTTGGTCAGTTTTAGAAATCACACTAATCAAAAGAGCATTTCACAAATACCACAAACCATATTGTAATGATATTACACTCCTTGCTAATCTAGTTTCGGATGTTTCAATTTTCCGAGTAGGTAGCTTTGAAATGCTTTTTTGATTTTCCTGTAATGAATTGATTTATTGTTTTCATTGCCTCAGAGCAAGTTTCCATTGATTGATAATATTTTCTTAATTTCAGATGTATCATTGCCTTGCCTTTCACTGTTGGATTCCAGTCGACCCTCAGACACATGTCAGGTGATCTCTCTAAAAATACAACCCCTGCAACCTATCCCGTCACAACTCAACCTCAGGTGAGTTTATGGAATATGACACAGGGTTCCAATCCCACTTGAGTAATATGCCCATGAATTTCTGTCAAAAGACTGGGGAAAGTACATGGCATGTTCCTTTTTTAATGTTAAACTCAATTATACTCTGTCTGTAATTGTTCATGTTTTAATTGTAATTTTTTGTAAATTCAATGTAATTGTGCCCTTGGCAACCAAATTGAATGTTTTTAATGAACCACAAATAACAATAATAATACATTGCTAGCATATCAATATTGCGTATTTTTTAATAATAATATTTATCATTATATTTCTATATTATTGTATACATGGCCAGACAGGGTGTGTATGGATTTTATTTGTAAATCCTTGGGCATCGTTTCTTGTGCATTGTTTCTTTTGCATTAATAATGTTACTTTATAATATTAGTAACTTTTCAACTTTTTGATATTGTGGTGCCTTTAAACTTAAGCGAGCAATGTAATTTCTTCTGTTTGGAGAGTTATAAAGTTTGTTATGTCTCATGCCTTATGTCTTATCAATGTATGCGTAAAACACAGATTATATTCTTTACCCTCACTGCAAAAATGTGACTGTTCTAATCAAATTAGATATTGTATTAATAATGTCTGCCTTAGCTTTTTCTCCATTTAAATCATTTTAAATGTCATAAATTACCATGTTTGTCAATGTTATATTTGACGATTCTTTTTTTACGATTCTGAAACTTTCTTCCTGTCAAAAGTTTTGGCTTTCAGACTCTTTTTGAAACTGTGATGTCATAAGTCATGTTGTTTGAAGAGGGCACCGTCTGTCATGCTCACCACAAGCCATGGTCTCTATTAGTTGCCTCCGTACTAATGCTTTCTGTCTTTCTAATCTATTCCATATTTCATTGTAGATTTGTTCGTATTCAATTTTCTGTTTTAACATTGTCTTGCTTCTTTTTCAATTAGTATGAAATTAAATGTAAGATTGAATTGAATTGTACCTCGATTGATTTGTAGCTACCAACTGAATTATTTATCAAGCTCAACGTTGGCGGTCTCCCTATTTTGTCTATATCTTTGTTCCGGGGTGCCATTCAGAAGCCTTACAACCATTTAGCCAGGGATCACACCCAATTTTTGTATACAACCTGGGAAGCGGCAGCCAGGGGATCACCTGAGTTTTTAGTTTAAAGACAGAGGACACTATTGGTAATTGTCAAAGACCAGTCTTCTCACTTGGTGTATCTCAACATATACATAAAATAGCAAACCTGTGAAAATTTTAGCTCAATCGGTCGTCGAAGTTGAGAGATAATAATGAAAGAAAAAACACCATTGTCACATGAAGTTGTGTGCTTTTAGATGGTTGATTTCGAGACCTCAAGTTCTAAACTTGAGGTCTCGAAATCAAATTCGTGGAAAAATACTTCTTTCTTGAAAACTATGTCACTTCAGAGGGAGCTGTTTCTCACAATGTTTTATACCATCAACCTTTCCCCATTACTTGTTACCAAGAAAGGTTTAATGCTAATAATTATTTTGAGTAATTACCAATAGTGTCCACTGCCTTTAAGTAACTTATTTTTAAAATTTGTTTTGCTCCTGGTGGTTATTTTTAGTTTTAAATATTTTCTTTCTTTTGGTTTTTAAACTGCCGTTTCTATAATTAATTAGTGTTGCTTTTTAAAATATTGTTTTTACTTCGTGTTAAGCGCCTAAAGGTCTGGCATAAGGCGCTATATAAATACTCTTTTTTTTTTCTTTTTTTTTATTATTGTTTAGGGGATGCAACTTTTTATTTTAAATAATAACCAATAAAACCTCAGTGAATCTGATTGATTTATTGCATAATTCTTGATTGATTCTCCAGTACAATGTTCATCTCAGCAAACAGCGAGACTTGTTCCTGTAGTCTCCCTCCGGCCGTTATTCAGTTTTCTGACCTCTTCTTGCCGATACCTGTCATGCCATCAAGCAGACTGAAACTATTTGACGACTTGTGGGAGTATATCCACAATGAACAAGAACAAAAGTAAGTTGATCAGGAACTGGATGCATTTTCATGAAGCTGTTGGGCAAACATACTTGCTTAACAAATTAATTTGCTAAAGTCAAATAAACTGGGTACCAGTCACAAGTAAAAATGAATACACAAGTAATTATTTTAGCCTTCGAGAAAGACTTTGCTAGGGTAGAAATGGACCATTAATTATTTTTTTCACAAATAAATCTTAATATTTAAAAGTTTGGGAAAACATTTATTGCAGTACTTATTTGCTTGTGAAGTTATTTGCCCCCAAAATACCTCAAATTTTACAAGAATCTGATCCATTAGGTAATTCAAGCCATAAGGGATTATAATTCTTTTGATGGATTTATTGTTCATATAGCAGTGAGAGTCTGTGTGTTGAATCCGTGTGCACTTTACTGATGGACAAGGCAGCCATGTTGGAAGCTATAGATAGTCAGTTAAATGACTTTAGAATCCACACATATCAGGGTGAGTGAGACAGGATGTCAGACATCCAAGTGCTTCTTACATATTTTGCCAATTTTTCCTAAAGTATTCACTGCATTTGACAAAGAATTTAATGCTCTTCTAATTTTTTACGGACAGTGGACACTATTGGTAATTGTCAAAGACCAGTCTTCTCACTTATTGTATATCAACATCTGCATAAAATAACAAACCCGTGAAAGTTTGAGCTCGATTGGTCATCAGAGTTGAGAGATTACTATGAAAGAAAAAAACACCCTTGTCACATGAAGTTGTGTGCTTTTAGATGCTTGATTTCGAGACCTCAATTTCTAAACTTGAGGTCTCGAAATCAAATTCGTGGAAAATTACTGTCACTTTAGAGGGAGCCGTTTCTCACAATGTTTTATACTATCAACCTCTCCCCATTACTTGTTACCAAGTGAGGTTTTAAGCTAATAATTATTTTGAGTAATTACCAATAGTGTCCACAGTTCATATCATTGTAATAAAATTCATGTGAAATTTAACTTTATACACAGTTGTTTTGCCGGTCTGGTTGGCATATGTGTTATCCTTGCCTTCCACCTCTAGGACCCTTCTTTGAATTCTGCCGGTGTGGCGGTTTCAACTTTCCGTCGTGTTCAGTTTTCCGAATGACCAAATACGGTAACATTACGTCATGCGACGCCTGCGCACAGCAAGCGAAAGTAGTCAATTGTTAGTGCCGTACCGAGTCCCGGAAAACTGAACACGACGGAAGACTGAAACCGCCACACCGGGGCCACTATGTGGATAGTATGCAATTTTTCCTGGAATAATTCTCTTGGGTTTTCCTGCTACATCTTGTATTAAGCGCTATATAAATGCATGTTATTATTATTATTATTAAACATCTGAAACCAAAACTTCCTTCCTTGTCTTCTCTCTATTGGGCTCTTGGCTAGTAAAGTGATAAAGTTTCCACTTTTCTGAGAATCCCTGGCTTCACAACCAGAACTAATAAATAAATAAATTTTACTTCTAACTAATTGTATTTTGTTTTGGTTCTTTGTATTTTGGTTGAGAATTTTGCTTAAACTTAGTATTAAAAAAGACACTGGACACTATTGTCAAAGACCACTTGCTGTATCTCAACATATGCATAAAATAACAAACTTGTGAAAATTTGAGCTCAAAGCGGTCATCAAAGTTGGGAGATAATAATGAAAGAAAAAACACCCTTGTCACACGAAGTTGGGTGCTTTCAGATGCTTCGAGACCTCAAATTCTAAATCTGAGGTCTCAAAATTAAATGTGTGTAAAATTACTTCTTTCTCGAAAACTACTCCACTTCAGAGGGAGCCGTTTCTCACAATGTTTTATACTACCAACCTCTCCCCATTACTCGTTAAGGTTTTATGCTAATAATTATTTTGAGTAATTACCAATAGTGTCCACTGCCTTTAAACTTTGTATTAAGTGATGTTCTTGAGTTGTATTTATGTGTGTTGCTGTCTGTCTTGTATTGTTTATACCTTGTAAAATGGTTTGGGTTTGTTGCTGAATCAAGCAATCTGAGAAACTGAACCATATGTTAAGAGGTTGTTAAACATATTCTTTGCACTTTGTAATGACTTTTTAATGATAGTATGAACTTTTGCTTTTTGATACTGTGGAAACAAATGAACCTTGAACCTTTACTTTGAAGTCCAAGTTCCTTCCATTTCGTTGAAAATGTTTTTTCTTCTCTTGATTTACAGATGATACGACACAAATACGAGTAGGGGTCTGTCTGCCGCCCTCCTGGCATGTTCTCCTCAAAATTACAACCAATGAGGACATGGCGGTCGTTGCAATAGCAACAGACAACTGGAAAATCTTGCCGTTGGTGAATACGTTTCTTCATGATATTGAGGGAAATGGGCAAAGGTGATAAACAATTCTCAGAACAATTTGTCCTGTGGGGTGAATACCTGCCTGTTTATGTTTGTTATATTGTACAGTATTGTTTCATTGAGTCATTTTGTCAAATTTCAAGAAGCATAACTTTTCATCAAAAAGTGGGGGGCCCAATTTCATGGCTCTGCTTACTGCTGAATTCTGCACTTACGTGCAAGCGTAGAATTTCTGCACTAGCCTTGCAAGCGTAGAATGCGCAGAAGCCAAAATTCGCTGCTTACCCGTGAAATACGCTTGCCGTAAGCCTGAATTCCCTGCTTCCGTTCCGTAAGCACAGATTCTGTGCTTACGGTAGGCAGAGCCATGAAATTGGGCCCTGGTGATGCTGAAGAAAACAGTAGCTGTTGTTGTTGTATTTTTTATGTTATTTAATTACATTTAATGATGATTAATAGTAAATAATTATATACAAATTATCAAATCTATTTTTTTTTCTAACGTTCTTATTAAAAGTTAACAAAACACTTTACAGGAACTATTTAGTGTAGTGTGAGTTGTGTTGGCTCTGAAAAGAGCCAGTTATGTAACAACCCTCAATCTAGAGAGGTCCACGGTAGCAACATGGAAATATCTCTGAGTTGTTTTGGTTCTGCAAAAGGCAGGCGATGTAACAACTCACAAATAGAGAGGAATTTTTGTAGCACTACAACATTTCTGGTGAATTGTGTTGTCTCTGAAAAGAGTCGGTGGTGTAACATCCAAAATGTATGTGAGGTTTTTTATATCACTCTGGAAATAGCTCGAATGAGTTGAAAGATTGTAGTGGTACAATAACAATGCACAATGTTACAAAATCAGCACTCTGTCATTGCTTTATGCTTTGTGTAGACTACTGTGTTGTCTGGACAGCGCCCTCTACAGTTGGTGTTAAGCAAGCTTAAGATGTGGATCTTTGGATGTATGGAGCTGTTGAGCCACATCCATGGACAGGAATAAGAATGACCTGTAAAAAATCAGTTGTCCAACAATCAAGTTTAGTAAAAACTTGTCCCGCCATTATCAATCTCTGGATCGAAGCATGAAGACAGGCGCAGGGGTAGTCTATATTGTGATGATGTATCCTGGTATTAATCAACTTGCACAGATTCTTGTTCAGGAAGTACGTCATGCAGCCGGTGTATTTCTATGGTGCAGTGTGAGTGTGATGCATGATGGGACTGAGCATTTTCTGGATAGACCAATGAGCTTGCTCGATACGTTTGCCCATACCAGCGCCTTTGGTTAAGGCAAGGCCCTGGGGACGAGCGAAGATGTATCCTTGCTTACCAACGTACTCTGAGATAGACTGAAACATTGATAGTTTTAATGTCAAAGACTGCTATCAGCATCAGGGATGAGATATTTCAGACTTTTATTTTTGAATTCAGACTTTCTTGATAATTAACAGGCTGTATTTTTCCCCAAAATTAGTTTTCTTTGATCTACTCTTTGATCTACTTCTCTAGCACTGAAAATACTGTTACCAAAAGCTCCTTGGAATCTATAACTCCAGGGGTTATCAAAAGGTGGATCTGGATCGCAGTTTCAGACCTATTTTCAGCACAGACTCTTGTCTAGTCTTGTCCCTGGCATATGCAACCCATACACATCCATGATATAAGAGATGTTAAATTTGCATCGGGGATAAATAATATTAATTTTGGTTTTTACCCATATACAGATGTGTGTGTTAGCACTGTATACATGCACTCCGTACTTTCCCGAGTCCTGTGAAAAAAAGGACTCGGGGGAAAGTACTGAGTATACAGTGCTAACACACATACATGATTTGAGAAACCTGTGCAAGTTTAAGCTCAATTAGTTATCAGGGTCATAAGAAACTAGCAACAAAAACCCATTCTGTTTCACTGTTTTAAAACATCGGTTTTGGACTCACTTGATCCACAAGTATATGTTTTACTTTAATCATAATGTTAAAGGAAGGTTTCCACCATGACCATCTTTAGGCCCATATGTACCATGCAAGTTATGTGTAAATCTGTCCGCACTTATATTTTTAATCTTTGGTTTGTGCACCCTTTAAAGGCAGTGAGCACTATTGGTAATTACTCGAAATATTTGTTAGCATAAAACCTTACTTGGTAACGAGTAATGGGGAGAGGTTGGTAGTATAAAACATTGTGAGAGACGGCTCCCTCTGAAGTGGAGTAGTTTTTGAGAAAGTAATTTTCCACGAATTTGATTTCGAGACCTCAGGTTTAGAATTTGAGGTCTCGAAATCAAGCATCTGAACGCACACACCTTCGTGTGACAAGGGTGATTTTTCTTTCATAGTTATCTCGCAACTTCGACGACCGATTGAGCTCAAATTTTCGACCGTGTTAGTTAGCGAAATAGGGAAACTGCGCGATTTCGAGGCAAATTTGTGTGGATCATTGTATTCTACTTTTAAATCATCTTTCTAACCATATGCATTTTATAACAAACGGTTACAAATGCCTTTCAAAGATCAACTCGACCGATCCAAGGCAATATGTTCCTTTAATGTAAAATAAAATCATCAAAACAGATTGTATTTTTCTCCTGATGTCAGACAGAGTGTACTGTCCGAAAATGTCGAGGCCTCCGGTTCAGAACCAACCTTTAATAAAACAAAATCTTTCTACATGGTGTCACCGCAAATTGATTTGATGTGGTTCGATTTTTTTCACTATCATTCTAGAATTACATCAATGTCTCTCTAGTTTTTAATACAAGTTAAGAATTTCATTCTCAGAACTTCTCTCTTATTTTTCTACCGAAATAATATGCAATATGAAACAAAAATTATATAAATACAAAAATTAAGAGTTAACATTTGTTTTTTGAGTACAGACAACTTATTTGAGACTTTGGTATGATTTATATCCACATAGTAGAAATTGCATACTTTATTATTCCCACTTCCAAAACAAACCCCTCCCCATACTGGTATTTGTTTAAAGACAGTGGACACTATTGGTAATTGTCAAAGACCAGTCTTCTCACTTTGTGTATCTCAACATTATGCATAAAATAACAAACCTGTGAAAATTTGAGCTCAATTGGTCGTTGCGAGATAATAATGAAAGAAAAAAACACCCTTGTCACACGAAGTTGTGTGCATTTAGATGGTTTATTTCGAGACCTCAAATTCTAAATCTGAGGTCTCGAAATCAAATTCGTGAAAAATTTCTTCTTTCTCGGAAACTATGGCACTTCAGAGGGAGCCGTTTCTCACAATGTTTTGTACCACCAATCTCTCCCCATTACTGGTTACCAAGTAAGGTTTATGCTATTATTTTTTTTAATTAATTACCAATAGTGTCCTCTGCCTTTAAATTCCAAGTGTTGAGGAACACTGTCTAATCCAACAAATAATTTAATTCCCCTTGAATGAAAAATATTTATCGTTATTTCTTCTCCATTGTTTTAATGAAACCAATCAATTAAAAACCCTTTCAATTTGTGTCAATTTGTTCGCACACTCGCAGTGTGTGAGATAGTGGTGGACGAACAGTTGTGCTTCAGTTGATCTCACTATAGAGAAATTTTCACACAAAGCAATTAGGCGAACATCAACCCTATTTCCGCGTGTATACCTTTTTTTTCAGAGAAAGCTAAGCGAAAATGATCGTTTCGAGACGACGAGTTCACCGGGCCAGTGATCAATTTACCGCCCGTTCTGCGAACAGACAGGCTTGCACTCTCGCTTAATTTCCTTCATCGTGATTTTTATCATGCGTCTTGGGATTTTAAGGTTTCGGAGAATTGTTTTGTTTTACGTTTCATTTTCAAATAGTGTTAAAGTTACACTTGCAGGAAAAAGAATGGTCGCATAATATAACATGAAGCTTTGTAAAAAGAAAGTGTACAGAGATTTTGTTTTGTTCTCTGAAAAGTATGTGACAATAAAGGGACATTGTGGACAATTTTGTTCAGGTAGTGATGATGTGATCATGGGAGGTAGAATCGAATTGACCAGTATCATCAACGTTCGCTCCTGCTTAAAGGAGCATAATTTGATTCATTCAACATCAAATTATCAGTCAAAGGTAGATGGAAATATACCTTGATCTTATCTTGATCTTGATTAGATTTCATAAGCTACAACTGGAGCAATGGGTTATTAGAGAGGAGATGGGGATTCATTCATGAAAAATTCATTCATGAAAGATTCATTCATGAAAGATTCATTTATGAAAGGTAGTGGAGTCATGTTGACTTAGTGGTTTTCTTTCCCTGCCTTTCACCTCTCTGTGGACCCTGGTTCGAGCCCGGACCGGGCGGCACCTTGCACGTGGATTGGGTTTGTCGGTCCCTACGTGGGTTTTCCACATAGGGTTTTCCTCCTCCCCGCGTCTAAATTTAAATGTCTTCATTGTCTTTCTCTCCAGACAGTTTGTGTGATGTTTGTGTGATGTTTCCATTAGGGTGTTTTGCCGAGTACAAACTAAGATTCAGATGATGTGATACTGGAAGTAGAGTATGGAGCTGATTCTAGTATCTCGTGTTTGGGGGAAATTGCTTTTGCGGGTGGCTGGTGGTCTTGGATGGCGGTATTTAGAGCGAGAGTGGTTTGTGATTTCTTGTAGCTGATGCTTACCAACCCCTTCTGTTTCCTATCCTTCTGAAAGGTGACTGTCCATTCCCCAACCCCCTCCAAGCCTCAGACTTGGTTTGTGCACAATGAAACCTGGCTGTGCTATGATAAACGAAACTTCACATAAACACAAATTTCCTTTCCTCCATGGTCCAAATAATCTGCAGTAAAGGATGACAGGTCTTGATGTTTCACGTCGACATAATGTTGGGCATTTCAGTTAGTTTAGATAGTAGAAAGTACACAATTGTCATTTAATTGACAATCATCCCCTCCCGTCAGTTGCTAGACCGATCCATGACATATTATTAAAGGTACGACTGATGACAATATTTATCGTTAAGAGAGGTGAAGGTTTCAAGGTCACGAAGTGTGTCTGCCCTGCCTCTTTTATAAATCTGCATCGTCACTTTACACAGTTGCTATGGAAACGTGCCATTAGCTGCATCAGCGTGTTCGCACGCTCGGTGACGTCACAGGGAGGCAGCTAATCTTTTTTTGAAGGCCGTTTGCACAAGGGAGAAATAATACGTCGGGTGTGTATACACAGGGCACGTTCTCATAATGTACATTGTACACGTGTCATGCCATGAGATTTTCTTCAATGGAAATTATACCTTAAAACTTGCAATGAGTTCTCCTCATTACAGAAACGAAGTACACATACAGTTTCCTGAAATCAATGTTTTATGTTGGCCTATTTGAAAACTTACTCCAATATGGAGGTCCCGAGTGACGTAAGGAGTAAACAGCCAACAACTTTGGTTTCTATCCATCCTTGAAAATAGTTTCGATAAGTTGTTACTTGTTTTTGCGATTTAATACAAGCACGCTTCACTGTGAAGGGGCACATCTCCAACATGTATTTAGTCGTGGAGATGACGTTTGGAGAAAACAGCCAACAACTTTAGTTTGTAATAATCACTATTGGTAATTACTCAAAATAATTATTGGCATAAAACCTTTCCTGGTGACGACGAGTAATGGGGAGAGGTTGATGGTATAAAGTATTGTGAGAAAAGGCTCTCTCTGAAGTGCCATAGTTTTCGAGAAAGGACTAATATTCCACGAATTTGATTATGAGACCTCAGATTTAGAACTTGAGGTCTCGAAATCAACCATCTAAACGCACACAACTTCTTATGACAAGGGTGTTTTTTCTTTTATTGTTATCTCGCAACTTCGATGACCGATTAAGCTCAAATTTTCACAGGTTAGTTATTTTAAGCATGTTGAGATACACCACATGTGAAGGCTAGTCTTTGATCAGTTACTTCTTGTTTTGCATACAAGCATGTTTATACTGGGTAGGGGGGGCACATCTCCAAAATATATTTAAACATGGAGGTGCTGAAGTTTGGAGAAAACACAACATCTCTGGTTTCTAATATCCACCTTGAATAGTTTCGGTAAGTTGTTACCTGTTTTTGCAATTACATTTTTTTTCAGATGACAGAGGTTTTATTTATTTTTTTACCTTTGCCTTTCCCTTGACGGCCTCGTATTATTGTTTAGTCCAAAAAGTTAAAACAAATAAATAAAACATGATTATAAGTCCACGATCCAAATACTTGTTTTATTCAATCAAAAACTTAAGCGCGTGTGAGGTAAAACAAAAATTTATATATTACCCAATAAGAGGGCAATTTCTGTTGTCCAATTCATTTTTGATGAATAGCCTACCTTTAAATGTTTTGCGTTTTACAATATGTACAAAAAATCATGTTTCTATTTATATTGTTGTTGGTGTTTGATTATTGGTTAGTAGATTTGTAATATTGTTTAATTCTCCATTGAATTAAAAGCTATTGCGTCAGTCAATTACATCGATCAGTCGAGTGCATTGCGGGATGGTGGTATCTTGCGTACACAAAGCATTCGAGCGAACATCCCTTATTCTGACGTCATTACATGGTTCGTCTGGCATTGTAAACTACACCACGAATTTGAACATGTTTCTTCTTCTACGAATTCAAATCCTAACATTTTTTACATCTGGTTGGCCTTGTATAATGATATCCCCTATTGTGACTTTACTGGACCGACTTAATAAGAACGAGGCCCTCAAATTCGGGTACTGGTTTATTATTATACTGTCATGCAATTAAGAAGCGAGAAAGATAGAAAACAAGAGTACGAACGTAAATCTCAATTCGAGTAATAGAGCCTTACTATATACCAATTAATATTGTTTATCCCCGATGCAAATTTAACATCTCTTAGTATGGCCTTACTTTTGTTTGTTTGCCCAAGTGTTTGTTGTTGTTTTTTTAATCACATGTTTGTCTTCGCAGAAAATGGAATCAAAGATGCCTTGTTTTTTTCCAGCCCTGTACCAGTGACTATACCCAGGTCCCTTTAATGTATATGTTGGTGTAAACAACAATATCACCCCTTTATTTGGAAAGCAACCAGGAAAAAGGATGTCAATGACATAATACACGATACCTCTTGGAATTCATGCAAATCAAAAAAAGTAGTTCCAGCAGCCGCTCACAGGTGGTTGCATGGATGCTACTTTCACCTTCCTCTATCATCATCTAACATGAACACACTTCCTCGTCAGTGATGCTGTTTTTTCCTTATAAGGCAGAATCCTGCGAGATTCCGAATAGCATACGCGGAAGTTATTCGGGCCAGAATTACTCAGAACTCCCATCGGCTTACACTTTGCATTTCCTTTCCAATTTGATTTTGTCCATCAAGGGGTGTGGGGAACTGGGGGGGGGGGGGGTGATCTGCAAACGGTGAAATGCAGAAATATTGCTCGACAATTTTTTTCTTTCAACAAGATAAACGACAATCACAACAAGCAAATAATTCACGTGAAAAGGGATACATCGCAGAGGGAAATCGATCTGGAGATTGGTTTATATGATTTATCCCTTTTACCCACCTTGTTTAGAACTTGGGCATTCCCTAACTATCCAACAGCGCCCTTTGTTTATACGTTTTTGTCTGCCCACGTTTTAAATAAAGACTGTGTGACTTTGGTGTTCCTGTATTTAAATTGCCGTGCATACAAAATATTGCCCATCAATAATTAATATTTTACACAAAAACACATGGTCTCATAAGTAAAAACCATTATTGATGTATCGACACTACACTTTGTCACCCCCAAAAACCGAACTTGTTCCCCTTTTCTTTGATGTGCATGTGAAACCGCAGCGCTAAGGCATTGGACACTATTGGTAATTACTCAAAATAGTTATTAGCATAAAACCTTACTTGGTTGACGAGTAATGGGGAGAGGTTGGTAATATAAAACATTGTGAGAAACGGCTCCCTCTGAAGCAAAGTAGTTTTCGAGAAAGACATAATTTTCCACGAATTTGATTTCGAGACCTCAGATTTAGTAATTGAGGTCTCGAAATCAGGCATCTGAAAGCATACAACTTCGTGTGACAAGGGTGTTTTTTCTTTCATTATGTACTATCTCGCAACTTCGACCACCAATTAAGCTCAAATTTTCACAGGTTTATTATTTTATGCATATGTTGAGATACACGAAGTAAGAAGACTGGTCTTTGACAACTACCGATCGGTGTCGATGTCTTTAAACTTACTCCTTTGTTATCATCTGTGTAATTTGCATAAGTGCTCAGTCGACAACCCTCTTACAAAAAAAACCCTAACGTCACAAACCTAAACAGCGCCCTCACTGTCACTGAGGTCGATGAAGACAGCTCATTGGCTGTGTACACAGCGTGTACGTTTCCATCATCAGTGGTCCATTTAAATAGCATTATTTGTATTACTACTTATGGCCTAAAAAAGACCACAACACAACATTCCTCGTGGTATAATGATTGCCAGTGCGTCATGTTCACATTCCATGTGAACCAACAACAGTAGTTAAAGGAACACGTTGCCTTGGATCAGACGAGTTGGTCAAAACAAAAGCGTTTGTAACCGTTTTGTATATAATGCATATGGTTGGAAAGATGTTTTAAAAGTAGAATACAATGATCTACACAAGTTTGCCTCGAAATTGCGTGGTTTTCCTTCTACTGTGCGAACTAACACGGTCGGCCATTTATGGGAGTCAAAATTTTGACCCCCATAAATGGCCGACGTGTTAGTCAACGAGGTAAAAGGAAAACCACGCAATTTCGAGGCATGTTTGTGTGGATCATTGTATTCTACTTTTACAACATCTTTCTACCCATATGCATTTTATAAAAAACGGTTACAACGCTTTTCAAAGACCAACTCGACCGATCCAAGGCAACGTGTTCCTTTAAACATGGGATAAAGTGCAGTGATGCGATACATTGCTCCATGCGCCACCATCGTCCCAATTAAAGGAACACGTTGCCTTGGATCGGACGAGTTGGTCTATAAAAAGCGTTTGAAACCGTTTGTTATGAAATGTATATGGTTAGAAAGATGTTTTAAAAGTAGAATATAATGATCCACACAAGTATCTCTCAAAATTGCACGGTTTTCTTTTTACGTCGCGAACTATCACGGTCGGCCATTTATGGGGGTCAAAATTTTGACTCCCATAAATGGCCGACCGTGTTATTGGACGAGGTAAAAAGAAAACCACGCAATTTCGAGGCATATTTGTGTAGATCATTGTATTCTACTTTTACATCATCTTTCTAACCATATGCATTTTATAATAAACGGTCACAAAACGCTTTTCAAAGACCAACTCGACCGATCCAAGGCAACGTGTTCCTTTAATGTATTTAGGGGGCGGGGTGGGGGTGCAAGCTGTGTCACTAAAGATGGCTTATGATTATGGCGCATAGCCCATGGAGCAATAAGCCATGCACAGCCATAGCCGTTACTGAAGTCACTTAATTCGGATACCGAGGTGGACACTGTCTGGGAGAGATAACCTTTCTTGTGTTGTTTGTTCTAATCAGAATCACGAATCTTTCAAAAGAGACTCACCGGTAATGTGTCACCGCAAACTTCCTGAGTTATTGTGTTGTTATTTTTCTTTTCTAATTTTCACTTTATTTTCATGTAGGCTCTAACATGAGCCGTTGAAAATGCAGTAGGTCTATGTTGACTTATTCGCTTGTAATTTTTGTTTAGTTATTAACAATAAATTATAACACTTTTTTCATATTTTATATAAAGGTTGTATAGGGTTTTAAAATTAGCCATAAAGCACTTGCGAGAACGATCCAGAGAAAGTCGTCTCGAAAATGGTGTAACCTTAATTTAAAACCGGGGTCGTCATACAATGCTTGAGCGCCAGCCATCGGATCGCATTGCGCCAGTTCTTTCGGCACCGTGCCAAAACTCCACACTCACGCGCTGGATGGGGATGAAGAAAATCAACGGCACGTGATAATGTTCATTACATCTTGAGCCGGAGTGAAGGTAAAGTCAAAGATATTATAGTATCTTTGGTAAAGCTTGCCAAGATACTTTGCCAAATGCCAACGGTAATTTGCCAATTTTGCTGTATTTTTCCACGGACCTTCACACACTGACATTTTCTCTAAAACCGAACAATAGGTTCCCCTGCCCGTTGCTATATTCCACGACTAACGAAGCCTATTATGGCCATAATGTACCGGGAAACACGGACCTTAGTGACGTACACAATAACGGGAAAGCCCCGAGCGCTCCGAGGGACTTCATCGGGTGCACTCGTTAACGGATCACGGCCTCTGATTCGCAGAAGTTATACCCTTTTTTTTGTTTACGCATGCCTTATTGGTTCCCGAACCGGATATAGATTTTCGCAGATATAGAACGACCTCCCGTACAGCCTTCCGTCGTCGTGACGAGTTTTGGTTGGGAAACCATGATTCAGGGAAACCGAAGAGTAGTTGGGTCTTTTATGTTTTACCCCCATGGCCTGATTATCTAACGGTGTGGTCTTTCACAAAATCAACATCTTCGCAAGTGTTTATTGTATAACGTTTAGGCCTTGGCACTATTTCTTCAAATATTGGTCACACCACACTATTCTTCAAACCCTGTTTATTATGTGCACAAAATACTTTACAATGATATTTAAACAGAAATAATAAGTAATTTCCTGCAAAGAAGACTCAGATTATCTGACTTTCTAACGTTGCAAAAAAAGGTCATGAAGCTATGCTTTGTTCGATATGTTTACATATTTGTTACGAAAACAATACGAGACAATAAAATTAACGCGAGAGAAAATATAGTAATTAATGTAAGAGATAATAATAGTTTTCATCCGAAATGCCACTTACGGCAGGCAAACCCCCCTCCCATACTTGTAAGTTGTAACGCTTGTTGATAAACAAAGTTGATAAATAAATTGAACGCCGGAAAAATTCTTATTGTGGCTCCTGCCTGTGGGTTGCCCACATTGGCACACTACCACAGAATATGGGAGCTATTGTTTTACCAAATGAATTTAACTTCAAAGTTCACGTCAATTGCTATAATAAACCATAGTCTGAGATAAACTACAGGTACACACTGGTTTGGAAATCATTACCATAACATAAATGCTTGTCGGCGACTGAGCTTTGAAATGTTAATTCACGGCTTGTTGCGTAGTGACGACATTCATCGCACTGGCTGGCGGCCAAAGTGTGTCACGCGGACTGTGTTGAAACGTAAACAAACCCAATGTGTACATCGGTTGCCGTAGAACGATGCTAAGAGACGGCGGGTAAACTCGGCCCCGTGGAGAGTGCCCGTATACGAACCGTAACATAGGCCGTATACAAAAAAAATGTAAACAAACTTTCATCCTGAAAAGTTCTCTACGTGCGTCAGAGGTTCAAAAATCGCCGGAACTGCTTTTCAACTCCTTAAAACCAATTAGGGCTGCAGTGTCATAAATGAGAATGCTTTGCGATAGTGTAACCGATGTTTACATTTTTGTTACGAAAAAATCTGAGACAATACAATTAACGCGAGAGAATTATAGTAATTAATGTATAAGATAATAATATACGAACGTTAGGGATGGTGTTCTTCAGGTAATAACATAACTAGAAACATTAACTTGATAAGAATGGATGTATCTATTTATCGTCCTTGATAACAGTACTGTGGAGCTGATGTGATATTATAAAACACGTTACGAATCCTTTCTGAGGTTATGTTTTATAGTTTCAGATAATAATGTAAACAACAACTTGAATAATACGAGAATGAAAGCACACAGTGTTTTCCCCCTTATTTTTTATGCAACTTCGATGACCGATATTAAGCCTAAAAGCTCGCAGGATGGTTATTTTATGAGACAGTTTGGACACACCGAGTGAGGATACTGGTCTTTGACAATAATACCAAAAGGTATACCCTGCTTTATAAAAAAAAAGGGTCAATAATCGATTGATAGGGATGGGGCGACCAACGGCTATCTGGTATCTTAAGAACGATAACAAATTCAAAAGTAAAGCTTGCATTGTTGTGTTTACAATGACCGGCGGGGTCATCATTTTTTGTGTATAAAAAATATTGTAGGCGTAATCCATGATTTTGCAGCATTATTAAAAACGCAGCCCATCATCATCTGTCAACAACATGGCTATAAACCATGGAGCAATAAATCCAGTTAATTGCTACCTTTGTAACCATAGACGAATTGCACTTTGTCTTCTCACTTTCGTGTTTGTTTATTTTCAAACATCGATTTTTCCCAACGGTTTTTGAACTGTTTTTGAATTCTAGGTCTAGAGTGATTCCGGCGTCTGAAACAGTGAGATTTTGAGGCGGGCGAGGCAATGTTTACCGTATTCATTTATATTTCAGGCAAATACTATCAGTTGTAAATCAATGTGTTTTTAAAGGGCTACACCCAATAACTTGTTCCATGGTGCATCCACTTTCAATGTGTGGGAAAACATGACTGGCAGTATTCCGTTTTCGCGGGCGTTGCCTGTTTATTCGGTTGGCGGTTGTTTAGTTTACAAGAGGTCATGGCGCGGGCACACAATGGGATAACATTCCTCGTTACCATCGTGCCAGTTACCCAGGTGGGACCGTGCACTAAATACCCATTGGGGTGTGGGACTTTGTGTACTGTGATCAACACAAAAATCAGCCTTTTGTTGTCCCAGTGTTATCCCGTAGACTATTGTGGCGTTGATAAGGGAAGAGGCATCCAGGGTAGGCCAATATTATGCAAGTCAATGAAGAGATAGTCAGCTGATGCTTAGACGCGGGGTCTTCCGATTGACAAGTATTCAGTGGTTGGAGGAGGAATATTGTCACAAGGAATAAAGTCCTTACTCTGCGGTCTCATTTCCTTGATACATGATGGTCTCATCTTATCTCGTGATATTATTATAATGACCATGATGGGGATGATAATTAGTGACCGATGACCACTAGACTGCCGCGTGCAGCCTAGTCTGCATTAGGTGACCATTAGGCGTCATAAGCATAATTTGGTAATTAGTACAAACATCTTTTTATACACACTTTACGTACATTCTGTATAGAACTTTACATACGGTGACTGTGGCACCCAAGCGGTCTACCAATGACGTCAATCCACACCGAACTTATGAGAAAAGAGTACTTTGTTATTATTCCCATGCAAATTTTGTGAAAATAAACACATTCAATTTAATTGTGGAAAGTTGACGAAGCGATGACCCGGATGGTTGCATATTGGTTATGGGTGTGGGGTGTTTATGTATTCAGGGAGGGTTTTGTCAATATCACACGGTCAAAATATTGCTTAGTGATGGCTTTGAAAATGCACGCTACCAGAAAATGATGATCAATAATGAATTGGCTATTATTTTGATGGTCAATAATGATGATTTTCAATCTGTAATTTATTTCAATGTCTGTCTTGAAATGAGGAAAAGTGCTCATACAACCAGGCATCACTAAATTATTAAGCGTATAGGCGTATGGCGGCCACATGATCATAAACACGTTTTCGATATTAATTTCCTATTTTGTTACATATTTGCATTTAGACTAGATGGCATGGATGCAAGCAATGGATACTCTTTGCAAAAAACATCATGCTTGAAAATCACGTAGGGGATAGAGGAGTTATTTTCCACTTTTTTGTAGGCCTAAGAGGCCTTTACGGTCGATTACAAACTACGCTCACATCAGGGGGCAGACAAACTGAGAAAATAGTGTTAAAAAGTGAAATACTCATGAGGCCCTTACTGTGAATTTGATTTGTGTAATGACCTACGCGTGTGTAAAAAAATACTTGGCTCAGGCGCATTTTTGCACAAATATTTTGCACGTGTGTCTTTTGTATTGTTCGTTTCATCATTTTGGAACTTTTCCTGACGCTCGTAAACATGCTGCAAAATGTCATTTTTGAGTAATTTGTTTATTTGTAAATTCATTTCATGAGTGATTCAGACTGACTCCCCCAACCCGTCCTGGTTGCAAAAATAATTTCCATGTGCAAATGAATCACTCTTGGCCAAACGTCCTGCGATGTAAAAAACAACCTGCATTTGTTCGCATAAAGTACCGTGCGCAAGACCCGCGTAAATTCCACTATTTTGATTGGTCATTGCGAAATGACGAAGCAGAATGTTTTATTTACATCCTTGTACGTACATTATATACATACACACACACGTTGTGCATATGGCGCGCCCAGCCGGATCACTCACTTCATTCCACTAGCACTAAACCTACTGATGGGAAAGATTCTTCCACCAGAATAAAATACCTCAGAATCCAATCTAAATCAAATATCTAGGTAAATATAAAAGCATAAAATGAACCAAACCACAAAAATGCATAATAAATGTGAGGATATCTCAGCATTGTTTGCTTTTGTTTATGAAAAAAGAGAGAGAAAACTACAAGGTTGACCTTTAGAAATTTGGTTACGCGGAGTGATATTCGGTTGCTAGCGAAGCACGTCACCAACAGGCACTCAATGCTGATTATGAAAACACAGAAATGCGACGTCAAATAAAAGCCGGTATTTTGGCTCGTAACCGCCAGATGAACCTTAGCTGTTGGACGGTTACCACCAACGTGTGTGTTTAGTACTGTACTGTATATCTACTATTTAGGTGGTTCTTGTGTGAAGGATTAACCAACAAACGATGAATTTCTCGCGGAAATTAACTAGTCAATTCGCTGAGATCTGTTCTATGAACGTGAAAAACATGGGCCGAAACAGCTGTGATCGAAATGGTAAGAATCATTTCTGTTCGTTTGTATTTTTAATTTTGTTCGATTGTAAATGGTGTGTACACACAGTTCACATTTCACCCCGACAATATATTTAATGTTGCCCTCTCTATTTATTGTACCAATATTTTCTCATTTTCTACAGGCAAGGAAAAGGAGTCCTTCGAAAAGACATATGCAATCGGTACACTACTTGGAAGCGGAGGTTTTGGGACCGTGTACTCGGGCACTCGAATCAGAGACAGTTTGCCGGTACGTACAGCTGTTGTATTTGTTGTCTGCTTTCTATTTTAAATTTTACCGGCGTTGCATTGTTTTGTTCAGAAACACTGAAAAACTGTGCATCAAATCTAAATGTGTTTTTATGTTATATTTTACAGGTTGCAATAAAGCTGGTGACGAAAGAAAAAGTGAACGATTGGAGCATGGTGAGTACTTGTAGCAAAAATCCAACATTTTATTTGGTCGAAAACAAAGACGTGCATGAAAAAGCATACCGGCATTTTTTGTACACAGTCAATGCAGCCTATACAGCTTGGCTCGGTGCCAAGTCTTCGCACGATCGCAAAAACTGCCGGCTAGCCGGCCAGCTGTCATACACACACAGTCGGCGGAGTGAAGAAAAAAAACTAATTAAAAAAAAGTATTAAAGTCAACTGGAATTCTTGAAACAAAACTTGTTATTTACGGTGGAGTTGTTTGTTCAGTGCGATGTTACATCACAAAGGGGTAGTGGGCTAACGTTACCGGCACATGGGCCTCGTTGTTAAAATTGGGGAACAATAGAAACACACAGAAACACACGTGGCTTGGGTTGTGCGGTGGGGTCGCCTCGTGGTCGGTGTTTGGCCATGGAGTTTTTTGCTTTGCTTTTGGTGACTCAGATTCGAACTGAACTTAGAAAAATATTCTTTGTTCTGAAACTTTCCAACATTTTGCTTATTTGTTAATAATAATATTGAATTCATTAAGTCTTAAAAATTTTTTTAATTTTCTTTCACTATTTTCAGATTAACGGTCAGAAAGTTCCATTAGAAGTCCATCTCCTGAAGAAAGTCAGCCATATACGCGGATGTATCAAGATGTTGGATATCTACGATAGGGCGGACAATTTTATCATCGTCATGGAACGGCCCGAACCTGCAAAGGACTTATTTGATTTCATCACCGAGAGCGGGCCACTGGAAGAGGAACTTTGTCGAAAGTTTTTCCACCAAATTGTAGAGACGACGCGACGGTGCCATGACGCTGGTGTTCTACACAGAGACCTTAAAGACGAGAACATTCTTGTCGATCTCAAGTCTGGTGATCTTAGACTCATCGATTTTGGATCAGGAGCACTTCTCAAAGATACCGTCTACAAAGATTTTGATGGTAAGCATCAGTCAACAATAATCCCCACTTGAATCCAAGTTCACGTGACTTAACGCTTTAGAGACGAAAAACTTAATCTTTGTCCAAAAACTTGTTTTCTGAGTCTTTTTTACCACTGGCTCTGTAAAAAACTACCCAACCTCATTTTAATTCCACTTTCCTTTACAATCCATATGGCTTGCTTGCCACCCACACACCAGGCCTAGCCACAGTTAATGATTAAATGCATACGATTTGAATCATTGAACCTGATATCAGCCCACACAGTGGGATTTTATCTTGCATCTTTCACTCAGCTCAAAATTTCAACTTTACATTTTTTGTTTGAATTCCATTCCTCTAAAGCATTTTCCTGGAATTTTTGTATTGACAAGTATTTTCTTTGCTGGCATGTTATTTATGATTCCTCTATATTTATTTGCTATTTGCAGGTACCCGTGTGTACAGCCCACCAGAATGGATTCGGTCCCATCGTTACCATGGCCGTCCCGCCACTGTCTGGTCTTTGGGCATCCTCCTCTACGACATGGCCTGTGGAGATATACCATTTGAGCAGGACGACGAAATCTGCCGAGCGGAACTTGTCTTTAAAGACGGACTTTCACAATCTCTGAAACATCTCATCTGTTCCATGCTGCGGGTGAAACCAATGCACAGACTAACCCTAGATGAGATTCTCGAGCATCCGTGGATGAAGAAAGGACAATGTGATAACAGCAAGCCGTTGATGATGTGCACTCAATCTGCTGGTAGCGAGGAGAGCATAAACCGATCGCCACTAAGCAGTGCAAGCTCGAGTGAAGAGGACCTTATTATTGACTCAAACAACTTCCTCGGAAAGAACATGAACGAATCGTCCTCCAAAGACTTAAAGTGTCGGCATGACAACCAATGCAAAGACAATGACGAGACTTCATCGTGCTGCTCTGTTTTCCTAGAGGTTGAATGTTGACAAAGGCTGAAACTTCACTGGAACAAACTTGCACACCACTCCCATGTCGTTTTCAATGACTTTTAAAAAGCGTTTGAAATCATGGGATGACTCTATGTTTTCAGTGTGGTTTTACTGTTAAGATTACACAAAGTGCAATACTTATTTAATTAAGTGAACTCCACAAGTCCTGTTGTATTATTCAGCCTTAATTAATCACCAACAGTGCATTGAGGTATCACATAGGCCCCTAGTACATCAAAAACACCATATCGTGCCTTCCAACATGAAAAATACAAAATGAACCACGATCCAATGTGGCATGTGTCTCTGTCCAAAATGTCTCCTTTTTTAAAACCTTGTTCGGAATTTCTTGATCTTCCAGAAGAGATTTATCCAACAGGGAATGCCTCAATGTACTGCAAAATGTGTTGGTTCTTAAGTTGTAGGACAAATGTGTTGTGAAAATTTTTAACGTACTCAATGCAAGCTGGCAGCGGAACACATTCACGGTAGTGGATAAATTCTAATATGCGTTTTTTTTGGATGCCAAAATAGCAGGTTTTTTTTGGCAAGCCCAAAATATTGTTTGGTGCGAATATCCACTGGCTAGTTGACTTGATTCTGTTGTGAGAGAAAAAAGTCCGATTGTGCTCATGCCATCAAAATGCTGTCCAGCCATTTACTATGGTGCTGCCATTTCACTAGTAGGGTATTAAATATAAAAAGGTTGTCTTGAATAACCAGTGTGTTAATGTGAATTTGGTCTAAAACAATAATGTTAATTTATTTATTAATATAAATTAGACCTGAGGTCTTGGTGACTAGTTCTGCACGTTCTCCTGTGATGTTGTGATGTATGTGTTTCCTATATATTTATTCTAGTGTTTCTAATTCCAAATTCATTGGTTGGTTCGATATTTTTTCAACTCGACACATAATTTTCAATCCAAAATTACAAGTTTTACTCTGATGTTTATGCAGTTAATTATCGATTTTTAAATCTGAATTATTGAATGTTTTCAAAAAGATGAATTTTTGTTTTGTTTCAATCTGAAACGGTTTTAAGCAGTAAAATATACATCGTTTCAGTATTGAATAAACAAGATTTCCTTCACCTTAGTTACAAAAGTTATGTTTTAGAAATCGACTTCAACTCAAATGTGAATTCGTTTTCCTCCCAACTTGAATTTGGAATTAAGTTTTATTTATTTATGTGTCACTAAAAGCTTTTTCTTCTTCTCTCTTTACGTTTTTAAACTATTGGGAGTATCTAATTGCTAACTTATTACAGGTTAATACCTCATTGTATGTTTTATTTGTAAATGACAGAGTGTATATTTTTATATTAATATTAATGCAATAAATTCATGTTGCCATTGTGGCGTAAGATAAATTCAATTTGTTTCTTGAGTAAATTATTTCAGACATTTGCCAAGTAGACTTGGCAGGATAACTTATACCCTCTCCAGTGGATGAACATGTAATTCCTTCAGCATTGTGTGTGGGTGGGAAGGGGAGTTCAGCAACTAGGCGTGACTCACTATCATTCAGTCGAAGAAATATTTGTGATGAAGTCTGAGTCAATGGTATACCATACCATGGATGGTTCATGAACCCTCGCTGGTTGGCCAAAATTAGTTTCACCCTAAACACAAACCTTACAGTTGCATGGCAAAGGAAAGTAAAAGCAGTTTCCTTAATATATCCGAGACTTGTTATTTCGCTTTAGATTTCGAGAAAGGCTCTGTTATGGTGAATTATTATGCCCAGAGGCCACTAACCTTTTTTTCTTTTGGTTGGGGAGCAAGTTTGAAACAGCTAAATAAAATACTATTTTCTCTGACATTCAAACTATGAATTTGCATCCAATCAAATGGGAAGGAAGGTTTCAAATGAGTCATGATTTAGAAAGATTTTAATTGTTAAACATTCCAGCTTGGAGAGACAGGAAAATATTTTCATCATTCTATACTATTTAGGTCAGTAAAATAGAGCTTCAAACCATGGAGTTACCTTAAAAGTGCCATGGTCCCACACACTATTGGGTTCATAGCTGGTTACTGCATGCCCACCAACGACGCTAAGAAAGAAACCTTATTTTCTAAACCCTTACACAAGGAAGTTTGTTCATGAATTCCTTCTTATTGACTCACCAAGTGGTTTGAGTCCGGGTCCATAGATGCATAAATAAGAAGTGCCCAGACCCAGTCTTTGTTCCCTGTACCGGGACTAGGGACTGTGCCCACAAAAGATAACACCACCCACATTCCAGCCGTGCTTATGAAACAAAGAGGTTCCACACCCTGCTAGTCCGTGGTGCATTACATAGCATGAAGGATTTAAAGTCTGGCATAGAGCGAGGCTTTACCACCAGTGTACATGCCTATCACATGTACATGCACGGATGGACATGTATGTACATGTAAGCCTACTAAAGCGTACATGTACATGTTGACCATCACTGAGGCAATATTGATGGCGGGGAAAAAAGTTGGACTTAGTTTCGAAACCCCCAAATCTGGCCCCTTTTTTAATTATGAACAACTTTTAATTTATCGAGAAAGATTTTTTGGGAGTAGACCAAGGGCATGGTTAGTACAAGCAGGTGCGATCGCCGTGCATGACGAGTTCAAAAGTTCATAGTGCAACCATGGTGCAACATGTTCTGTTAACATTCACACTCTCGATGTATTTTGGAATCTTTGTTCTTTAGAGCGGGTGGGATGCGGGGCGATGGACGGTTTCAGAAACAGGTAAATTTTCTCCAGAATGTAGACAGATTTTGAATCCTACAATGACCTTCTCTGTGGTGACACAAGGGATCCAGGGGACTGGGTTAAACTCATCGATCTGCATTTCTTGCCGGACAAAAGGTCGCACCATATCGAGCCATGGGTGACCCCAATTCACTAGAGTGGTCGTACCATGGTGGTACGATACCACGACATGCCATGTGTTCTGCCACGTGTATCGTGGCTCGCCCTGGGCCCTGAGTGAGAAGGTGTAAAGGGGCGGAATAATCGTCCTTCACCGAGTTCAAACTAGGGCCAATAAAAACACATCTTTCCGCCCATTAATTACGAAGAGAGATGAATAATAATCATTCATGTAGGCCTAAATATATAATTTTGTACAACCTGTGTATGTACGGTACGCAACAAACAAATTAATGACAAAACTTTAGCAATTTGGCGCGAAACACAGCGTGCACTTCGAACGAGTAACCTGTGTATTTAGCGGGTTGAACATCAAAAGCTATGTACAGAATGCGTACTATGCACGCACCACACCCACTAAAATCTAAACATTACATAAGCACATTTTATCAGGTAATAAAAGTTGCCGTAGTCTCTACAGTCAACATGAACACATAATCCAGGGTGGTATTTCTGATGCGAAATTAGAGCAAAGTTTACTGGTTCTTCCTTGTCTGGGAAGGGGGGGGGGGCTTTGTGCTCACTGGTAGCTCTGCTATCAGACACTGATGGGCCTGATATGGAAAATGCCGTTGCGTAAAAAATCATGGAGGAATTAGGGAACCTTCCCCCCCATATCAAATTTAAGGTTTGTAATCTACGGAATGTCATAACGACTTTGATGTGTTCAAACAGCTTGCTTTTATAAAGGCAGTGTGCTATCTCCATGGTAAAATCCTCACAGGTATATGCAAACATGCATTAATTATAAAACAACAAACCTGTAAAAATTTGGCTTAATTGATGAAGGAAGTGTCAAGAAAACATTGAACGAAAAAAATCCTTTCTGCATAGAAAAGCGCTTCTTAGATTCAAATTTAGGAGTAACAATTTACCCCTTTCCCTGAAACTACAAGAGGGTCGCTTCTAAGTTCTTATGTTTTATATTTTCTCAAAGCCCTTCGGCTGAATAGTCCTATAGGCCATACCTTCTATGTCCATGCATTATACCAAGTAAGTTCTTTTTATGGTCATTAGTAAGCCTAGTCATAATAGCTTGTTGAGTAACTACCAAAAGTACACGTTACCTTTAATGAAAAATGAAACTATGATGTTTTTTTTTTTTTTTTTGGACAGGTAACCTATACCCTTCAAACATATTTTGTAATGATTGACTTAGATCAACACCCCCCCCCCCGAAAAATGGTCCTGAGTGTAACCCTACCCCACCCCCACCTTGGAACTTTCTTACCCTATAGTTTTGCCATTGATTTTCACCTGAGCCCAATTTCAAGAGAAAATTGCTTAACTACTGAAAAAAAAAAAGTTAGCAAGAAACAAGCCAGAAATAGTACATATGGCATTGCATCTTGACTGGTATGATAACCCTACTCTGGTAAACAATTTTGTTTTGTTTTTAGCTCCATAAAATTTGGTTCTGCATGTTAAAGGGAAGGTACACGTTTGGTAATTGTCAAAGACCAGTCTCCTCACTTGGTGTATCCTGACATAAGCATAAAATAACAAGCCTGTGAAAATTTGAGCTTAATTGGTCATCGAAGTTGCGAGAAAATGATGAGAGAAAAAGCACGCTGTTTCTCACAGTGTTTTATACTATCCATGACTCTCCAATGCTCGTTACTAAGTCAGTTTTGAAGTTAATATTTGTTTTGAGTAGTTATCAAATGTGTACCTTCCCTTTAAAACAACATTTAATAAAGATAACCTACAAGAGTCGAAGGAGTCATCCTTTGATTGTCAAAAAAACAAAAAACAAATCATAAACTGTGGGGGGAAATTTAATGACGGGTAAAAAATAACACTACAAGACAAACATGTGACAACTGTTGTAACAAGGTTTCCCTAATACTTTGCAATAATCGTGCTAATTGCCTGTATCTGATCTCATCAAAATCAACATAGTAACACATTACACTGGCAGACCAGACCCTAGACACCATATGTTTCCTTCACTAGGCTAGACCTATAGACCAAGAGACACAGACAAACCTTGCTGAATATCAATTCAGTAGCCTGGCTTTCTGCTCCGCATGCTGAAGTCGCATGTATAAAATGCTGATTACAGTATAACTTTATTTCCCCCTACTCTATGTGACCTCCAGTTCACCTTGCTGTATTTGCTTTGTCTGGTTTGTGAGGACATGCAAAGTTGTGCCTCCCAAACAGCCTGAACATAGGGTAATTTGGCGGTCTCTGTCTGGGGCTGTCCTGTAGCTGCTACTGCATTCCTGGACCCCAGCTGTGTTCTGCCACTAGGGATAACTGTCTGTCCATTAAAGGACTCCTCATAAAATATTGGGTGATTAAACACACCTACATACTTGTGGGTTCGAAAACTGACACATTTTGACTCACTGATGTTTTGTTTGTATCACTTTGCTTTATATAAGCCTATACTTTTATTATGTCGTCCTTCAGTCTAAAATATAAAATTTAATTGCAACATACCTAGTACATGTACAATTACTGTCCACTCTTGTTATAGAGACCACGTAAGGGCCCCTTCATTTAGGACTTTGTTCTTGAAGTCCTGAATCTCATTTCTGCTTTTGGGGTTTCTTTGTTAAAACATTCCTGTTATAATAAGATCATTTGCCCAGTCCCAGTGATCTTGTTATATATTATAAGTTATCACACAAGCGCGAGTGGAGTACGGAAAAATATAGCGCTTCTGCGTCCCATATGGGACGCAGACGGGCTTTATTTTCCGTATTTCCACGAGCGCGCGTGTAATAAAGCATTTATCTTCAAGCAAACTTGGCACGTGACCATAGAACACACAAGACGCAGGTAGTGATATTAGCCGTGCAATATGGGTTTTTATCACCACTCCATTCTGCGAATCTGATTGGAGAATTAGCGCGCACTTGAAGATGAGAGTTGTCTGTATATATAAGATGAGAAATGGGTCAACATTGCTGTTATCTGATTTATTTTGCAAACAATTTGATATTTTAACAGGAAATGATTTGAAAGTCATACCTCAGAAAAATATTTTGTGGAGGCCTTCGTAACATTGTTCAAATTGAAATAATAAATGTTTACGGCTATCTAGGGCTAATTTCATAGTGCTGCATAATGGTAAGCACATATTTGTGCTAACTATAGCCTCATTTTACAGGTTAGCAAGAAAATTAGGCAGCCAGCTTGCTTGTTCACCACTAATCTGTATTTTTATGTTATTCATTTTGACACAGTAAGCACCGAAAGGTTAGCATGCCTTTTTGTGTGCTTATGGTTAGCGGCACAATGAAATGGAAACCTGAGCAGTAAGCACAGTATTCTTGGCCGTTAAGCAGCTCTCTGAAATTGGCCCCTGGTCAACACAATTTGTAACTTAATTCTTAATTATGCTGCAGCCATCTTTGTGTTGTTCATCAGGTTAATGTAAGCAAACTGAGACTAAGAGGTGAAAAATAGTCAGGTTCATTAGTGGTAAATAAGAATCAACATTTGTGAGTGATTTTTGCATACAAGGAGTCAGGGACCATGACCCCCAAAATAGCAGCAGCCTATGGCCTATATACCTTTATCATGCTGCCACCATCTTGGTCATGTTCCTCGTATCCAATAACAACAACAAATGCTAATAATCATTTTGCAAGTAGGAACTAGACTATTTTGTTCTTCCAGCCTCGGTTTGGTAACATTGATATCAAAGGGAGAAATTCAAGATGGCTGCTCCATATGATATTGGTCAATTGAACAAAACAAAGATGAAATCTAATCTTTGTTTGCATCACAATAGTATGGAGAACTTGTCAAAGGAATGACAAGGACAGAATTCATAATCAATTTGATTCAGAAGGGGATGATTGAAATGTGTGGATGTCTAATTATTATGTTGTTGACAATTATGGCTAAATGTCCATGAAAACCACAATTAAAGGCACAGGACACACTTGGTAATTACTCAAAATATACAAATATATAGCATACAAACTTACTTGTTAATGAGCAACAGAGAGCTCTTGGATCGTATAAAACATTAAGAGAAATGACTCCCTCTGAACATTTCTTCCTCCATGCTCTGAAGTAACAATTTTTTGAGAAAGAGTTGATTCCTCACTTAAATGTTTGAATCTGAGAAAAAGCTTCAGGCATGAAACCTTTCCCATGCATCTGAAAGCCTACAGTTCTATTTCTTCTTTAATTATTAAATTGCAACTTTGATGGCCAATTGAGCAAACATTTTCAAAGGGATAATATTAAGATGCACCAAATGAGGATACTTGTCTTTGAAAATTATTAAAAGTGTATACCCTGTCTTTGAAATCCCAAAACAGAAAGTAGCATAATAACATAACCAGTTAGATAAAGAGCATAATAACATAACAACAGTTAGATAACCAATCTATTTCATAAAACCATAAATGGTATGAATGCAGAATAACATAACAACAGTTAGATAACCAATCTATTTCATAAAACCATAAATGGTATGAATGCAGTTCTTGTTGCAGCCACTCCTGAGGAATATCACGAACCAGCCTATCCCTTCAGTCTCAATCTGTACAGAAAACAGTAGAAAGAGACAGAAAACAAACAATTAATCACATCTTGATAAACAAATCTCTGCCCATGCAAAAATCATTTCCAATTTTATAGTTTAGACATTTAAAAAAAAATGTGGCACAGAAGAAATAGCAACAGATCTTCCACACTCTGAATTGTTTTATAAATAGGAAAACGCCCGAAAGGAAAAGATTGTGGTTACAGACTGTTTGAGGACGGAATACCTCTGTGATGCATTATGCTAATACAGGCTGAAGTCCTTCAGTTTTTGTGTCTGTACAAATCAGACGCTGTTCATGATGCGGATCAGTTAAAGCAATCGCACAACATTGGCAATCAGAATTGTTCAAAGGCCCACACTATGTGTATCACAACTTATATATAAAATAACAAACCTGTAAAAATTTGACTCAATGGGTCATCGGAGTCGGGAGAAAATATCGGAAAAACCCACCCTTGTTTCCGCACGTTTCGCCGCGTCATGACATGTGTTTAAAATAAATCCGTTATTCTCGATATCGAGAATTAATAATTCTTTTAATGTTTTCTCAAAAAGTAAAGCATTTCATGGAATAATATTTCAAGGGAAATATCACCATTTCCCTCTGTAAACACTGTAAGTTATTTGTAAATCTGTGAACTTTGATTTTTTGTTGTGTTTAGAGTGTAGACAGTGTCCAATGTCTTTAAAAAGTATAAGAAGCGATCTTGAAGTTCTTTTTATTTGCATGTATGGACCCAACAGATTCAAATTTATCAGTTTGGCTCAGACATTTTATTTTAACAAGCGGATCTTGACTGCAGCAAACAAAATCAAAAACGAAAAACAAAATTTCATAAATAAAGTGCAAATGTAAACCTTCTTTTCTTATATCACAGACTTCAACTGTGTGTGTGTAGTGAAAACACTTACACATTCTCCTTCCAGCAAAATATTTGAAAAGCTCCAACTCATTTGTTACAAAACATCTATTTGAAAATTTCTCAGCTGTGAAACATATCTGTAAGCCACAAAAATAATAAAACCACAAAGTAGGTTCCAGGCAGGCCTGTTTATGGGAAGAAATATCAGCGTAGGGTATTTCTAAAATATGGCAAGTATGCAATACACGAAACTGCAGCACCAATCAAGGCAGCACTCGACAGCCAGTCGCCTTGAGATCTACCCGCGCCCTTAAAAAGCCTCCTAGACTGGGTTCATAACCAGGTCAGTGTGTGCACTTTCACAATGCTGCGCCGTTCAAGAAAAGGTTGCATGCATATGGGGATGGCTATTGCTACGGACTGCCCCAAGCCAGAGTATGTCATCTAGGGTTTCAGATCAGTATAGCTCTGCAAAAGCTTGCGTTCTCTCAGCCTTTATGTGTGTGTCTCTCGTGAGAGAAAAAGCTGGTTGGTTTCACATCACTTAGCGCTTTGAAGGCTCCGTGGGGTTTGGTGCCACATATTTGGAGCCCTTTGTAATTGGGTTCAAGAGTGCATTATTTAGGCCAGGTCCAAGGCCTCCTGGGTTGCAGAGGCACCCAGGAGTGGAGGGCTATGGACCTTGTCCGACCCCCAAACCCCCCCAGCCCATGAACTCTATCGCAGACAGAAATGTCAACCGAAACCTAGTGGACTCCCGAGGTCTGACAAGCATCTAGTGATGGGTTCAAGAAGACTTCTGAATTAGTATGTAATTGGATCACATACTGTGGCCGAATTTATGATTGGATTATGTGCGTTGTTGTCTGATGTAAATTGTCTCTACTAAAGGTATAACTAAAATATTCATTAACAAAACTGAAAAAACACCCACAGAATTACAAATATTTAGACACTGATTTATCACAATAACCAAATAACACCCTTTATCCATTCAAAGGACATTTGGTTGGAAACCAATGCTCCAAAATTTTATCTTTCTAAGCTAAAAATCATCACAAACACAAACACTTTAAGTACACTTTTGGTAATTCTCAAAGACAAATATCCACACTCGTATCATCCTAACCTGTGAAAATTGTGGCTAAATTGCCAACGAAGTTGCAACACAAGAAATTAATGAAGAAAAAAAGGCAATTGTTGCACAGAAGCCTTTCTCAGATTCAAACTTGGGGTTGAAAACAACCTCTTTCTCTTAAATTACACTACTTCATATGGAGTCGTTTCTCCCAATATTTCAAAAGTATCAAGTTTTTATTTATATAGGCCCCTACTCATTTACTTGTAAAATAATCATAACAAGTTGACCCTGCCTTTACTTTAACCATAACCCACTTTCCTTCAAATGAGCAACAGAAAAACTTTCCTTTGTCAGAAGCTTAATAGAAATACAAAAAGTGATTTGACTGACCTTATTTAGCCTCTGAGAAATTTAATGAAAACACACATATGCCTGGGACATATGCACCCAGGGGACTTAATAATATAGCCAAGGGGTTCGCCTTGCCCTTATATGACCAACTGTCTTAGGTCATGGGTTTACTATTAATAACACAGGATAAACATACAGCTTGTGGTAGCTGGTGCTGATGGACTAATATAGGTCACAGTAGGTCAGCAGACTGCTCTATGGAATGTCTAATGAAGGTTCTTTGTCTGGATGCAGGAACAAAGAACAAGAATTACTTTGTCTGGGAAGAGGGTACAGTGGGGGACCTTGCTGAGTCAACCACCAGTCAATAGTCACACTGTATGAGCTTTGCAGACTCTTTAACATCTGTCTGTTGTATACAGAACTCAATAGTCCCAACAAAGAAAGATTGTGTGAAGCGAACAGATATGACTATAGTTTAGTATAATAATATTCTCTGTGTGTGAAACTTTGGAATTTCTGTCAGCTATAATAAAAGGATTGTCTCTTTGTAATTCAACTCAAAGACCTTCATGTAATTGCCTGTAGGACCATGCTCAACAGGTTTTTCTCTGAATACACTCAACAATAACAGGTACTGAACAAAAGATACTGGTACCCAGTATTTCTACTTGCATACCGAACACGAGTGTCAGTTGAGTGCAGTAATTTTCCATTTGTGGAGCCACAACTTATTAGCCAGAAGCACTCATATAGGCCTGTAGGATTCAAACAAATTTGGTATGTGGAAATAAAATGTTACTGTTGTGTGTTGGAAGGGTTGGCAAACCTTTTTTTTGCCATAAGGCTTACTTAAGCCTGAGAATGCTTTGTGAGAGCGAATTTGGTGCAAGAGTTATCCCAAAGCTCAACTAGTCCAAAATGTTCTTTGCAACTTTGTGACGTCAAATTTTGCATTTGCATTTTCTCAAGTTGATTGGCGGTTGTGCTTTAATTGTTGAAAACTAGGAAAAAAAACAGAATGTGTATAGGGCCTTCTCTAACTTCCACGAAGCCAATAATATTCACTTATAAAACTCCATGGTCAGATTTGACCTGGATTCCGAGTCCCGTTGAGCCTGACCTATTTACGGGTCAAGTTGACTCGGAAACAGGCTAACAAAATGTGATTTTGCCTCATAAATTGTATGTCAGTTTGAAGCATTTCTTTAACATTTTAAAACAGATTATGGGTCAAACTGACCCAGAAATGGGTCAGGCCCACGGGACTCAGCGTCAATTTTGACCCTGGATTTGTAGAGTGTCTCATCCCTCTGTATAACTGGAATAAGTAGAATCAAATGAGCTCAGCATCCAAAAGCCAAAGAAATCTCCTGCCTTTACTGTGATCAAAACTGTACTCCAATAAATTACTCCAAGTTAAAAATCATTAGTTTTCTGCACGTATAGTAGGCTATGTTGGTTCATCTGAATTACTGATGACTGGGTAAGCCGTTCCTCTGGGGATGATCCCGAGGTATGAAGCTGTACTAGGTATAGCTATTTTTACAAATGAGTCAACACTTTATTTTTACATTGGAGGGCCACATTTTCAACGTTGACACTAGCTAAGGCTTTATCTTTGGGCATTGGGCACTGGTGTAACCAGGGGGGGGGGGGGGGTGGCAGCCCCCCCTCACCCTTGCACCGATTGCATAAAGCATCACAAAGATGTTAAGGACAGAGAAATAGTGCTTAGCGGTAACAGGTTACAAGCCAAAAGACAACCTATATCTGTTTGAGACAAGTTCCCGGAAGTTGTTTCTCCTGATATTTAGAAATTGCTAAAAACATTATCTTATGAAACTGGGCCATGTGTCGCAGACTTACAAAACATGTCTAGACTAATAGACACTGTCCCAACCCCCGATGTGATACCTTTGTACTTTCATGATGCGCTTAAACCGCTTTAAATTCCAGTCACACAATGAAAGATCCTTCAATAAATCCCTCAAGTCTGAGATTCGAACTGATTTAGAGAACCCTGGTAGATACTTGCCTATTAAAATCATATCGAGTAGCCTTCGGGCTTAGAAGTTGAGAACAGGGGCGCTCAACATAAAGTGCACTATTATGTTGACTAAGAAATTAAAGGCAAAGTTGGTTTCTGGAATTGTTTGATTGTTTTAATCCTAGACATATACAACAAAACATATACAACAAAAGACATATACAACAAAACGAACCTGTGAAAATTATGTTGCAAAAGGGGGTAGAGTTTTGAGAAATGGCAAAAAATCTGGAATGGCTATGTTTCTCATATTGAAATGGGTTTTTGGACCCCCTCACTTTAATGTCAACAGCTGCAGTACTTCTTACCGAGCCAGTTTTTATGGTCATTCATTTTTGGAGGAGTTACCAAAAATATACCTTCAGGGGTTGATTTCACAAAGAGTTAAGACTAGTCTTATCTCGGGTTAGGAGGAGTTACTGGTCCTAACTTAGGACTGATGGCCATGCATTTTTCATATCTCCTTTGAGTTCTAAGTTATGACTAGTCCTAACTCTTTGTGAAATCGTCCCCAGACCATTTAAGGGTCTTAGGGTATGTTCAGACAGCGTACTAACTTAGACCCGAACCGGTCTAACTTTTACGAGCAGCGGGGGGTGGTCGTAAAAATAAAAACCCATTGCGTTCAGACAGCACAGAGTTAAACCCGATCCGGTTTATCTTCGGTTTTAAGAGGTCAAAGTAGACGCGACCCCGTTGCTCTACATCCGGTTTTATTCATCAGATTCACGCACCGAGTATGCCGAGATACTGAGTGCCCCATGCCCTAGATGATCAGACAGGGCATAATTATTGGATACAAATGGCTCACTCGAACGCGGTAACAGTTTTACCGTTGGGAGGATATGGGCACTTAAAACAAACATGAACACGACTCGAAATTATTTTTTTTAAACAAACAAAATATTGATACAAACCGCCGAGAAAACTCACCAAAATATTGTCCATATTCCATGAAACAGAACACGTTTCATTTTTGTGTTTTGTTTTATACCACTGTTTCCGATTTAATAAATACTTTTAGTTTGTACTTCAATCGATTGGAAGTTGCGATCTCTCAAAAGCTGGTGCCGCGATTTTTATTCCGATTCGTTCATAAACACAACTACACACGTGCAAGTTACGTAAATACATTTACTTTGCAGTATTTTCCCAACTTCCCAACAACGTGGTGATATTGCTGGCGTAGGGAATTTCCCCTACACACAGCCTCGCGCCCACTGCAGTTCATTCTCCTAGATTGAAAGTACAGCACGCTAGTAACGGTGACGGCAATAGAAAGGCACATCCACGGGATCGGTGATGGATAACTATGGGATATCAGAGAGTGATCACTATGGGATGGCAGCGCTGTACACATGTGAGAAGCATTACAAAATATGCTTCTTCGCTGCGCTCGTAGTATACGCATGAAAAACAGTTTCAATTTATTGTAGGACACTCAACAAAAAAAGCTTGGAAAATATAATTTTGTTTCAGAATTTAATGAATCATTGGCGTGGGCCTGTGTTAAACTGCATACGCCGATCGAGAGGGTTTCGCCAACTCGGTAAGCGGCAAGAAATTAATATAAATACTCGGTGCTTTTCAGCATCAGAGGCAACAGAAACCGTATACAAGCACTCCGGGTCCCGGGCGTGTGCATTGAACTACACAATGGGTCGTCCGTTGTGAGTTAAAACCGGATGTCATTCTGTCCACACGCAGTGTTAAAAGATAAACCCGAACCGGTTTAGACTTAGACCGCCTCGCTGGACGGTTTAAGTTTTGGGGTTTAAACCCGATCCGGTCTAACTTTATTTGCGTTCACACGCACAAAAGTTGAACCCGAACCGGTCTAAGTGGACTTAGACCAACTTTAGTACGGCGTGTGAACGACCTCTTATAAGGCTTCTCACTTATTTATTTGTTCATTTATTTATTTTATTACGCATAAAACAGTGCAAGCATAAACGGATGACGAGGATTTTTTTCTTCATTTTTGGATGTTGAGAAAACTCCCCCGAATGGGGAAAAACCACAAGATCAGGTAGGGACTGAAAACCCAATCCACATACAAGGCTCTGGTCTGAGGTGGGATTCCACATCATGATGTGCACAGCTAGGAGTTGTAAAATAAAGTTAGAGATATATTCTAAAGTTTGGCATCCTCACAATCATCAGTCGGCTGCCCAGCATGCAGGCGGACACAAGCTTTCCCCACCCCATCTCAATAAGCACCCACACAATGAACATTCTGAATTGAAATAACCAGTTATTCAAATAAATTAAATTAAATCATTATTATTATTATTGTTATAATTTTTTTCAATTTATTTATTTCAATTTATTTCTTTCATCACAGATTACAAGTTTAAAGTGACAATTGTTTTCCCTTGTTATTACCATAATCTATTTTTCCTTTCAAGGAAACAAACAACTGTTTTTGTTTCTCTCAACATAAACGTGGCAACAACAGGAAGTATGGATTAGGGAAGACCACTTTATTCCCCCATAATATTGAGTAGGCCTAATAGTATTCAATACTGAATAAATGGTTACAAACTTTCCATATGGAAACGCCTCATATCAGTGATTACCTTGATAGAGTTCTTGAGTATCGAGAATGATCTGTAGTTGCTTCCTTATTTCACAACATATGGAATCCGAATTTACAATTGGGTAACAATTTGCAGTAATTTCAGGTTTGATATAATACAAACAATCATTATTTGGAAACATCTGCATTTGCACCAATAAATCTTGGCAAGATGATATAATTTGGCACAAAGTATCCCAATATACATTTGGGTAACAATGTAGATCTACAATCATTGTTGGGTAACATCTACATTTGCACCATAAATCTTGGCAAGTTGAAACTTTTTGGCACATTCAAACCCAACATCTAATTGGGTAACATTAACAATTTCATATTTTATATAATGTTTATCTTTACTCATTGTTTGGTAATCATCTGCATTTGCACCAATAAATCTCAGAAGGTTACAATGTTTTCATCTTGTGTGGTAATTCACCGAAGCCAGTCTATAAATAACGGCATATTGAATACAATGATGTAAATATAGTGGGTACAAAGTTCACTGTTGGGAAAAACTTTTGGTGACGAAATCCTTCAGTTATGCATTGTGCCTGTCACACGCTGGTCCTCCTGATGGTCCAGTGCAGCCTTTACATAAGTAGGACTTCCAGTTGAACAATGGTATTGATATAATACACATGTGATTATCACGAGGCCAGGCCCTGATATGCGCTCCGATCGCAATTCCTCAAATGGAAAAAGTTCATATTTCATCATATGCAAAAAAACAAACAATCGTGACTCAGAAGTGGAATAAACTTTTGGTACAAGCAAGAAATAAACACCATTGTTATATATGATAACAATTTTGAAATGTAAGCAACTGGTTTTCTAATTAGGGGAAAAAAACAAAACCCCACACATATATACCATGGCCTTAATGCCCAATGTGTGGCAGAGAGGAGTGTCCACAACAAATGTTCCCATACTTTAATACCCTTTTCATCTTGTACAGTAGAAGTACCCCCTGAAATCTTCTAAAGAATTCCTGGGATTTCAAGAACACAAAATAAGACACAAGAGGAGGGGGTGGGTGGGCCCTGACACATATCCAGCACCAAATGAATAATGGAGCAATCTCCATGGGTTTTGATGCTGATACAAATTGCAGTGATTTTAAGAGATGTATACCATTTGCATAATTGTCTATCTTTGAGAAACTTAACAAGACTTTGCAGAAAGGTTTTTGAGCAGGGAAACAATTTTTTTTAAATTTTTTATTTAACGTTTTTAACGTTTACTTCTTAAAAACTTTATGTTAGAACAAACTTTCCTAAGAAGTGTATTTCCTCCAACAAATTCATACTGTGCCACAATAGAATGAAGCATTAACATGCACAAAATTCTTCACACATCATGAACTGCTATTTGAGTTTGCTTCTTTTCTTTGTGCCTGGAATTCCACAATGTTTTAAAAAGCAAAAAATAGCTGTTGCAAACTAAACTTAAAAAAATCCCAAGGAACCTGTGGTAAAAATGCAAAAAGTGGCATTCGTGTCACATACCAACAACCCTTGGCAGTCTTTCTTACATACCTCAAGTGTTTCATGGAACTTGTGAGAGGAGTTGAAAGAATGTAACCGGTACCTTTAAATAACTATATAAAAAGGCATTCCTTTAATTTGGATGCATAACATTTACTGAATTACATACAGAGTCTCTTCAAATGAGTAAGCATTATTCTGAGGAATCTTTTACGCCGATTGTAAAAAGCTTGAGGGTTCTTTAGTTTAAACTGAACTGAGCCATTTAACCAATTCTTCTAATAATGTTCTACACTTGAATTGTCTCCCCTCGGTATAATAGAACTTAAATTCCATTATTGAATGTCCTAAACAGTGATGTCTTGAAGAGGCCAGGAGGATTGAAGTGCAATTTAGCTTTCTGAAAGGCACGGTGTACCCTCTTTCGGCAAATTCCAAAACTCGTGATTGAATCGCAAATCGGTAATTCTGATTCGTAGACTTGTGGACAAGTCGTTACATGTTTGTTGCAGCGACCCTCAAGATGCTCTCCCTCATGAGACTGCCAGCTCTGTCATCATGAGAGCAGAAATCTCGGGGGAGCCTGCAGTCTCGCGTGGAAAGCAAAATTACCATTGAGAGCTGTCATGCTATTACCTAATCATAGTGTTAGCCAGAGAGATGTGTTTTTTTTTTTGACACCCTGTTATTTACTTGTAAATGTATTGTAAGTGAACAATTTGGACACCCGGGTTGGAAATTCCCAGCAAATTTAGACACCCATCTATAACATTTTAACAACTTGTACACAAGTCTATGTGATTCGTTGTCGAAGTCTTCGCGATGACTCCACAAAAGAATTCGCAACCTGGCCGCCTCTGATGGCAGACAATCCTTCAACTACAGAAGCTGTGTGTAATCCCCATGAGATTCAGCTGGTGTTTACTCTATATATAACACTATGCTTAATGTAAACTTTGCACCAAAAATAGCACTGGTATGCCAGGGAGGAACCCGATGTCCAATCACATTTCGTGTCCAGTCTCTGAGTGGTCTATTATTGACAGACCAAGGAAAATATCAAGTTAATCCGTAGGGACAGTGTTTAAACACCACTTTGTAATCCTCTTTTAAAAATGGGTATCCCTTCGGAATTAGGAATTATCCAACTGCACTTTACAGACATTAGCTTGTTGACAATATTGCTACAACTGATAAAAAGGCTATTTAGAGGAAAGGTTTTTTGATAAGCTATGTAAGACAAAGGTTGCGTGCTTTATGCTGGATGGAACCAGTTTGCGCTGAACCCTCCTCCCTCCCTCATTTTAACTTGGGATCTCTTAAATTTAACTGAAAATCGTCAGGTTGGTGCTAAACGGTTGTGTATCCTAAAATCTTGTCGCTCGAAACCGTCAACATTTTGTCTTTCCCTTGAAAAAGCCCGAAATTACACACAAAACAGAGATGCTCTGTTTTTGCACGGTGACATTTTCATTTGGTATTTCTTTGCAAATTTGAGATCCAACTTTGTTTGCACTGATGTGACGAATCATCTTTCAGTTTAGGTGCTCAGCGTAATCTAAACATCAAAATAACCCACTGATGAAGAATTCCTGAAATTGTCAACAATCTTTAGCAAGATAATGGCTGAGCTACATCAAGACGCAAGCAAAACATCTTCACCCCGCACTCTTCCATTTACAATCTCGATAAAAACAAATGCATTTAATATTTGCCATATGGATTCTTCCCGTCTCCTATGACAAACAAAAAAAGATTGAGGGTCTCAGACAGACTGACTGTCCTCATCCCTCGAAGAACTTCATTTATTTTGTCCATCCTAAAATGTCCTTAGTGCAGACAGCCATCTACGGCTCATTATAATTGGAAATTTAATTAAAGCAGAGTAGAATCTTTGCAGAAATGCAGAGTCACCGGCCGGCCCGGCTGAAGAAATATCTGCAGCATTTATGCTATTCATCTATGTGGGTTCAATGAAGTGTCACACAATGCCATATAAGGAGAGCTCAGTGATCAGAGCAGAGGATTGGTAGCCAGTCTAAGAACAGAGAGGTTACATACTGGGCATACGTAAATCAGGTGTTTCCAACACCTGGGGGCTAATTTTCCTGCAGCTGTAGTGTTATGCACCCCCCCCCCCCCCTTCAAGAAAAGTTTCAAACATTTTGCAGTTGAAGAAACAGTGGGGAGGGGTCATCAGAGGCTGTGTATAGGCTTATACGTAGATTGGTTTTGCTGATTCACACTAACAGGCAAAAAAATAAAGAAAGATAGGCCTACAATAAAATTCACAGATGAACGTTTCAGCTGAGCCTAAAGGCACTGAACACATTTGGTAATGGTCAACGGCCAGTATTCTCACTTGGTGTATCTATAAACATGTTCATAAGTTGAACTTAATTAGTCATTTGAACTTAATTGGTCAAGTTGCAAGAAAATGATGAAAGAAAAAAAGGCCAGAAGTCTTTTATTATTTTAGTGAGAAATTACCTCTTTCTCAAAAACTATGTTACTTCAGAGGGAGTCTGTTCTCACAATGTTTTTTACTATCAACAGCTCTCAGTTGCTTCAGTGTTACCAAGTACAGTTTTATGCTAATATATATTTTTAGCAATTACCAATTCTGTAACGTTCCTTTAAACAAAACTGTTGTTGAATCCATCCATATATAGCGAAGCTGGTCCCTGCATTCCTGGTTTAGTTTATTTTTCCATCTCTTGGTTTTGTTATATATATAGATCCCAAGATGGCTGCACCACGATAAGGTCTAACCAACATGACTATATCAATCAAGTACATCGCAAAAAGAGCATATATGACTGCTAGCCATATGAGTTAAGTACAATAATGGCCACATGATGATCCAGACCAGGCACGAGGGGAAATTACTCGCTTCTAAATACAGCACTGCCCCAGACAATATGTCTCGCTACTTGTTGAGTGACTAAGGAAGGAAAAAAATGAAGGGGGAAAAAAAAAAAATCTGAACCATGTCAGCCAAGAGTTGCTGTTACATATCTGGGCTCGAGTGGTGTGACAGAAATTACGGTTAGGGTTGACCTAGTATTTAATGTAGTCTTCACAATGAACCCTTGCCTGGTGTGCACGACTGGCGAGCCCAACATAGTGAACTTATCAACTTTACAAAAGGGGAGAATGAAGGTCAAATATTCTATAGTCTAGAGCTGGCGTAGCTACATGGGTGTGAACAGCTGGCCTTAAGGCCCACTAAAGTAACCCTGTACTTGAACCTAGAGAGGGGTGTACACTTACTAATTTGACCTGGTTTTTGCAGCCATGAAATGTCTGGTACCAGTTTTGTGTTCTTGGTTGTAAACACTACACTTTAAACAACAACAATTTGATCAAAGAGTGGATAAAGGGACTCTTTATGATATAGCTGTTTTGTTGATTGTTGATTCAGATGTGTTTATCTTTTCATCTCAAAAGAGAAAGAGAGAGAGAGAGAGTTGACAGTGAAAATGCCAAACAGACAACAGCTGATCTCGCTGGCTGTGTGAGTGTAAGGCCAGGCAACTCATGTATTTTTTTAATTTTAATTTATTTTAAAAACATATTTATCGAGGGTGAGCCATCCAGCATAGCTGATCATTTGGGGTCTTTGCAACATATAAAAATACCTCAAAATCAAGCTCAGACACTGTGTATGAAAATGGAAATAAATTCCTAAAAATTTATAAAATTATAACAGAGCAAACGGACAAAGATAAACGACCCAACAGCCAACCCCCCCCCCAAAAAAAAAAAATTTAGATAAAAATTTATATTAAAAAAAGGACACAAAAAAGGAGTTTTAAAATTTCAAGTTTTTTAAATTTGGACACCTTTTTACAAAATTATGGTTAAAACCCTTACTCCCTTGCCACCAAAATGAGGTTGAAAATGCACAAGTGAATGATTCAATACCATAAAAGACCCCCCCCCCCAAAAAAAAAAAAAAAAAAAAAAAAATAATAATAATAATAATAATAATAATAGAATAAAATAAAAATAAATAAATAAACAAATATATAAAAACAAAATAAAAACATAAACTAATAAATACACAAAATAACTAAATAAATACATACAAAGTAAATGTCTGGTTATGTCACTCGTGACATCGCACATAACTTAGCAATGAAGATTAAATACACATCTTTAAGATCACTCTTAGCCCTTTGTGAAATTGAACCGCGCTTCTAGCACTGAGTGAATGATGTGCTCACATGGGTGCCATTGACTACCAACTTGCAATGACGTCATACACCAAGCACTTTGCATAAAAGCCCCAGCCGGAATATCTCCATCCAGCCTCACCATACTGCTCTCGTATCTCAGGCAATCGGTCATGACAGGCCTATGATAATGAACTTGACCGTTCTGGTTCACTGGTCAGACATTGATACTTATGCTAGGAATTGTGACAAATCTACAAACAGCTCTCTATGGACATTCACTGTCAATTTAAATGCAAAGTAAATTTTTGTTTCTTTTGAGCCGTCCAATTGTTTTAATCCTAGTTGTCAACAATAAAATTAACCTGTAAAAATTTCATTTCAAAAGGTGGTCGCGTTTTTGAGCATGGCGAATATCTCCACGCAGGAAGAATACACCCTTATGACAGCCCCTGCTCAAATGTTTAAAATATAGAAATAAAACAAATGAATTACTTACATTTTAAAGGTAGACCTATGTCCTGATGCAGGGAGTCTTCTTAGATGTTTTGTCAAATCTCTCATCTGAAGATGAAAAAGAAAAAAACAGGCAAACCCTGGTTTCAATATTCAAAGCCTTTGTATAATACCATTTTGTTTTCACCTCTACTAAAAAGAACATTGGAGCAATTTTAAGAAAGAAAACATTAAAAGACTTGCTTTATATGGAGGAAGAACATTGGTACAACTGCTCTGAGTTAGCTTTAAGATTGACAAAACACAAAAACTCACACAAGCCTTTCTTTAAAACATGGAGGAATAACATCAGAGCAAATGTTTGAGTTTGTTTTAAGGAAATCAAACAAGAACTGCTTGAAGCATTGCTTTAAAACCTTAAGGTACAACAACACTAGGTTCAATGATAATGTAATCTCCCTTTTCATTTTGTCTCCAACATTTACCATATTAATATGCCAGAGATCAAACAAAACAACAATGTTCAAGCACTAAGGAGCAATGTTGAGGTAACTGAGGAATTTTACTCATTCAGACTTGAAATGACAAGAAGGTGTAAACTTGGTAAGCCTTTGTTAGAAGCCTGCAGCTTTCGATAGTATAAAGCATTTTGACAAAGGTTTCGCTTCAAAGTAATGCAGTAACGTAAAAAGATGTCATTTTTGAGCTCCAACATTTTAATCTGAGAAGTGTCACTTCACTGTCAGTAACATTTCTCAGATTGACTGTGTATTCCTTAGGGATTATTCCTTCCTGCTTGGTTGGATATAATCACTCCGGATTTTCAGTGATATCTCAAAAATGTGACCTTTTGAAATGAAATTTGTGCATGTTATTTTTTATTGCATACCCATAGTGTGCAGAAACCTCCACTGGAGTAAACTCGTACATCCACATTCATAATTTATAGGATTTAAAAAATCAAACCGATGCAAAAAACCAAAGGTATACTACTTTATTGCCTTTAAAACAGTTTCAAGTAAAACTTCACCCAACTGCCACCGATTTGTCCAACAAATTACCAGGAATGTGTGCCTCAATGATCAATCTTGAGTCTTGTCTCAGTCTGGTTTACAGTGTAACAATCCATATCAATCACACCAACCCTTTTACTACCACACTGTAGGGCCACTTAAGGCAATTAGCGAACCCCACAGGGATTCCAAAACCTATGCAGGGAGAGGAGCCATTACCATGCCTTGTCTGGTTCATCTAAGGACACAATCCCTGCACTGCATGGATTGAAAATGAATACTGCAATATTTACAGAGCGCCTTGTGGAAAAGGCCTCTAGATGCTTCATGAAAACACTGCAGCAAAAAAGTAAGTGCAAAGTAAGCCAAAATACAAGTTTCAAGAAACAAGTCGGAATAAATTATGAGTACTTTTTACCCAAAGATCTAAAAAAAAAATACAAGTACCATAGAAACATACGACCTTCCATTTATAAGGGAACTTGGCTAGGTGATGTAAACACCAAGCTGGCAAAAGCCAATCTCTCTCATTGGTTTAACAGCTATAATGACTATGCATTGCACAAATCAAGAACTTCAGTAACTAGACAGACAATATTTATTCCAGTCATTGAGAAATTAGCAGTTAGCTTGGAAGGACTTGAATGAACCCACAACCTTCTGATTGCAAGTCCTGCAGTCTAACCACTGGACCACACAGTGACCATGTTGTAAACTGCCACGATCAAGATACCAGGCACTCTTTTTAAAGACGAAAATAACCTTAATATCAGCTTTGATAATGGGATGTTTTTAACACCATTAGAAATACCTCACAAACCCTATGTATAGATGTTTAAGTGCAAACTCTTCTTTACATTTGTTTGATGAGCAAAACAATAAACAGTTTTGAATTTTGGCAAGAAGTGCCTGGCTTCAGCAAGTAGTGTCGCAAACGGTAGAGACAGTTCCATCATTACCAAAATTCCATACGTTAATTACATCCCGGCAGAGAGACTTAAATGTAGTTTGGGGTCACTCAGGCTCTTCCTTAATGACTTCTGGAAGCCACTGTCTCGAGACAGGAAAACACTTCCAAACGTTCATCTGAATTAAGAAAAGACACATTTCGATTCTGTAATAACAACATTTTGACTATTGAGCAGCAGTTTCCTTTCTATACCCACTGCACAAAATAACAACATTTCCAGATGTAGTGTTGCTGAAGAAACTCAGAAGTTTTATTATCAGATTCCAGGGGCGAGTATTTCTTCATTTGACAAAACAGGCGAGTACCGGAATCGGGTTCGAATCAACACAGACTTTGTGCCATTATGTACCAATATAGCTGCAGTGTTTACACTGAGGCTGTTTTGTCAAAAGAATTCTTTGCTATTTTTGACACATAACACTTATCATAGTACGAAGTCAGCTATATACTGTGAATCAAAAATAACAAAACAAACATTTATGTACCTATCATTGAAACCTATATTTGTAGCATTTATCCTATTTCTGGGGCAGTCATCAAATAAATGCACACACAATCAAATTAGCAAAAACATAAAAAGAACAACTACAAAAACTACAGAGGACTATGTAGCCTGATGGGTAGCCAAAAAAATTTACTAACAAGAAACACAGTTTCTGTCTAGAGGCTCTCCTACCCAGCTCGGGAAAAGATGCGACATAAGAAGAAAGTGCAGCTATTTCTTCTAAGCATTTTGCTGTCATCAAATTTGACTAAAGAGACAAACCCTCAGCCTTTATTCCCATTATCTGCCCTTACTGTGACCTACATGTACACGAACTTCAGTTTCAAAACAATAAGTCAGTTCAATTTCTCCGAATGACTGATGCTTCACCTTTCTAGGTAAACAAACCCCACATCCAACAAAGCAGCGACAGTGCTGAGTGGGAAAAAATGAAGGACAAAACCTCTTACAAAACCTCTCCAGGGTGAACTTGGGCGGACTTAAAGTAAACTCTATTGCTAGTTGACCTGTCATGGGGGCGGCATAGTTGAAATAGTTTGAATCAATTGTTTGGCAAACCTCCAAAAACACAACGCACCATCGTCTACATCGTCGGTGCTGGAGGGTTCTTGTTGAAACTTCTTGATTTCTTTCTTGGAGGTCTTGGCAAAGATTAAGAAACTTCCGATAACAACTTGTTCCTATCACTTCAGGATATCCATAACAATGTGGGAACAAAATAGCCCTTTTGGGAGTTGATTTTTTGTTTTCAATGAAGAGGAATGTCACAGCGTGCCAAGAATTTGAACTAAGTGGAGTCTAACACCACTCGGCATGCCATGCCAGAAACTTCTATTATATGCAAATTGTTGGAGATGTTTGACCAATACCTAACGATCTAAACTTCTGTATCCGATTCAACTAAACCGGAGTGGAGGCAGGGAGAGTGCTCAATTGTTACAAATTGTTCTTGTTTACTGCAAACAAAGTGGAATTAAAGTAAAAACTGCGGCTGTATGGTGGCGCTGACACCATACACTTTCAAAGTTAACATTGACAACAAATCTGAGAATCTGTTATACTTGTTAATTCTACAAGGGGATAAATTCATGTTTTAGGTCCTTATTGTCAGTTTGAGTTTACACTCTTCTAAAAAGTAGCCAAGAGGGCTCAAACTTTGGGGGGTAAACTATACACACAGTTTCACAAATAAATTGTTTTTATTTCAACAAGCATCAGAAGATTTATCTCATTTGTCTAATGGGTAAGAATACTTCAATAAAACACAGAATGAAAAAGATCTGTGCCCGTTGATTTGATTCAAGGTCAACACTTATAAATAATTTTATTTTAAAATATTTTAAAATTAAAGATACACCATGGTAAACAGAAACGTGACGTCAAAGTTCGCTTCGGATCTGCATTCGCAGAAAGTATGACCCCCAGCTTTAGTGTAAAACTAAAAGACATATCCAACCAACTCTACAGTCAAGAAGTATTATATTGCGTGTGATGACTAAACCAGTTGGCCACTAATGTAAGCTCTTTACCTTGACTTTAATAGCAAACTTGACCTACCGAATTGTATGACAGCAGTGTCCTTCCTCTATGATGATACAGACTCCATCAAAGTACGACTTACTCATAGTCAAGGATTGCTTTAAGGGGATATGTGTCACGCCTTCCTAGGGGCCAGTATGCCCAAAATAGCACAACCAACTGAATAATGACTATGTCTGACTTGATAAAGGGGGTCACTAGAAAGAGGAGGAGGGGGGTAGATCCATCGTAAGTTCAAGGCAGTGTCAAAGGGTTCGGAAAAAGCACCTGATTATGAGCTGTGTTGCATAAACCATTTTGATTCTGATTTCTGACGAAATAACCACGATATTTGAGCCTTATAAATAACTTCTTAGATAAAGTTTGCCTCCCTGATAGGAATCTGGCCACTTAAGAATATTTTTTACGAAGTGCGTTTAAGCTGGGCCTTGCAGCATTTTTGGGGTCAAGACATCCTCAGTATCTGATTAAGAGTTCAGATTCAAAGATGACACCTTTCCTTTCTTCGTAAGATTCCTGAAAACTCTGTTTAATGTCTACTCACAAACAGGTCAAACGAAACAAAAGAAATGAAATACGTAAACACGGCTCAAGAATTTCAACGATTTTCAGCTTTGAAAGTACTTGTAGGAAGTAGGTCACTTTCACATTTCAAGATGCTTAGCTAGTTTCTTAAAGTTTTAAAAGAAAGTAAACAACTAAACTTGAGTAAATCAGCTGTTCATTAGTAAATTAATTTTTCAAGCAAAATATTTAAAAGACCAAAATAAAAGGTCACCATAAAAAATGAAGCACTTCAACAGCTGTTCACCTTTAGGACAAAGTGAACGTCACAACTGAACTTTTATCGAGTCAAGTCTTGGCCACAAAATGTTAACAACAAAAAATCTTTGCCGCAAAATTACAATAATCACATTTATTTCAATACTATTAAATATCCATTTACGTCCGTAATTACTTAACACTATTGTTAGAATCTGAAAGGGTGAACGCCGAATGACATCCAAGACTGACGTTAATAGATTGGGTTTCAAACTGCAACGACGATAGTCATTCGTCCCCTAACAAAAGGAAGCTTCGGTTGGGTGTCACCCTCAGCATCTTGACTCCGAGCACGTCTTGGATTCACCCTTCAGCTAAAGGCAGTCGGCTCAGCTTCAAATGTCAACATTCTTTCTACTTGACCAGTAAAATGTTTTCCAAAAAAACAACATTTCAGATCTCCATGGCAGCGTGAACTGGGGGTTTTACTTTGACCTTAAAAATATAAAGGGTAAAGTGTTTGTGCCTAGGTATGACCCCTTCAAAATATCCTTCTAAGGGAGAGGACAAAAAAACCTATTCAGAATCAGTCGCAGAGTAGCTCGTTCTAAAACAATTAAAAAGGGATCAAACTAAAAATAGAAAGGGATTTGTTTGCCAACCTAAAGACCTAAAGACCTACGGGCTATGGTAACATTTTGCGCCCCCAAAAATACTGCGCCACAAATAGTATTTATAAGCCAATTGACCTTTAGCTGAGTAAAATGGAGATTAAGTGCAGTGACAATTAACTGCGTTTCATAGAAATTATAAACTGTTTGTTTAGAGGTTGGAAATATGTTCTAAAAACTGCAGCTGGTTTTTTTTGGGACCAGATGTTGGCCCTTAGTCAAGTTTCACAAACAGCAGTTTTTATTTTATTGTTCATGCGACCCTCATCATGTAGGTAAGTTAAAAAAATCAGTGGCGAGTCCAGGAGGTGCAGAAAAATCCTGCCCTCTGTTACTCATGGAAGATAAAGCCAATTCGTCCCGATTTAATAAAGGGTGGGTATACCTCTGGTAATCACTTCAAAAATTAATGTCCCTAAAAACTTCCTTGGTCTCTAAAGAGTGGAGAGCTGTTGATGCTATAAAACATTGTTAGAAATGATACCCTTTAAAGTAATGTACTTTTAGAAAAAGAGGTAATATTTTTCACTGCAAAGAATCTGAGAGAGGCTTCAGGCATGAAGCCATTCTGAGATGTCTGAAAGCACATATTACTCTGCAAAAAAGGGTGATTTTTTCATTCATTTTCTTGCAACTTCGATGACGTTTGTGTTTTGTGTTTTACAAAAAATACCCAAACCCTTTAATGACAGACTATAGGCCTAAATGTCAAATACTGCAAAAAACAATGACCAGCATATTCCAATAAAACAAAGAACAATTAGCATAGATGCCAGACAATAACGAGACGGTAATGTCTGATTAGGTCCCACCTAGTGACCTAGACAAGTCCAATTAAATCTGTGTAAAAACTTGACGAATAATTATATGGCAATCAGTTATCGCTGATGACGAATTGTATCATTGTTCACACGTCTTTGAGTTTTCTCAGCACCTTGTGTTTTTTTGTATGTTGTTTTTGTGGTAGAGTCTATAATTTTTAATTAATTTTCTTCTTTCCCTTACACCGATGTGTATTATGCACTGTATACTCACAGTACTTTCCAGAGTTCTGTGGGGAAAAATCCACAGGCAAATCACTCAGGTTGGATTCAAACCCTCGCCCTTTGCATTGCTAGAGCAGATGTCTTACCACTAGACCACTGAGCTAGCCCGGTGGCTAGAGGCAGTTCGAATCCTATATGTTAGCATCGGGTTACACATTGATTTATTTGGTGTTAGTTTTTGCATTAGGGATAAAGAATTTGTTACAGAGTATACATTCCCTAATACACATCGGTGTAAGGGTAAAAACAAAATATACTCCCCTGATGCAAAACTAACATCTATAATTTTAAATCAATTTGTGTCAAAACACAAATGAACAAAATTTACTGGTATTTTTTAAAGCTTATTCAAGCTTTTATAGCTTTTCAATTAATGTGTGCCAATGAAATTTTTAAACAAAATTTAGTGTGCTTTTTAATTGAAAGACCTATTTTCCTTGCATTTAACATATTCAAACAAAATTTGATTAATTAGGGGCCAATGCTTTCAAAATTGTATCCACACACTTTTTTTTTTTTTATGAACCAGTTAAAAATTATGAGAAAATGTCAGAAAGATACTTGATTTATTCCAAGCAATCTGCCACGTTTAAACTGATTGGATTCTTATCTCCAACTAGTATTCTACTTGCACTTTCTTTACGTACGTCGTTGTGTCTTCCCGACCAGAGGTAAACAATCTATAAATACAAATAAAACACAGTATGATGGGTTTTGGGCAACAGGATAGCTTGCCTGTAACGATGTTGGTGCAGTAAGCCTGGATCTATCAGGTTTCATTGCTAGTAGGCTAAAGACGAAACGTAGGGGAGTGGGGGTTGTTGCCTGTTTTTGTGTACGTGGTAGCGCACGTGAAGACAAAATAACAACTTGTTTTGCACTTGTGTTGTTTTGAATGCCGTCCTTGTCAAGTGTTAATACATCAGGAAGGAAGCGTAAACAAAAGTTGGAATGGTAGTACTTATTTGCTATTATGGATCGAGTAGTCAAGCACGTCCACAGGAACCATTCCGTTGAACCGCTGGAACATTCTATCGAAACATTCAAAAACACTAATTATTTATTCACTTTTTCCATAGTGGTGCAAAACGTAAGCACACGAAGAGGGCATGCTTACCCTCCAGTGCTCACCGTATGAAAATAAATGACGTAACAATGTAAATTCAAGGTGATCGCGCTTAAGATGGCTGCTTAATTTCTTGCTAACATGTGAAATATGCTTATGCTTTAGCAAATTTGCCTGCTACAGTTAGCAAAAAAATTTGCGTACCGATTAGCAGTGCTATGAGGTTGGGCCCAGGATTGCTCTTGTACATTCAGCACACTTGTGCATTCTAACATCTGTATCTGTATTGTTAATTGAGCCGGCAAAAAAAAATGTATAAAGACACATCACACCAGCTTTGCGCATTGTGTGGATGGGATGGCTTAATTTTTGAAGTGCTTAGTGAGAGTGTCTTTGAAGATATCTAATGAGTTGCTGGAAATCACACTACTGGGTAAGGCGTTCCAGTCCTTGATGGTGGCCGGAAAAAAACTGTTGCAGTAGATTTTGGTTGAGTGACGTATTTGATGGAATTGGAGATTGTGTTTTCTGGAGGGTCAAGTGGAATGTTGTGCAAAGTCTTAAAGAGGGATTTCATAACGCTTTATATTAGGGATCCAACAGATTGCAGGCATGTGTGCCCTAGCAACGATCTTTTGAGCCTATAACGTACCGAACTTTCGAGATGCTCCCTAACAGTTACTTAACCAAATCAAAATTGCATTTTTAGAAAGAGTTATTGATAATGTGGTTAAGAAAGGTGTGGTCAGTAACTGAACCAAATTTAGTTAGGACTCGGTGAAGCTTGGCTTTTGAAGCCATCTCCCCTCTAATCCTGTTGACAGACAAGAGACAGAACAATGGAGTAAAAAGATAGGAGCATTATGATTTTTTTTTTTTAAGGTTTCAAGTTAATATGTGGAGGTTGGGTTAGATCTTAATTGGTTCATCTGGAACATTCCAAAGTGTGACACTGCCCTCGACTAGCCTAGACCATTTTTAGATAATAATGTACGGTTGAAGAAAACACAATTAAAAACCCAAGGCCTATGAAGACTGCTATGGTTATGCGTTGATTATCACACGTAGACTTGACAAAATTGGGATATTGATTGATTTCTAAATTTGTTTATCTGGACCATTCCAGAGTGTAACACAAGATCATTAGACAATGATGTATGCTTGAAAAAAACAAAAACATATGATAAAAAGTTAATCAAAGAAATAATTATAAGTTAAAGCCATTGGACCCTTTCGGTAAACAGTATTGTCCAAGTCCCACACTTCGTGTATCACAACTTATATATAAAATAACAATCCTGTGGAAATTTAGGCTCAATCGGACATCGGAGTCGGGAGCAAATAACGGGAAAACCCACTCCTGTTTTCGCGCGTTTCGCCGTGTCTTGACATGTGTTTATAACAAATCCGTAATTCTCGTTAACGAGAATTTATATTGTTTTACCGTTTTCTCAAAAAGTAAAGCATTTCATGGACTAATATTTCAAGAGAAGTCTTTCACCATTACCTTCTGTAAACCCTGTAAATTATTTGTAAATCTGTGAACTTTTTTTTTTTTTTCTGTACCGAAAGGGTCCAATGGCTTTTAATAAGATTTTTTTTTTTAATATTTGGAGATTGCATGATTTCTAGATAGGATTGTCTGGAATATTCCAGAGTGCATACTGCTCTAGACTAAACTATTTTTAGAGAAGGATGTACAGTAGAAACCCAACCCCCCCCCAAAAAAAACAAAAAAAAACAACAAAATGGCCCCCATGAGGACTGCCGTAATTATGCGTTTAGTATCACACGTAGACTTAAAAACATTTGATTTCTTAATTGGGTCATCTGGAACCTGGACAAGAGTGCAACCTGGACAAGACCATTTTTAGAAAACGGTTTACGATTAAAATTTACAAAAAAACAAAGACCCAGCACTCATTAGGACTACTGTTTAATATCACACGTAGACTAAAACCAATCTGGGTTGAAAGACTTCCAGGATGTTAAGAATCCTGCTGAGAAGGAAACTTGGAAAAAAAAAAAAAAGACTAAAATAAACAAAAAATTGTTTGTTCAGACGGCCACTTGAAGTGAAACTTGCTGTTTTGTGAATGGCAATGAGTCACATGAAAGTTGAATGGATAAGGAAAAAAGTTCACATATGCATCAATGTGTAATTAAGTAGGATTTGAAACTTTGCATGATGGAAATACGATAACGTTTGCAGTAACACCATGTGGTTGATAATCTCGAAATGAGTTGGGGGTGTGAACAAAACCTGTTGGTTTCAACTCGACCGAACGGATTGAAACGTCAAGCTAAAACCAACAAAAGACTATTCATTTTGGTTTTACCTTTAAATACTGATGTATGTCAGCACTGTATACTCATCTAGGCATATTACTCGGGTGGGATTCAAACCCACGACCTTTGCAATTCTAGAGCAGTGTCATACCAACTAGACCACCAGTGCCTGGTAGCAAAAGGCAGTTCGAATCCTACGTTTTAGCAGGGGGTACCGCAACGATTTAATTGATGGTAAATTTGCATCGGGTATAAGGAATACTTTACCAATGTGCCCCGATGTGTGTTAGCACTGTATACTCAGTACTTTCCCTGAGATCTGTGACAAAAGGGCATGGTACAAATTTTAAAATTCTAAAAAATATTTAAACACTGATTCTTTATCAAATGCAGACATGGAAGGTGGTTGGGGGGGCAGTTAAGGAGTTGAATGTGTTGATGCAGTTCACCAGAAGGTTAAGTGGTTTATCTGTGCCGTCTTAAGATGCAGCATAGAGTGTCTTGTAGGAGTGATGTGTGTGTGGGATGCAGATGGGTTTGCTCCTCGTGTTGAGGATGAGACGGAGTAAGTGGGAGGCTGACTGGCTCAAGGGAAGGACTTGAATCATAGGAGACAAACAAGTTGATACAAGATGACTAGACGTCAGCTGGAGGGATCGATTGGTTACTCACAATTTAATGAATGACTCCTATCTTCGATCAGCGCAGTTATTTTGTATAATCTTTATAAGGGTCTGGGTACATATTACAGATTGTCCACAGACTTACATTAAACTTAAACAGTTGGAAGATAACGATAGTAGAAAACTTCCCTTAAAATATTACTTGCTGAGGTGCTGTACTTTTTGACAATGTCACAAACAATTATTTTAGTCTCAGTTTTAGCATGTAAAAAAGTATTAACCAGTTATGGTAATTTAATATCCAAAACTGGTTGTTACGTTTTTACATGCTAAAATAATTTTCATCTCACTGCAGACTCAGACGAAAAAATTTCTGTGACATTGTTTTACTCATTTCTCAAAAACCACAGCACCTCAGCAAGTAATATTTTAAGGCACTCTTTCTACTATCATTATCTACAAGCAGTGTAAGTTTAATGTAAATGTGTGGACCTTATGTTTTGTGTTAAAAAAAGTACCCAAATCCTTTAAAAACAATGCAATTTTACCTCAGCTACATGATGTTTCCAAAACTAGAACCTCCAAATACAAGCAGTCATCCATTCATTGTATGTTTTTAAACCTTTTAAATGCAGCCCCCAGTCCCACTAATAATGCATATTTCTGTGTCAGCTCATCCATTTTAAAATCTTGTCAATTGCTTTTTTGTCTTGAGAAGAAAAAATGGGTAGGGATGCTCCTCATGCATTTCTTGTTTCCTTACTTAAAGGAACACGTTGCCTTGGATCGGTCGAGTTGGTTTTTTTTTAAAAGCATTGGTAACCGTTTGTTGTAAAATGCATATGGGTAGAAAGATGTTGTAAAAGTAGAATACATTGATCCACACAAACATATGCCTCAAAATTGCACAGTTTTCCTTTTACTTCGTCGACTAACACGGTAGGCCATTTATGTTGACTCCCATAAATGGCCGATTGTTTTAGTTCGCAAATTTGTGTAGATCATTGTATTCTACTTTAAAACATCTTTCCAACCATGCATTTTGAAAGACACGGTTGCAAACGTTTTTTATAGACCAACTCGTCCGATCCAAGGCAACGTGTTCCTTTAATACAGTGCTATAGAATGAAATATCAGGATGTGTAAAAAGAAGTTGTGATTTTTGCTGCTAAGTGGGAACAAAGCCAACACCAAAATAACTTAAAACAGATGTCAGCTCCTTTGACCAATACAAACACGGACTTTTTATCTATTTAGTCTGGTGGGAAGTCCCCTATTTAAAACCCTTCTTATTACTTTCCGTGTTGGTTTGAAATTAAACAAATAGGAACTGTGTCTTTGTAAATTCTACTCTCTGCCAATGTTTTGATTCTCTATGCTATTTTTAGCGATGCGGAGAGAGTGGTGGTTTTGGTTGTAAAAACTGGCAGGGAAGGAGTTTATATTGAGGCATTTATAGGGAAGATATAATACATTTGGTAATCACTTTTAAAATTAATGCAGACATTTTTTAATCATTATTTTCTGCTTAAAGACACTAGACACTATTGGTAATTGTCAAAGACCAGTCTTTTCACTCGGTGTATCTCAACATATGCATATAATAACAAACCTGTGAAAATTTGAGCTCATCGAAGTTGCGAGATAATAATGAAAGAAAAAATACCCTTGTCACACGAAGTTGTGTGCTTTCAGATGCTTAATTTCGAGACCTCAAAATCTTATTCTGAGGTCTCAATATCGAATTCGTGGAAAATAACTTCTTTCTAAAAAACTACATTACTTCAGAGGGAGCCGTTTCTCACCATGTTTTATACTCAACCTCTCCCCATTACTCGTTACCAAGTAATTACCAATAGTGTCCAGTGTCTTTAAGCAGCTTTATTGAATTGGGCCCTAGTGGGAATTCCCCTATTAAAATCCCTCTCTTTGGATCCGTGTAATTTGGAAAAAAAAAAAAAATAGGAACAGTGTCTTTATTAATTCTGCGTCTGGCAATGTTTTGATTCTCTATGTTAATTTTTAACCATGCTGACAGTAGTTGTTTTGCTTGTAAGAGTTGTGAATGGGAAGGAGTTGATTTTATTGTGGAATTTCAAGGGAAGGTTTACGTTTGGTAATCACTATGAAAAAAATGGCAATAGCAAATTTGGTTACAAGCCTACAGCAGCTTTAGATAGTATAAAGCATTTTGAGAGTCATTTCACTTTGAAGTAATGTGGTTATCCTGCTTGACAAATATCTTTACTATAGACGATGTGACCTCTGACGTCACACGAAAACCATAACATGATTCGCGCGCATACCGCCGGGCAAAACCTTTGTGTTTTGGCAGCCAGCTAGAAAGTGTACGCAATCTTACTGTGACTGCGCAACTCAGTGCCCGGCGAAACATGACGTATAGAGTGTTTTGTCAACAGAGGGCGGTTTGAATGTAAACATAGGTCACATCGTCTATAAAGCAATAACTGAGGGGGGCACCAGTCAGAACAATGTAAACTTATGAAATTTTAGCCGGTTACCTGTTTCTGCTAAGCAACACTTTTCTGTGCTTAGCAAGTTTGTAATACGTATGCCTACAGGTTTTTATGAAACTGTCACATGTACAATTTGTGACTGGTGTCCTGCTAATTGTTGCTAAGCATCACAATTTTTAAGCAAAATGTTCTGCTAAAACAGCTCTATCAAATTAAGCCCCAACGAGGGGCAGTACCTTGGAAGTGATTGTGCTTTGCTGATATTCAGATTTGTTGTAAACCTTTTTCATTGCTAAAAACTAGTTCACTGTTTTATACTTATTTATTTACTCATTGTTTTGTATTGTACTTATTATTTGCAATATTTGTATTATTAATTTATGTAACATTACTTACATATTACTTATCCCGTTTTTCTATCTTCTTCTCTTTTTGGGTGGGGGAGGGAGGGGGATGTGACCCATGACGCTAGGAGCATGACTAGTATTGACCAAGCAGTCAAAGTAGATACGCTGGATTTGATTTCATGTGGGTTAAGATGTTTGCACCTACACAGTGTAGGAGGAATAATTCAGCATGGAGGAGGTCTACAGACAGGTCACCTCGAGAGGCGTCGTGTGAGGGGCAGAGAGGCAGGGGCTGAGGAGGAGAGGGGCCTCGAAGATGGGATAGGGGAGTATAATGAGATTGCAGGGGGTGAGGAGGAGAGGGGCCTCGAAGATGGGATAGGGGAGTATAATGAGATTGCAGGGGGTGAGGAGGAGAGGGGCCTCGAAGATGGGATAGGGGAGTATAATGAGATTGCAGGGGGTGAATCTGCAAAGGAGAGGAATGATGGAGGGAAGTGTAAGGGGTAGCATCTTGATTTTGGGGATGATGGAGAAGTAGGAAAACTTGATGGGTTTGTAGACTATTGAACATAAAGCATAAAGGGGGCATTTAAAGGCATTGGACATTATTGGTAACTATACTCAAAGTAATTGTTAGCATAATAACTTACTTGGTAATGAGCAATAGAGAGCTGCTGATAGTATAAAACATTGTGAGAAACGACTTCGTCTGAAGTAACGCAGTTTTTGAGTAGGTAATTTCTCACTCAAATATTAAGAGACTTCAGGCCTGAAGCCTTTTAAAGGCATCAGAAAGCACACAAAATTGTGAAACAAGGGTATTTTTGAGTCTAAGATTTTCACAGAATTGTTTTTTAAGGCATATGTTGGGATGCACCAAGTGAGGATACTGTTCTTCGACAAAAGGTGTCCAGTGCCTTTAAGAGGCACACTGCAGGCCAGCAGATGAGAAGACTTTCTGATTGTCTTCTTTTTTTTTTTTTTGGGGGGGGGGGGGGGAGGGGCGGCACATGAAAGAATATGAGACTGGGAACAAGAGGGCTTTAGCTTAGAGAGGATCAAGAGAATTGTATTGAAAGGCTGTACCGCAAGGAGAGCATGGAGGTCTATTTCTACATCCATGGTAAGAGGTCTATTTCTACCTCCATGGTAAGAGAGAGAGCCCTAGAGGCTGATGGATCAGGAATGTAGTAAGAAGAACTGAATGATAATAACGTGGTGATGGGGGAGGATTATGTCAGTGAAGGGGCTACAGGTGGAAATAAAGGAACAATACAGTTCTAACTAGATAGAAAAGAAGCTTTGTGCCGAGTGAGGGAAAGATTGCAGACTTGGGTATATGAAGGAGGGGCTTTGTATCCAAGTATTCATAAAAACACCCTTTTTAATTTTGACTGCAACATACATTGAAAAGTCACGAAGATAACACAGAAGAACATGCCAGCAGATTTCTTTACTGCGCCCGATATAGGGGGCGGGGGGGGGGGGGGGGGGTAGGAAGAGCTAGGGGTTGCCCCCATTGTTCCCAATTTAATACATTATTTTCCCCTTCAGCGTACATAAGAATCCACACCCCTGCCTAAAATCCTCTCAGGAATTCCAGAGATGTCAAGCACACAATGATTACACAATGGGAGGGGGTGGGGTACCACTTTGCTCCATATAAAACACCAAGTGACTTTTTTGGTCAACAGAGACCGGTCAAGAAAACAGTCCGGTCCCATTCCATGCAATCAGAAACGGTATTTCTAGGCACTAATGCATGCCAGGAACATGACAAATGGTTGCAGGGGTCGATTTAACAAAGAGTTAGGACTAGTCCTAATATTTAGGATTAGTCCTAGGATATGTTAAAAACTTAAGGCTAGTCCTAAGTTAGGTCCCAACTTGAGATAAGACTAGTCTTAACTGTTGAAGATAACCCCAGGGTCTACATTGGGGACTATGGAAAGGGGGACGGGGAGGGGGAGGGGGGGTGAGTCGCAATACACAAGCTGGCTGATTCATACTCTCCAAGGACGGCTGGTGCCTTGAAATATCTAAATATGGTCCCTCTCTCGCAAGACCGGGCATAAAAATACATCTGACATGGTGACTCGATGCCTGAATCACGTCTTAATCACGGTGTTGTGTAAAACCAGTCTCAGCCTGGATGAGTCAATCCTATTGCAATTACCAAAGGTTAACCATCGCCTTCTTTAGGCTGTGGTAATTATACACACATAACAGAGCACCCAACCACCCCCGGTCACTGCATTCCTTTCTCCTTTATAAAAATATATAATAGTTTGGTAACACGTCTGATGGGTTCACACCTAAAGATTGCTCTCTCAACCCTGTATGCTGTTGACCTCATTACTGGCTTAATAAGACGGTCGGCCGGGCATCATTATGGTGAGACTAACAGTCAAAATACACTGATTTTGGCGGACCAAGTGTATACGCACACAGCATTGTAGATTTATTTGTTTGTGCTGTGTGTCATTCAACTGTGTATAATCTACACTCGTCTGATTGTGGCTGGGCTTTTTGTTATCCCTTCACTCCTTTCTTCACCTGCGATGAGAGGTCCGTGTGGAATCTTGGATGACGTCTTTGGGTTAATTTGCATGGCTGAGGCTTGAATAGGCTCCCATGTTATCTCTCACACTCTGTGTATTCAAGAGCCCAGGGAAAGAGACGAAAACATGTAATGTGTTACGCACATCTCAGCGACGACGTAGACAAGAATGTGAGAGGCCCCCCGCTGCAGGGAAAATCTAATCTTTGTAAAAATGAAGATTGACTCGACTGTGAAATGAGATTATAATTTTTTATATAAATATATAGAGACCCTACGGAATCACCTCCCAGTTTTTAAAATCAGTTGCACTTTCATTATGTTAATTTGAACATGAAGTTAGTAGTAATAACTTTATTTCAATTAGAAACTGACGGAAAAAGAAACCCACAACAATTCAGAATTTATATCTTGGGGCTATTTTTTCCAATAAGGATTTCATTTTTGCTTTTTTACTGCTTGTTATTTTGCATGTGTTTACTGTTCAAGTACAACAACAAAATTGAAACACGTACAGTTCACGATTTAAAGGCAGTGGACACTATTGGTAATTACTCAAAATAATTATTAGCAAAAAACCTCACTTGGTAACGAGTAATGGGGAGAGGTTGATAGTATAAAACATTGTGAGAAATGGCTCCCTCTGAAGTAATGTAGTTTTCGAGAAATAAGTAATTTTTTATTTTTTATTTCAAGACCTCAGATTTAGAGTTTGAGGTCTCAAAATCAAGCATCTGTAAGCACACAACTTCATGTCATACGGTGTTTTTTTCTTTCATTATTATCTCGCAACTTCAACGCCCGAATGAGCAAAAATTTTCACAGGTTGTTATTTTATGCATACGTTGCGATACACCAACTGTGAAGACTAGTCTTTGACAATTACCAATAGTGTCCAGTATCTTTAACCAGGTTATAGGGGGCCCCAAGGGAAACAAGTCCACATTATTGGCTTCCTGTGTGCTATCCTTTGATAATTGTGTGCGCTTTTACTTTCTTGCTTAATTTCTCAGTACTTTCAATTATTCATTTCAGCTTTTATCCTAATATTACTTAGTAATTTTTATGCCTTATTAAAATCAAATCAAAATCAATTTAAAAAAAATTCTTTTTAAAGTTTTGATTTAAAATCAAGCTGGACATAAATGCTCAAATGTGAATAACTGATGAAGCTTGTTCCTTCAAATGAAGATTTGTTCCTTCAAATGAAGATTTGTTTCTTCTTATTTTTATATCTATGGAAATAAAATTAGCGCGTGTTGCTTCCCAACCAAAATGGCTTATGGTATAAATCCAATGGCCTGACGATTCGACCCTAGCCGAGTTCATCTCAAAGGCTAAATGAGACTTTAAAAAACTCTCTTAGAGTCAAAATACCAGGCTATTCTTAAATCGTTAAAACCATAAGAACCCTCAGGAAATTTGGTGAGGATACCTATGAAGACCTATGAATGCATAATTTAAATGTTGCGGAAAAACCCAATCTACAAGCAAGGCTTCAGTAAAGACACTTCTACTATTGAAAAACAAACTGCACTGGTTGGCATGGAAAGCCGAATGTTAGCAAAAACATCAATTGTAATGTGGTTACCAAATTCAATATTTCTGCAAACAACTCGGGCTGTGACAGGCTGTAATGTGGCAATAAAAAAAGGTCTACCTATCAGGCCTTGAACCTCGCTCTTAAAGGGGGACAGCAATTTCGTTCTTGTAAGGGGCACTCTATATGAGGCAAATGTAAATTTGTATTGGAACTTTGCACAGGCCATTACAGCAAAAGCACGGGGCACCACGGCAATTGCTGTAGCTGCTGTTGGGTTATTTCGAGGTCGGGTCTATAGTCGTGTCCGAATAAATTTGGCTTGGACATTGGTCATTATGACTCATATGCGGCTTATGAAGCCAGACTTGGATCTCGGTTCACTGAGGCGAACAGGCAGGCAAGAAAACCACTGCGCCAAACTGAATCCTATTGTATTCCTAGACAACTTTGTAAACTCAAGTAACCTTTTGGTGTCTTGTAGCTCGAAAACTCAGACAACCTCCAAGTTGCTGCTATGGTTTTCAATAAAACATGTTAAGATGGAATCAGTGTCTGTCTGGCAAGGTCTATGAGTAATACAATAACTCTATGTCCAGTTCAAAGAACTCCAAAGAATAGAAAGACAAAAACAAGGGAAAGACAAAGCTACACGGTTTTAAAACTGGAAGGAAATTACGGGTTTCTAACGGATGCATACGTAACAAAGGGCTACTGTCACTTCTTTAACAGCTGATTTTCACTGAGTATCTTTCCGTTGTAAAAAAAAAGAGAAAGAAAAAAAAAAGGAAAGAAAATAAAAGGGAGGAAATGACAGGATTGATTAGCACAATGGAAACAGTCTAAAAAACCTCCACTGGTATTACACATACATGGGGATGATGACCTTGTATAGAGATAGACTCTTGCTGTACTCTGGGTGTACTTTGACAGGAAATAATGCAGTCATTTTGATTCAATTAGTTTGAATCTGAAGTCTACACAGACCATGAAGAAAAAATTTCTTGAAACAAAAATATAAAAAAAAGGTTTGTGACCCGAGGTATATCAGAGTCTTTCTTGAAGGCTCAGTTTAATTAAAGTTTCTAACAAACCTAGGAAAGAAAGAAATGTATTACAAAGAAAATTGATTTAAAAAAAGTATATTTAAAACAAATTGGCGACCTGAGGTTTCAACCCTAGCAAAGGCTAAGAAATATTTTCAACAACATTTATTTTGTGCTGTCGCCATAATTAAGTTCAAAGGCGCACTACAATTGATAGACAATTGTAAATTGCTGACAATATTAAATTTTCTGAATTCTGGACCAAAAATACTTTCCAACTTCTGATTTGTTTCTGTTTCAGAATAACTACAAAATAATAAAACAACATTTTGCACAGGCACTATCATGGCAGCTTATTTTATTAGTGCACAAATAGAGTGCAAACCACTGCAAAATGACCTTTTAATCAATGAACCATTGCTTTGTCGGTGGCGACCAAAAATACTTTAAATTGTTTAAATATACAAGATTTGCAAAGAGTTACTCTTTACGTCACTGCTGTTAAAAACAAAACAAAAAAACGATGGCACTGTTTTTCACTTGTTTACTACAGGTATAAAGAAACACTGTTGTTTGTTTACATTTTGAATGAGAGTAAACATCCCACAATGTTTTCCACAACAGCTACGGCAGCATACATGTACAATTTCAGGGTCAACATTGCAATGCTACACTGCTCATCTATTTTCTAAAAACAAAAAAGTACGGTTTGAGACCAGCAAGCAGCATGCAAAAATTCTGTAGTCAGCAAAAGGGTCACAGTCTGGTGAGTATCAAGGCAAAGTACGGAATTGCACTTTTTCTCTCTAAATACCACATAACCAGCTGGGCATATCTCCCACTCCCTGTCAAACCAATCAGAGTTGAGTTTTTGATGCACCTGACCTTCCTCCCCCTGTAAAAGAAAAAATAGTTCCGTGCGACTGGCTGATTTGGCTGGCTGGCCTGGGTTGAAAATGATGCACATACCATGTCCTGAGAGAGAAGGGTCAGAAGCTGACACAGTTTCAGGATGATTTTCTTACCATGGGGGGGGGGGGTCAGTTTTTGAGAGTCTCAAACTGAATGTGACTTTCTATACCTTTTTTTTTCTTTCTTTATCTTGATTGTACACAGTAATGATAAGTTATTTTTGGAAGTAATGACTGTTCTGCTGTTTGGACTAACATATGCTCTGTTTTAAAGCAAAAGAACGTTTGGTATTTGGAACCATTTGATTGTTTTTAAACGCTAATTAAATGTAGGGATGCAGACTAACCTGCGAACTATTTCAAAAGGTGGTCGCGTTTTGAAAAATCGCTAAAAATACAGTGAGTAAATATGGCTCAGCGGGGAAGAATATTTCCTAATAGGAATAAACCATCTGAGAAACCTAATACTTGGTAATGCTTGTCAGACTCAACTTTGGGGATAAAAGCTGATTCTTTTTGCATCACCACATTACTTCAGAGTTATGTTTCTCAAAATGCTTTATACTGTCGAAAGCTGCTTCAGGCTGCTAAACCCAAAGTTGTTGACATTAATGTTAAGAGTGATAACCAAAGGTATATATCTTTCCTTTGAGCAGACCTTCAGACATTTTTTTTTCTCTGGGAAAAAACCCAACAGCTTTTACAATGGAAACTGCTTCCTTCTAGGGTAATATAAGCTGAAAATTATAAGACATTTACGGCCATCACGATCGATCTTTAAAACGTGGAACAGCTTCAGAATGTTTGGATAACATTTAAATTTCAAATAATATTTGAATAACTTTCTTTCTCACGGATAAATATAAAGAAAAAAACCTGAAAAGGGTCACTGACCTAACTAAGGCCATATCCGAATTGGTTGCTTTGAAATCTAAATTTCACTATTAACAGACAGGTGCCCCTTTAATAAAAAGGAACACTGTCTGGCTCTTACAAGACTAGATCCGAAGTAGCAGGCCTAGATGTGAGAATCGCTCAAAGCTCTTTAACCTTTCCCGTCTGCGAGGGTTGAAGAATATCTAGTCGTGTGTTTCAATATAACGGGACAGACCACCATGTCTAGCCTATAAAACGCTCAATACCATTACATTCAAAGCTTGAATATTTAATAAAATTTGATTAATGCAAAAGTACAAAAACCTTCACAAAAGTCTTTACAAAAAAGAATAACAAATTTTATTATTATTTTTCTCTCCAAAAGCGCATAGTTATATGAGCTTTAAACAATAATTTTCTGGTTTGGGTAAAACCATCAATGGAGCATCGTAGAATTATCATTTATCTCAATATTCACCAGATTCTCAAGTATATTGGGTGACGATGTAAGAAAGAAAAAAATCAGCGGTACAGAATTTGTGTTCTGCATCAATCACAGCTTGGGTATTTCTTGGAATACAGACTTCGAGTGGGTGAAGGAGTTGCTAGACCGTGCAATAGAAAAATTGAATATACATGTACACCTGTAAATTAATTGTTTTATTAAAGACACTGAACACTATTGATAATTGTCAAAGACTAGTCCTCTCACTTGGTGTATATCAAAATATGCATAAAACAACAAACCTGTGAAAATTTGAGCTTGATTGGTCGTCGGAGTTGCGAGATACCTAATAAAAAAAAAAAAAAAAACCCTTGTCACACGAAGTTGTGCGCTTTCGGATGCTTGATTTTGAGACCTCAAATTCTAAACTTGAGGTCTCTAAATCAAATTTGTGGAAAATTACTTCTTTCTCGAAAACTATGTCACTTCAGAGGGAGCCGTTTCTCATAATGTTTTACTATACTATCAACCTCTCCCCATTACTCGTCACCAATTAAGGTTTTATGCCGAAAATTATTTTGAGTAATTACCAATAGTGTCCACTGCCTTTTAAGTACAGGCAAAATAATAAAACTGAAAATTAATTAAAAGCTGAAAATTATAAGACATTTTCGGCCATCACGATCGATCTTTAAAACATGGAACAGCTTCAGAATGTTTGGATAACATTTAAATTTCAAATAACATTTGAATAACTTTCTTTCTCACGGATAAATATAAAGAAAAAACCCTGAAAGGGGTGACTGACCTATCTAAGGCCATATCCGAATTGGTTGCTTTGTTTACAGCTATGGCTGTAGCTAGAGACATCCCATACTTCAATGCATGATACCATGGCAACCAGCCCTTAGCTGTAGCCACTAATTCAGACACACAGCCTTATTTCAGTTAGGACATTTACAATTGACAAAGACCAGTATTCTCACTTGGTGTATCCCAACATATGCACAAAACAATAACAAATCTATGGTGGCCCCAAAGGGACATCGCATAACGCAAACGTGTGCGCACACGTATGCAATGTCGTGAAACAAATCGCGAATATATGCGCACACGTATACAATATCGTGAAACAATTCGCGAATATGTGCGCACACGTATGCAATGTCGTGAAACAAATCGCGAATATATGCGCACACGTATACAATATCGTGAAACAATTCGCGAATATGTGCGCACACGTATGCAATGTCGTGAAACAAATCGCGAATATGTGCGCACACGTATGCAATCTCGTGAACCAAATCGTGAATATGTGCGCACACGTATGCAATTTCGTGAACCAAATCGTGAATATGTGCGCACACGAGTGCGATTTGTTTTGCAATGTCGTGAATTTTATTGCATACCATGTTGCATA